>NC_092874.1:440611781-440958656 GCF_028372415.1 Notamacropus eugenii
CCCCCAAAATGGAGTCGTGGAGAATGGACATGACTGAAACAAGTCAACAACAACAAAAGATGTCTCTGGCTTTTGGAAGCTTGCTCTAGCAAATCCTAACAACATTTATAATCAGCATGCATCTTGGCTAATATATTCAGATTTTCAGCGATTCTGTTGGACAGAGTCTTTAATAATAAATTTGTGATCTCTTAGGGGCAAGACTAAAGATTTTCAATCCTTGGGGATATGAACTAAAGGTACTTCCATTTGGAAGCACTATAATCTGACAACTAGACAATCTATTCTTGTCCTGGTATCTAAAGAGATCTTGCCAAAATTCAACAAAGAAACCATCATCTTCAGAGCCGGTGTGTTCTGGATTTGCTCAGATTTGCCATTTTCTGGGACAAGACTGCCACGTGTCCAGCATTAGTAAAGCCAGGATGAGGAAGAGTAACGCCCTTCAGAAGAGAGGAGCAGGGTCTGATTCAGAATCTGTGTGAGCATAAACCAAGAAGCCAGGCCAGCTGAATCAGTGCAGTCTGTTTATTTGAGAGTGCCAAAACCCACAAAATTGAAATAAGCCAACAACTAGTTGCAAGAGATCAAGAGGTCAGTGTTGGATCAAGAGGCAAGGGTTGCAATGAGGATCAAATAAGATAATGTATCTAAAGTAAATCAGAAACCACTATATAAATACTAGCTCTTATCTCTAGTTCTCCAGCCATCTATACTAATAAGCAGTTGAGGGACTGTGCTTGGCATGTACCCATGAGCAGGTCTATCCATACTGTTTAGTAATTAGTCCTGCGATCACTTAGTTCAGCCAAGTATGGTCTATGATAAATACAAGCATTATCCCTTCCCTGAATCATACTTTTCAATCTTAAGATAAAATTGGGAGAAACTTTCTCCCTCCTATTGGAGGGAATCAAAGAACTTCCAAGGGGTGCTTGGTACAATTTCAGCACCACCAAACCTGCTGTCCAGAATCTACAAATATTCAAATATCATGACCTTGAGGTACTACATCTTTAAGGTATGTACAAGGCTAGATCCAGGTCCCTTAAGTTTCTCTTTTAGTTTCATGTGTTTGCATTTAGCAGTCACGTACCACTTCTGTGGTATCGCCATGATGCATCCATACCAAAACTCAAAGGGATCTTATCCTGGTGAGTGAGGACACTTTACACTGAATGATAATCTAGTTTTTCATATGCTAGTTGAGTCCTTTGTAACTTTACTAGTCAACGTTGCCATTGGCACCAGATCACTAATTGATGGTGGCTACTGATGATAGAGGAGCATTTCTCTCCTTTCAGCAGACTATAACATCATCTGATTTACCATAATCAATCCAAGTCAAGGCTACTATGTGTGTATGGGTAGGTGGGCACGTGAAAATGGAGAGAAGAGAGGACCTGCAGTGAGTAAGGTTAAGTACAGTCTTTTTGTTTGCACCCCCAGTGCCTAGTACAATGTTAAGAACATGGTAAGCATTTTCTAAATGCTCATTGACATTACTGATGATCCTTAATCCAATGCATGCTCTCTATGAGAGGTCCAACCATATGCTCCAGCTCTCAGCCAAGACTGGGTATATTAATTTCGAAGTAGCCCTCTTGTTAGCTGTTTGAAGATCAGAGAATTCCTCACATGTCCAGGTAGCTCATGAGTGTACCCTCTTCCTTGTCTTCAATTAATCAATCAAATATTTACGTGCCTACCAGGTATCAGTCACTATGCGAGATGCAAGAGGATACAGGCACAAAGAATGAAGCAATCCTTACTTGCAATAAAGCATAAATATGAACACTGTTGTTATTCAGTGTCTTTCAGTCAAGTCTGTCTCTTCATGACCCTGTTTGGATTTTCTTTGGTAAAGATAATGGAGTGGTTTGCCAATTTTCTTCTCTAGCTCATTTTACAGATGAGGAAAGTGAGGCAAACAGGGTCAGTGAGGCAAACTTGCCCAGGGTCACACAGCTAATAAGTATCTGAGGCTAGATTTGAATTCAGGAAGATGAGCTTTCCTAACTCCAGGCCCAACACTCTATTCACTGTGACACCTAGCTGCCCAAGCACAGTTAATCACTACAAATATATACAACATAATTAAATACAAGGTAGTTTTCTTCCTGCATGCTCTACATCCCCACCCCAAAGCGTCCATAACCCTAAATCCCTACAATACATTCATCATCACATCCAGTGGGTATCCTCCGAATCAAAACTCCTTTATAATGGTCTAGACGAACACTGAGTTCTGTACACTCTCCCCATCCCCCTCCAGTTTTCTCCTACCTGAATGGCTTCTGTGGCTATTCACCACAACATACAAGTCTTTGATCTAAAATTAAAGTGAGCAAGTTCACTTCCCAAGATATACAATGACACTGCCTTGACATATATACTAGCACAAGCATACTTCATTTCAACACATAATGGTTCACTGGTTGCTTGAATCAACTTGCCTGCTGGGTAATGAAGATTGCACTAGGGGAAAAACTGTTGCCAAATTATAGTCTCAGGCTTAGGAGGAAAAATCCTCAAAACTACTAGTAAAGCAACTTAAGCGATGTAACTCACTGCTACAGGTATAAATAATTTATTCCTTAAAGCATCACTGTAGCCAACTAGCAAACATGCTCTTGTACAAATAAGTTAAACAGACAATTTTCTAGAGTACAGATAGTATATGTGGTTTACTAGCACAAAGTATTCAAGCGCCCTGGTAATTCAATAAGCCACCCTACTTACCCCAAATGAAGGCTCACAATTGTTGTATGGGACCCACTCAACCCAACAACCCATTGCCGGCCCAGCTTCAATGTGAAGAGTCTGGGGTAAGTTCAATTATCTAAACTATACAACAGGATCCATTACAATACACTCTACTCAAGGACCTAACAGGAACCACATATTCAATAACAAAGCATTTAATTAAAACAGAATAGCAAAATAAATAATGAGGACATAATAAGACACTGGAATCATTTCAGGTCCCCCATACACAAATGGGTACAGCCCTTTAAAAGTTCCCAAGAGATCAGAATTTAGTTTATCTCTTATTCCTCATTAATATCTCAGTCTACTGGAACAATTATTACTCAATTATTATTAGTCTCCATTAATACTCATCTATTGGGGAGGGGGGGAGCAGCTAGGTGGCATGGCAAATAGTGTGCCAGGCCTGACATCAGGAAGATGAGTCTTCCTGAGTTCAAATCTGGCCTCAGATAGTTCCTAGCTGTGTAACCCTGGGCAAGTCACTTAACCCTGTTTGTCTCAGTTTTCCAATCTGCAAAATGAGCTGGAGAAGGAAATGGCAAACTACTCCATTATCTTTGCCAAGAAAACCCCAACTGGGGTCATAAAGAGTCATAAACAACTGAAAACAACTGAAAAACAACAGAGGGCTGATTTCTTGAATGTCATTTCCCCTTCCTAACCTCTAGTCTGTTAGACCCAGTAACAAGCATAGGGGATACCAGTTCCAGATAGAAACAGCATTTAGGGCTTCTCCATAGCCATGATAGAATCCCAGTTTCGAAGTTTTATGTTTATTGAATAGCATTTGGTCTCTAGTAGGGAAGCTGAAGGTCCAAAGGAACTCTTCCTTTAAGTTCTTGTCCCAAAATTCACACAGAGTTCTTTGTAGTCAACAAATAAATATAGATGGCTAAGTTGAGGAACTGAGAATTAGGTTGGTTATACAAATAAAAAGTCAATGTAGTAGACCATTTCTCCAATTTAACCATGATTAATGTTTTTCTATATTCCTGAGGAGAAAGGAAATCAGCATGTCTTACTCAGCATCTGACTAGGTGCTGTGGCAGGAGACTATACAATTGTTCTATTCAAAGACTCTAGTGGCAATGGGACTGAAAGATGACCTTTTGCCAAGTCTCACTGCATAGATCTCTTCCATAAGGAATCTTCTGCCAATGGAACCAATACACTTATCGACAAAGCATTGTTCCCGGACAATCCTGGATGAACACAGATTCTTACTATTAAGTTTTTCTTTTATCAGATATTCTTTATAAGTCACCAAAAGTCTATGCCATCATCAGGATACTCATGATTGAGAATTTTCCAAGATTAATATTGATTTTATACCAGTTACATATTAAATGGATGTCACTGTCTGAGAGAAGCAGTTGCAATAGCTTACTGAGATGGAGCAAACCCTCTGGTCTTATTAGCATCACATTTTAAAACCATCTCAGGGTTAGCAGCACTACTAGATCCTTGGTCTCTTATAGTCTATGCAGTTTTTTATCAGTTTCAATTATAGAAAATAACATTTTCTGGTGTTATAACTACAGTTTGGGAGATATAGCTTACTGAAGTAGGCAGTGTTCTGTGCACTAACAGGACAGCCTGCTCTCCCCCTGAAAACTGCCCAGAGACCTCTCATTATGGAAATGTGCCAATCTAGAATCATAAATTTAACATTAAAAGGAGACTAGTCTCTTCATTTTATTTATAGTCAATCAACTAGTCTTTATTGAGTATCTACTATATGCCAGGTACTGTGTTAATCACTAGAAAGAGATCGCACTTTCTTAGTGAGGAAAGGTAACAAAAAATTACCAGCAAGGTTTTGCTGCTGGCAGGCATACATAATAAAAGTAGGAACTTAGAACACGAGAGTGATTATAACATGAGGGCAATCATCTTGTCTTCTTCATCTAGCTTTTATCTTTGGCCCCCAGTTTCATCTGCAGATCTATTAGAAAGGTCGTTGGAAGAAAGGCTCATCTTAGCACTTCAGTGTCCAAGTAGATCTGTGAGTTTGGTTTTTTTGTTTTGAGTAGCCCCTGACATAGGTTGTGAGGGCAAAGGATCCCAATCAAGGATATGACATGAGTTTAATTATCCTAAAACAGAGAGTTGTGTGGAACCACAGAGTTTGATTCAACATCAGACACAGGAAGCTAAAAGAATAGACTTAATTTTGGCCTGGGGCTTTCTGCTAGCTTTTATTGCCCTGGCCTATATGCACTAGTGATTTCATTTCTTCAGTCCCAAACAACAGTCTGATTTAGTTTTAAGAAATTCTTTTACACTCCTATTTTATCCTTGTATGTGCATGATCATGAGCTTTTTTTTCTTCATATCCCTTTATTTGCTACGCTGTTTGATTAAATGTCTTTTATTTTGAACCAACAAATTCTCTGCCTGTCTGGTAAAAAGTAAACGCACTGATAGAGGCTCACAAGCTATAGCTTTAAATGCAAGAGACTCCCAAAGTACTTCAAACCTAGGATAGACATTCTGATGATCTATGTGTCTATGGTAGGGGTTGGAGTGTAGATACCCAGATAGTACATTCAGATGAAACCCAAAAGAGGTTAAGTAACTTACCCAAAGACATACAAGTAATAAACAGTGAAGCCAGAATTCAAAGCCAAAGGCCCTAAGGCTCCAAATCCAGCACTGTTTCTATCACCCTAATCTACTCCCATTAGATAATGAGTTTTTCAAGGGTAAGGACTGTCTTATATCTTTCTTTGTATCCCCAGTATTTAGCACAGTGCCTGGTATATGATAGACCAGGGGTGGGAAACATGCAGCCTTGGGCCCATATGTGAACTTCTAGGTCTTTAGGTGCAGCCTTTTGACTGATTCCAAGTTTTACAGAACAAATCCTTTTTCTAAGTCAATTTGTTCTGTGAAGTTTGGATTCAGTCAAAGGCTGCACTTGAGGACCTAGAGGGCCACATGGAGTCTTGAGAGTGTAGGTTCCCCATCCCTGTAGTAGGCACTTAATAAATACTTTTTGACTAAATGACCAACACTTGACCCTATGCTAAAATACATGTAAAGTTCAGGTACTGCATCATCTCATTTGCAAGAACTAATAGCAACCAAGCATCATGGAATGAACATGAGATCATAGATTTAGAGCTGGAAGAATCTCATAGGTCATAGAGTCTAATGTCTTTATTTTACCATTAAGGAATCTGTGGTCCAGGGAAACAGACAGTAAATAGCAAAACCATAATCCCAGCAGCCACCTGGGAAGAAGGCACAACCCACTCTCACTGCTATTCAGTATATCCTTTCACAATTTACATGTCCAGAAATAAGGAAGTCTGGATATCCATTTTTTCAAAAGTCTTCAGTGCACTCTATATCAACAAGCAATGAGGAATCACAAGGAGAAATTATGCCCTTGTGAGGAGCATGAATGAAATCAGCAGCACCCCAGTTTCTATGATGAAAGCAAGCAGTCCCTTCTGAATTCCTACTGAAATAATGAGCCAAGAAGCTCTGTACAGTCTCCCTATGGAGAAATGATTAAACATGTCAGCCTTATTATTACTTGAGGTAATGACTTAACTGTAGTCAATCGCTTCCAGGGTAACTGTGGGTATCCAGGGTAACTGTGTCTTTGTGGATAAAAAGAACAAATTGCAGATCATTTGATTTTTCTAACTTACTTCTGAGTCAATCCTAGAGTTTCTTGGGGGTGGGGAGTATGAGAAGTCTGAGCTGAGCCACGATCCTCTAGATGAAAGTTCATAAGGAAGCATCGTTGTGCCAATTGCCCAATGAGAAGACCCTTAGCAAAATGTCATCTGTTCAGAGTGTGGATATTCAAGGTGACATGGCAGGGCTTCTACATTTTCAAATGAGACAATTAATCCAGAAACTTGATTATTTGCAAGTGTAGAGTCTGATTCAGCTCCTTTACTGAAAATAGCCATCAATTCACCAAGGTTGGACTAGCACATATTGGAAAGTCATATGGATGGCATCACTAAAAAAGGCACTAATATAAGGTCTAATTTTAGACTCAATTGTCTCCTTGTTTAAGAAAGAAATAGTTTTTGTTTAATGATCTAATTATCTGGGAATAGGTCAGCCAATTTAATTGTGCCATATACTGAAAAGCGGGTACAACGGGGAATGGGAAAACATGATGGATTAGCTTCCATCACTCTGAGAAGAACAGGTTGATTTGCCAGGCCATGTGAGTTATGCCTCCTTGGCAGCTCAGGATTATTAAGAAAACATTTACCAAGACACAAACTAATATTCAGAAGCAACTGCCAGATAATATGTTGTCTTTCCAGCAGTTAGATGATCCCAAGAAAAGCATCTTTTACCAAGCAGCTCTCCTCCAATGCTGATTTACACAGTACTATTCCCAGAGAAAAGGCAGTTAGGTTAAATTTATTGTAGTCCAGGGCAAACTAAGGAAGTGGTGTGAGCAGGTAGTTGGCATGGGAATAACAAATGGCCTTAAACTGGTCATGTAAATCTTTTTCCATTTTATTAACTATGGTATGTCATAGGTCTTTGAATTCTGGAAGCTTTTACTTATTGTGTCTCACTATTAAAATAACATTAACCAATAAAATATTTTCTCATAGACTCACAGAATGTCAGAGCTGGAAAGCTCCCTGATCATCTCATCCAGGTGCTCTTAATCTTTTAGTGAGTCATGGACTCCTTTAGCATCTTTGGAAGCCTCTAGACCCTTTCTCAGAATAATGTCTTGAAATGCATAAAATGAAATACATGAGATTGCAGAGGATGCCAATCATATTGAAATACAGTTATCAAAACATTTAGAAAATAAGTTCACAAACCTGAGGCTAGGAACCTCTGCTTAAGTCAAAGTTTCTTAAATTAGAGATAAGGAGACTGAGGTCCTAAGATATTAAATGATGTCTCTAAGGTTACATAGTTGGTGGCAGAACCAGAAGAAGAAACCCAGTCTAGAGTCTATCATTCTGAATAGGATAATTCTTTGAATGCATCCTAAAATGGCATAAGGTTTTTTTAGTTATCCCATCATAGTATTGATTCCAGTGGAACCTGAAGTTCACTGAAACCCCCTGGTCTTTTTTCATATGAACCACTCTCTAGCTACATCTCCCTTATCTCATATTTGTGCTGTTGGTTTTTTAGACTAAGTGTATGATTTTATATTTAACTCTAATTTCATCTTATTAGGTTTGGCCCATTTTTAACCTCTCAAGATAATTCTGGATCTTGATTCTCTTAACCAAAAGAATTAACCGCCTCTCCCAGT
This sequence comes from Notamacropus eugenii, assembly GCF_028372415.1. Lineage (NCBI taxonomy): Eukaryota > Metazoa > Chordata > Mammalia > Diprotodontia > Macropodidae > Notamacropus > Notamacropus eugenii. The sequence continues at coordinate 440,619,817 of NC_092874.1, forward strand.
TTTGTTCTATTTGCCTATTTAATAAGCATGCCAGTTTTGCCTTGGTCCAATCCATTTATTAAATAAATTGAATAGAACTCAGTGCAGAGTCTAAAGTCATTCACTGTATATCTTTTCCCAGGTTGACACTGATCCATTAGTTGACATCTTTCAAGTAGTTTCCAACTTACAAAACACATTATCTTCTAGTAAAGAAATCATGAGAGACCATCAAATGCTTTGTTGACATCCAAGCATGAAGGAATGAATAAATGAAAAAATATGTATTAAGTGTTTACTATGCATCAAGCACTGTGCTGAACAGAGGGGACACAACCAGAAAACAGTCTTCAAGGGAGATGAAGGGGGCAACACTTATCACGGGAGTCATCTGGAAAGGCCCACTGATTCTTAGGGTTCAGGATGAGGATAGATGGCAATGCCCAAGAGTTTGAAGGGTGTAGTATCAGGAGAGAAGTTAAAATATATTAAATCAGTGGTACTTCCTAATAAGTTCAATAAAATTTGTCCAAAACGCATCACTTCCTGATGAGACCATACTACCAAAACATCAATAACAAGTTATGACTCTATGATCCTAAACCATCCATGTAAAAATTTTGCCTGGGGCTGATATTAATCACAACATGCTTTGATTTAAAGAGTTCAGCTTTTTCCTTCCCACCCACCCTCCTTTTATTAATCAGTAAAATATTTGTTCACCTCCAATATCATTGCTAGAATCTGCTATTCTCCTTATTTCTTAAAAATCATTAACCAAAAACAATTCAGAATCATATTAGTAAGTTTTCAGTACCCTGAGGTGTAGTACATTCCAGTCAAATTATCTGGACTCACCAAAACGACAGTTAGCTGCTCTAATCTCTGACCCACCCCTAACACTTCCATCTTGAGTTTTAATTGCCTAAACTGATGCAGAATAGTAGAAAGGGCCCTGGATCTGGACCATTTCTGCTGGACCGGTTCTGCTAGTTACTACTTTATAACCATCCTCAAAGTATTATAGGGCCTCAGTTTCCTCATTTGTAACTTGAGAGTTTGGTCCCTTCCAGTTCAAAATCTATTACCTCATTTTGTCTTATCCTTCTGCTTCAAGATGAATTTTCCTTGATAGTAAAAATAGAAACAAAATAGGTGAAGAATAGTTTTGCTTTCTTCCTGTCATCTGTAATAATTCTACTCAATCCAAACAGAAGATTTATTCCTTCCCTGATTTCATTTTTTTGTTTTTATTTGTGTTGCCTTTTTTAAACATGTTATTATCCCCAGAATTTTTCAAAAGCCTCAACTCATTCTGGGCTCTTGCATTCCTGAAACAATTCCTACAGAACAAGTCCAGTCTTTTCTATTAGTCATTTAATACATTCCCCTGCTTCTATTTTTGATTATATCTTTTTAAACTCAGCACCTGGGAGAGCTCCTCTTTGAACACCATTGACTCTTCTTACTCACTGGAATCATTTATCACTGGATCATCAGCATTTCATTTTCATGAGGACCTTTCCAGGTCTTAGATCTTACCCACTAAACTAGCTACAGAAAAAGATATCCCTGGTTTCCCTTGCCTCTTCCCCCATTTTTCTACCTCCATTTGTGTGTTAAGGGCAGGGACTCTCTTTCTTTTTATTAATTGTATCCCAAGCACTAAGCACTATGCCTGACACTTAATAATGTTTAATGGATATTGGGTAAAGATAGCACCTTTGCTTCCTTTGTTTCCCCAAAGGGCCATCAAAGTGGATGTTCAATATATGTTATATTGGTCTGAATTTAGAGTCTGTCTCTGTCTCTGTCTCTCTCTCTCTCTCTCTGTCTCTCTCTCTCTCTGTGTCTCTCTCTCTCTCTCTCTCTCTCTCTCTCTCTCTCTCTCTCTCTCTCTCTCTCTCTCTCTCTCTCCTTTCACACACACACACACATACACACACACACTCCTTGATAAGCCTCATCGTAAAATTAGGAAAACGTAAATCTTAACTGAAACATAATACTGATGACAGAGCAACTCAAATTTTATATATGTCTAGCTTGGGGAGGACAATACAGCCTACATGTGTCCTAAATGATGTTATTTATTGCCTTGAAGAAGTAAAAACAGGTTATGTTTTATCTCACTATGCAATACTCTAACATGTAATCTGTGCCTACTATGTTTGAGGTATTGACTTTCTCAACCTCAACTACTTGCCCTTGGATTTAATTTGGCTATTAATTTAATTTGGCCTAACTTGTTCATATCCCTCCCTTCTCTTCCAACACCCGTACAGTGCCTTGCACATGGCAGACACTCAGTAAGTTTTGACTGAGCACACCTAAATCTTGTATTTAGCATGTTTCAATTAATGAAAATGTATTATTCAAAGCTGTTCATTACTCTAACCTAGACTTCCATGACAGTCTTCTTACACCTTACATACTTTTCAATCCAGTGACACTAGCCATGCTATTTTTCCTCAAACAAGACATTGTGTTCTCCTTCTCTGGCTATCGCCCCACTCAGAATGCTCTGCCTCTTAATCTCTGCTTCCTGGTTTTCATGGCTTCTTTCAAACCCCAACTGAAATCCCACTTTCTACAGGAAGCCTTTACAAATGCCTCAATTCCAAGGCCTTCCCTCTGTGGATTATTTCCTATTTATCCTGTATACAACACATTTACATATAATTGCTCCCCCTTTAGACTGTGAACTCCTCAAAGTCAGGCACTTTTGCCTTTCTTTGTATCCCCTTAGCACAATTAGCACAATTCCTGTCTCATAGTAGCTGCTTAATAAATGCTAGTTGAGTTAAGGCAAGTTAAATTAAGTGCAAGGCAATTCATTAATTCAGAAAAGATTAGCATTGCAATATTGGGCTTTTTAGAAAGTATCCTAAGCTGTTTTTAAGAAATACATCATAACACTTATATTGACTAGCCAGCAGTACAGAGAAGGCTGCTGCTTTCATCCTCTGAATCATGCCCACAGCAGGCAGATCAAGGGCTCCATTATTTCCACAGGTGATAAATAGAGTCCCATGGAAAACTTGGCAAAATCATCCTCTTAGAATCAAGGTGTTGGTGTGTGTGTGTGTGTGTGTGTGTGTGTGTGTGTGTGTGTGTTTTAAATGGAATTACCCACTATAATTATCTCCAGTGTCTCTGGGCAAGTTGAATATATTAGATGTATAATCTATATTGTACCCCAAGAAATGTTGAGTCATTTCCCCACTTAAAAGAGAGAGCTAAAAGGGGAAAAAATGGAAAGAAAAGAAATCATTTCACACAAACTGAAAAGACAAAAGTGGTGTTTTTGGTTGATGGTCTTTTTTTTTCTTTTTTTAAATATACATTGAGAGTAAGAGCTACCCATGACGGAGCTCTTAGTGCTGTACATTTTGTAGGTGGCATTCAAATATCTCTTCTGAAAGGAAGACTTATGGCAGGAAGAACCCTGAACCCCCTCTTCATTTCATCTTAGCTACTCCTCCTTGTGTTTAATTGCATTCAATTCAACAATCATTTATTCATGCCTAATCAGAGCTAGTTACTGTATGAGGTGCTGGATTACGAAGACTAAAAGAAAACGATCCATTTCCTCAGAAGCTTAAATTTGGGAGGAGGGAACAACATTTGTACATATGTGTATACAAAACTAATACGTAAATATAAGACCCAAATCATACTACTTGTATTACTCATGGATTCATCTCCTTGACACCCACCCCAACTTTCTAACACCCAGAGCTCCATCAGCAAAGAGAAGGGAAAAGGAAACATTGTTGATGGGTGGGGCACAGAAAAGGAAGCTATCAAATTTCAATTTATTCCATCACTTCTTTGAACTTTCCCCCAAAAGGAAAGAGATGGCATGAGCAAGTCTTATTTCTATTACACTCATTCAGCATGCTGCAAAGTGGTCAACGTCTCTGGACCATTTGTGCCAAAGACCACAAAAAGGAATGGGGAAAACTATTGGCAAAGTTAACTTAGCAGTCAGTTCCATGGGGCTTAGCATTTCATCTGAATTCCTTTATTGCCGTGTGCAGTGTCAATGGCAATCCACCACAAAAGCAAGCAGCAGCATAAACACAGAGGTAGACGAACAAACAGAAATAAATAGTTAAAATTTAAAATACAGAATTCAACTTTGCAGTGAGAAATGATGGTTCCAACAAATAGCAGGAAGAGTTTTATTTTGTCTATGTATTCATTCATATCTCATCTATAGGAGTAAACTGATAACAGACAGATAGAAAATAAGCTCCTTGAGGACAGGGGCTGGTTTGGGGGTTGTGTATTTGTATGCACAGGGCACTGGTTGCTAGGAGGACCATGAAAGCCTTCAAGTTAAAGGTAAGATGAGCATATTTTAAAGGAAACCAAAGATTCTAAGAGGGAGAGATGAGAAAGATTCTATTCAGCATATATGGGAGGTGAAGTGTTCTGTATGAAAAACAGAAATATCAATTTCACTGAATAATAATGTGGAAATTAATATATAATAAGAAATGTATAAGAGAATAATATATAAGGTTGGAAAAATATGGTTGTGAAAGGCATTCAACCACAAAGGAGATTATATTTGATCACAAGTATTTGAAATTTCTGGAGCAGAAGAGTGACAAGGCCAGACCTTCACTTTAGGAAAATTCACTTTGGTAGCTATGGAGGACAATTAGGAGACCTTTTTCTATGGTCCAGTTGAAAGACATTGAAGACCTGAATTAGCTTTCTGCCTGGGGACAAGGAGATGTTTATGAGAGGTTGTGGAGGTAAAAACTCCAAAATTTGGCAACTGAATGGATGCATGGGCATAGGATCAAGCGTAATGCAGTGGTTGCAAACTTAAGTAACTGGAAGGATAATGGTATCCTCAAAAGAAATAGGGACATTAAGTAAAGGAATGATCGGATTTCAAGTCCTGACTCTGGTTGGTGCCCGCTGTGGGCATAACATTTAATGTCTTGGTGTCCCCAGACAACTCAATAAGATTAAAAGTTACAGCAGAGGTGTCAATGTCCACTGAAAGGAGCAGTTTCTTCCCTGAAATTTCCTACACAACAATATCATAGATCATCCTCCTCTTCCAAAAAACAAAATATACAAGGAACAGTGCTGGGTTTTGGTGATGCCTAGACAAAAACAAAATAATCTCTTCCCTCCAGAGGCTAATATTTTACTGAGGATAACCAATATGTACCCAGAGAAAATGAAAGTATGCACCAAAGAAATACAAAGAAAATGCAATGGCTAGATATTCACCCTCCAACCCAACCTTTTCTCAGCATGACCTGGAAATTCCTAAGTGGCAAAAGCAGTGAAGAGTCTTTCCTCAGATTTTTTCCATAGTTAACTATCTGGCTCAGGCTCAGCAAACCCAAAAAAGTCAAAATGGGGAAATTAAGACCAAAATCTGTACAAATGGGTTCTGTTAACTATGGACTGAGGGGGGGAGGAGCAGAATAGGAATATGACATAGCTTTATCTGAGCATCACATCATTTCAAACCTGATCCCTTTAGAAAAGAGCTCAGCTGACAGAACAAGAATCAGAAGATGGAGATAAAAGAGAATAAAATATCAGCATTGGGCAAGGATGCTTCCTCATGTATTTTTAAACCTTGGTGCTCAGTTTGGAAGGAGGATTGGATCAGCTCCTATAAGCACATGGACACACACACACACACACACACACACACACACACACATACACACATACACCACTTTTTGTTGTTTGTTTTTAGCTGAATGAAACCTTCAGCCTGCCTGAAAGCTTTCATGTTCAAACAATAGAAGCAAATAAAATCAAAATCCCATCATGTGTCCATGAGTTTTCTGTGGTCCTCTCAAACACTGATTCTTGTCACTGGCTCTGGTTCATTCCAGCACTGAACATGACACATCCTGCCTATGTCTCAGCTTCCCTACTTTGTCATATCAGGATGACACAGTTGTCTTTAACATCCAGGGTTGGTGAGAAGCCTAAAGGAACCAAGTTTACAAAACCTGGTAGGTTCCTCAGTAGAAAGATATTTCAGACCCAAAGTGAGAATGGTTTCTGGGGCAGTTTGGTGGCACAGTGGATAGAGCACCAGCCCTAGAGTCAAGAGGACCTGAGTTCAAATCCAGCCTCAGACTCTTACTAATTGTGTGACCCTGGGCAAATCGCCTAACCCCAATTGCCTCAAAATAGAAAAAGAAAAAGGAAACTTCAAGAAGAATCAATGCCTCCTAAAACTTGAAAATGAAAAAAGAATGGTTTCTACAGTCGTAAGTTCACAAGAGCTTAGATTTAGAGATTGAAGGGACCTCAGAGATTATCTAACACCACCACTCCCATCTTACAGAAGAAGTGCCTCTCCTCTGCAGTCACAAATCCATCACCCTAAGTCAGGTCTGAATTATTTCTTACTTGAAATATTATAAAATCCATTGGATTTCCTGCTTCAGGTCTCTCCTGACTTCAAATGCCAGAGTGAGTTTTCTAAATCCCAGATCTGAATATGTCAACCTTCCCCAACCCCGACTCCCAACCTTATATAACAGCTCCCATGGCTTCCTATTCTTTAATGGATCAAATACAAAATTCCCTGTTTGGCATTACAACTTTTCATAATGTGGTCCTTTCCTACCTTTCCAGGTTTTTTACACATTATTTCTCATTGTGATGCCCAACCCCACCACCATGGATTCTAACATCTAGCAACTCTGACTGACCTGTCATTCCTCACATGTGACATTCCATGTTCCATCTATGTGCCTTTGCACTAGCTTATAAAAGCAAGGACCCTGACATACAAAGGGGGACCTGCTATCACAGGCTCTTAGATGTGCATTTCTAAAAGGAAAGCAACTTTTGTGGGGTCAACAATCACTTTAACCAAGCACATGTATCATTCACTTGATTCAGGGGGAAAAGTCAGCATCCTGAACTTCAGAGAAATACAAAGATATAATAATCAACAGACAGGGCTTCCAACTGTTTGATGTAAGCAATACATATATCATAGATCAACAGACAGATCCAACTACCTGACCATTACATATATACATAGTTACCAGAGAGAGAAGCACCAGTATTTGGGTTTCCAAAGTGGGGGAGCTGTTTGGTGGTTGCCCAGAGTCTCGACTGGCCAAACAAACACTTCCAATGAGTAAGCCCCAAAGTAAAACCTCACCTCAGAGTCTTTATACACTTTCTAGAGCCAGAGGGCATAATAGCCCATGAGAACCAGTGCCTCATTATTAACAAAAGGTGTGGGCCTTCCTACAAATCTTCCCTACTCAAACTCCCCCAAATGGTCAGGCCCATTAATGGGTGGGGAAGATCTTTCCATTAAGAAGCAAAATTATATTAACAAAAACAAAAAATTCATTATCAATATATAGCTATCCACGCCCTCCACCCAAGAAAATTAGTTAAGTGAGTCCAACTGACAAAATGATCAAATCTGACATTTTATGTATAGTTCTTTATCCATTATCCCCCACCTCTCATGGAAGGCAAGGAGGTTCACTTTCTTATCTCTTCTCCAGGGTAAGATTTATCATTATTTACACACATTTGGCTTCCTTTTAGCCTTTTTTCACTTATTATCAACGTACACTGGACACACTCACTGTAATGGTACCTCAGATGCCTTCCTCATCCATCTCTGTGAGCCTCTTCTCCCACTAGTGAGTCTCCCAGAACTTCCATTTTTAGGAAGGGCCTAGATAAATCATCATTCATTCTCTAGACCTTGCCATCATTACCCTTCTAGCTTTTCAACTCCCTTTTATTTGTTGACTTCTCCCATTAGAACATAAGTTCCTCGAGGGCAGGCACCATCTTTCTTTCTACCTGTATTTGTATCCTCAGGTCTTAGCATGGAACATGGCATGTAGTAGGAACTTGTTGACAAACTGAGTTACTGAAAATACACAACTAATAAGATAAAATGGAAAGAGCCCTGAAAAGTCCAAAGTTCAGTCACTTCTGCTATTCATCAAGAGTATGTCCTGTTTTTTAGATCTCAGTTGCCTTATCTGTAAAATGAGACTATATGATCCTTAGATTGTGAGCCTGTTGAGGACAATCTTTTGCCCCTTTTTTGTATCCCTAGCACTTAGCACAATGTCTGGAACATAGTAGGTGCTTAATAAAGATTGATGATTGATTATCCACCATTATCTCCAGTCTGTGATCTTATGGGTTCAGGGAAGATGGCCAATAAATCTAAGCTCATAGGGCCAATCATTGCTTATGTCTATTAGCTTTGCTACTTTCTACAAACATGAGCTATACTCCTAATTCTAGTCAGACTTTTCACACAAATGCAGCCAGTCCTAGTCATAAGAGCCTGGGCAAAAAGAGTGTAAACAAATTAATACAAATCCAGACACAGTGCCATAAGGAAGAAAAATACCGACAAATCCAAGCTCTATTGTCCAAGAGTGAACATGAGTACCTTTGTATATGAAAAAAAATTACCATTGTAATCTTGTTCCTGGATGTAACAATTAAGATAAAAACCCTGTTCTCTGGCAACCAGCACACTTGAAAGTACAAGCAGTTATCATCTCCCATATTCTTCCAGTACAAATGTCCAATCAATTAACAGGGACTGAGGGAATGTTAGAGAAAAGTCAGTTAAAAAATGGCAGTGGATTCTGGAGAAAGGCAGAGAGATGGGGAAAGTAGGGCGGAAAGAAAAAGAACACAGCAGAGAGAAAGGAAATGCAAGCTATGGTACATAAGGTAAATGAAATTATTCCCAGACGTGCCTTCTGCATTCCAGACAAACTGGCCCACTTTTTGCTTCCTGTATAGGTTATTCCATTTCCTGCCTCAGATCCTTTGTACAAGCTGCCCCCTATGCCTGAATGCTTATCTTCATCACCGTTCCCCCAAAACCTCCCTACACACACATACATACACACACACACACACACACGCACACGCATACACACATGTGTTTTGGAATCTATATCTCCCTTCCAGACTCATCATCATCTTCCAGACTCACCTCCCTTGAGAGGCGTTTTCTGGTCTCACTCTCTCACCTCCTTGTTAGGACTCTTCCCACCTCATCCTTCTCACTAGTAGAATTAGTTGACTTTGTATTTAGTGAGTGTACGTGTGTGTGTGTGTGTGTGTGTGTGTGTGTGTGTGTAACTTATGCCTGAGCCATGGGTTCTTTTGGAGCAACCAGTTAGGGGACTCTCACCAATGACTCATACACACTGAAAGCTGATACCCCCAGAGCTTCCATATAGTTCAACTGAGAACACACAAAGGACATTTACTTTATGCAAACTCTCATACATGTTATATATACTTATATACACACTATTTCTCTAATATAAGTTGAGCTTCTTGAGTGTGACAACTGTTTCATTTTATAGTTTAAATATGTAGAAACTTGCACAGGGCTGGCATACAGTAGGAGCTTAATTAATGCTACTTTTAGAGTCAAATTGAGTTTTTAATCCTCAGTGAACTGGAATGAGGCTGTATAGGGTCCTTTATGATATGATCCTTACATGTCTTATGGCTTTTGTAATCCATCAAGTTGTCCAGTGCTGAGAGAACACAGGCTGACAACTTACATCACTTTATAATTGCGATTTGTCTTGAATTCATTTCTGAGATAATCTGCTCTACAATTTGTAGAGATTTGGTGCCTTATTCTAACAGTTCTTGATTCATTATTACTATCAGCCCAGTGCCCTAGGGATAGAGTTGGTGTTTGTTGGGGGGTTTTTATGTTCCCTATACTTTATCCAGCCATTGTAATATGTCTTACATTCATTTTGGGGGCAAACTATATGTAATTTACGGAGATTTGGCTCCATGTTCTAACACTCATTGATTCATCAACACCTCCACCTCAGTGTTCCGGGATAGTGTTGGCTTTTGGTGCTTGTCTAGGGCTTCCCCAAAAAGTGCAATGTAACAAAGAGCACTCATAACACGTTATGAAACAGATATAACATAAGAAGTTAATTCCTACACAGAAAGAAGTGATAACCATGAAAAAATCAGAGTGTACATTATAGAAGGATTAGAACAGAACTTACTAATTTTTATAACTGCTGCCGCAATCTGCTGGAAGGCTCATTATTAAAATTTCATCAAGACATAAAGGAACTTCATAATACTGCTAATTAGCCATTTTCCATTTTACCTCCAATGGGCACTGTCTAAACAAATGCCGAGCTTGGGCCAATCTTCTTATCAACGTCAAAACTCTGACACAGTAGCTTACTCTGCCATCCTCAGTTTCTTCCTGCTACTGCTGCAGCCACAGCCTCTCTAGCATGTACTCAGCACTTGCAGACCTGCAGACCTACAGACCTTTCAGGTTCACAAGTTTCTTTTCCAACCAAGGAAAAGAGATACTAAAGCACAAGCTTGCCTGGGTAAGTAGCCCAACACTAATTGCCGTGTGGATAGGGTCCGCTACGATGTTAGGAAAGAAAAGGAATCTATCCTTCCACTACCCCTTAATTAAATCAAATCTTAATCTTAATAAACAAATATAACCCAGAGGCCATAGCCAGAAGCCATCTCCTTTTTTAAAAGCTTCCCTGAGACATGAGGTCTTATTAGCCAACAGTCAATGAGGATACTCTCATAAACTCATTTAGAGGCAATTATGTGGTACAATGGATAGAATGCTGGACTCGTAATCAAGAAGACTCAGAAATTTAATAGCCTTGTGACTGGGCAAGTCACTAACCCTCTGTTTGCCTCAGTTTCCTCAAATGGAGATAATAATTACCTCCCAGAATGATGAGGAACAAATGAGATATTTCTAAAGTGCTTAGCACTGTGTGTGGCACACAGTGGGTGCTGAATAAATGCTTCCTTCTTTTCTTCCTTCCTTCTTTCTTTCCTTCTTTCCTTTCTTCCTTCTCTTTAATGAGTCACATATGGGCAGAAGCTGACCCACTTTCAGATCTCCCACATGGCTCACCTGGGAGTAGATGGAGAATATCTGCCCATGCTCTGCATAAAACCTCATTACATTTTAAAGCTTCTTGAGAGCCCTGAATCCTCAAGGCTCTCTGTGGGTGTCATTATACCCACCCACAAAGCACCTCACAGTAGGAACTCTGTTACCAGCAGATCCCACTGAGATAACTGACATTACTACAGTTGGGTAAAGTTTATGAAGCACTTTCATTATCTCACAACCTTCCTGGGAGGTAGATACTACAGGCATTAAACAGATTCAGAGGGGTTAAGTGAGCTGTCCAGGGTTACACACCTCCAGCCAAGGGAAGAATTTGAACTTAAGTATCTTCTGACTTCAAATTCCACACTCTTTTCACCACACCAGGTGACCTACTTCCATTGCATACACTGACAATGATGTGCAATAGAATATATTTCCTTCACGCTAACATGGAAAGCCTATAACAGGTGTGGGAAACTTATGACCTTCTTGTCAAAGGTGGAATATAAGGGAATTTCAGGGAAGCCAAGACGGGTAAAGAAATAGCCTTAGGAAAGATCACCCAGGAGTTAACTTTATTCATTGACCTTTTCTTACCTTATGAATCATACCAGAAATACTGGGGTTTTCAATCCTCCCATTTAGATCTAGATTCAAATCCTACCCAAGGAACTTACTGGCCATGTGGTCCTAGGCAACTCACTCAACTTCTCTGTGGCAACTTCTATTGTGACCAACAAGACAGAGTGAGACACTTTCTCCAATCTTCACAAGCTCTCATAACTCCCCAATATAAGAATTATATGCATGAAGCAAAGTAATTACAACTGTTTCTAAAGGTTAAGACACCAAATAGTCTAATGAGGTAATAACTTTAATTAATCATTTAACAGGCTAATCCTTAATGCACTTACTCAGTACCCACTCCCCTATCAGTGTCTACTCTCTGTTAGGGTAGCAGAGTTGGAACCCTAAGTTTGAGCTCTGGGATCCACTTGATTATTTTCTTGCCAAGCACAATCTGCTCCTGCCCTTTCCCCAATATTCTGTGCCAACAAGCAACAGAATTCCACCCTAGCTGACTCTGTAAAATGAGGGGGGTGAAGGGGTTGGCCTGAATGGCCACTAATGTCCCATTCAAATTTTGATCTATGAACCTAAGATCTTTTCTAGCATTCTAGCCAGAGAACTCACAAACAAAGGAAACTGGAAGTGTGTACTAATGGTAGGAGAAGGGTAGCTATACTGTGCTTGAAGGAAAAGAGATTTATATCCAAAAAGTATCCATTCTGTTCCCCCAAAAGTCATTTGGAGCATTGACTGAGGCTGGTGAAAAAAAAAATTTTCAACATAGGAGACCATGAGAGCTTTGAAGTTTGACCCTTAAGGGAATCTGCCTTCAAAAGGAAGGAATCAGAAAGTAATAAGGAAATACAGGAGAAAAAGATTGCAATTAGCAAAGATTTGGGGGGAAAAAGTGCTTAAAAAAACCTTGAACACAAGTAAAGAAACCCAAAAAAATACTAAAAAAAAAAAAAAGTGAAGGTGGCTTACAGAATATCTATACCAGTCCAAAAATCTCTGAATAAATATTGCAAGATGAAAGAAAATTAATCAACATTCTGATAAGGCATGGGACCCAAGAGAATGATATTCCTGAATGATTCAAGAGAAAAATAAGAATCACGAAAGCAGAACATCTGGCCTGCACAGCAAAAATAACTGGCAGAATAAAAAACCTTTAGTCCATATAGTAACAAGTCTCTCCTACAGTACAAAAGAGAGATCTACTGATTTAAAATAGACGTATACAAAAGTGAAGGACAGTCTAGAAAAAGAGAAATGAAGAGCAATGAACACAGCTTTATGTAAGCAAAACATATTTAACTGAAAGATGAGTGTATAGAGTGTATGATACTTAAGAATCATAGGTATCCCAGAAGAAAATGACAAGTCAAAAAACCTAAGCACTGTAATAGAAAACTGCCAAAAATTTCTGAGCACTAAGTAAAAGTCCAACAGAAAAAAATTCACAGATCACCTCTAGACCAAAATAACAACAACAACAACAAAAATAACTGCCCTTCAAATTCTAAATATCTCTATGACTAAGTTTCTTTAGAGGCAACTAAGTGGCACAATGGATAGAGTGCTGGACCTGGAATCAAAAAGTCTCCTCTTCTTGAATTTGAATATGACTTCAGACACTATCTGTGTGACTCTGGGCAAGTCACTTAACCCTCTTTGCCTCAGTTTCCTTATCTGTAAAATGAGCTGGAGAAGGAAATGGCAAACTGCACCAGTCTCTTTGCCAATAAAACTCTAAACGGGGTCATGAAGAGTCAGAAATGAATGAACACCACCAGGTTCCTTTATCTATAAAATGAGGAGTGAGGAGTTTGGGTTCAAAGGTCTCTAATGTTCCATTCAGATTTTGCTCTATGATCCTAAGAGCTTTCCTATTACAATAATTCCTAGGACTCCTAGCCCATGTGATGATTTTCCTCCTGCTAAAACAGATCCCAATGCCTCCATAATTTGGTAAATGGTCATCAAGAACTGTTGGGGCCAGAAGCTTTTTCAGATCATAGCCATACTGATGATGTCCTGCCCTTTCAGAGCCTAATTATGTGTAAAAATACATAATTAGATAGATCATCTCTGAGGTCTCTTCCACCTTTATAGCTATGATGCTCTGGACTCAGCTAGTCTGATTCTTGAATAACACACACATCCTTTACTATCAGCTTGCCCTCAAAGTCTTTCCAGTTTAGTAGAACTGCCCTAGACCTTGGATCCCCTCCATGCCACAATGAGGCACCAGAGAAAATCTTTAGTGGAGAGATGGTGGTATCAATGGATTCTAATATATTAAAATGCTGAGTTTGGAGTCAGAAGTCCTAGGTTCAAATCCCAGCTATTTCACTTGCTACCTGTATGATTCTGAACTCAATTTATCTCAATTTCCTCACCTGCAAAATTGGGGTGGGGAAGTGGGGAGTAGATTATGTGAACTCTGAGTTCCAGAGTTCTAGCTGTAGATTTATGGCTATTTAAAGTGCAAAGAAATAGCAAAAACTCAAAACAATCATTCCAGATATTAAGGAAATAAAATGGAAGATGAATCCCCAAATTAGATTGATTATAAAGTTTGAATTAAAAAGAATTAACTATTATTGCAAAACAAAAGCCTTCTCTCCGATAACCCTTTAATTCTACAAATATGGAATACATCATGGCATAAAGGCTAGTACAGTGGACTCAAGCCCAGAAAAGTCTGGGTTCAGATCCCATCTCAAGGACTTACTACTGGTATATCTCTCTGGGCCTCAGTTTTCTGATCTTTAAAATGAGAATAGCACCACCTATTTCCCAAGGTTATCATAAGGATCAAATTACATAACGTATAACAAGTGCTTTGTAAACAATAAGGTACTACTGGATCTTGACTACAGAAGCACAGAAACCTTTGCCAACAATTCCATGCCATCTGGCTCTCCTATGTTTCCTTCTAAACCCCACAGTGCCTACCTAGTATGGTACCGAAGTCTCTTTTCACTCACACTTTCAGTTTGACCCACTCACAGCCACCAGGTGGAACCTGTATCTATAAGTGAATTGATTGTCCTTCATTTTCAAAGAGGACCATGACATGAGGAAGGTGATGCCATCACTCACAAGTGAATTAGATTTAAGTGAGGGAGGGCCATGCAAAGTCACCAAACTCACTTTCTCCTCCATAGCCATCTGGGTCCAGTAGTAAGATACAGATCAGGACAACTGGAGATGGCCCCCACTTACAAGGATCGCCATGTAGAAACATTCCCAGTAATAGTGGGGCTCCTAGGGCCGGCACCCATGGCAAAGAAACTAGCATGTCTATTGCCATTTCTCCCTTTTCCCTACCTCCATCTGTCCTTCAAAAATCTCTATCTCAAAAAAATTGTTCCACCTGACTTGTCCCTAGTGGGATCAAGAAGATTCATAATCTATCCTTAGTTCCACCTTTGTATTTCAAAAGCTATGTATTCTATCTCCAGGGACCTTCAAAATCCCCAGCCACGAAAAGATTGTTCCATGTGACTTAACTCCAATAGGCTCAGGAAATCTCATCATCCGTCTTAATCTCTATTTTTGTATTTCAAAGCAAACTCATTCTACAGAGAGCCATTCAAATGTAGCACATGGCCATTGACCTGAGAAAGTAATTAGTCAGCTCCGAATTTTGTTTGTTTCCTTAATATTCTATATTATGAGACTTTGGGGGGAATTAGTAGTAACAATTACTGTCAGTTATAATCTTACAACAACTTTGTACCACCTGGTGTTACAATCTTCACATTTCAGATAAGGAATCTGAAAGCTTAGATAGTAACATTTTCATGGTCACATAGCTACTAAGTGTCAGAAGCGAGATTTGAACTCAGGTTTTCTTGGCTCCAAGTTAGTCACACTATCCACTCTACCCTGATGGATACTAAAGAAAAAAACTTAAAAGTGAAAACAGGGATACCTGAGATCAGAAAGGTTGCAGCCAAAATGTCTAATTTAGTGTCCTCCAATATTTCCCTGATATCTCCTCATTTAAAGGTATTCTTTCATTGCTATCATCCTCAATCAGAAACCAGTCAGGGACCCAGAATCAGATTGTTTACAAAACTAGGAAAATAGATAGCAAATGGAATTTACCCAAGAAAACTAACTGATAATAAGCTCTAGGAAGAAGACCAATAATGGTTCACTGTAAACTAAATTAAAGTGTTGTTGAGTAATGAACATAAAAAGATTTGAAGGTTTTAGTAGAGGACTAAATTTTGGAGCCTCAAAGCATGTTTATGATCACCAAAGAGAAAGAAACAGAAGAGGGAGAAACAGAGATAGATATTTAAAGCTACGAAATGTTGGAACTTCCTGGTACAAATGAAGCTATTGGGATGTGGAAGGAATGAGTCAGCCTCATATGTAGGAAGTGTAGGTGGCCACCTGAGGAGTATTTAATTTCAAGGTCTCTAGGATTATCTGCATTCTTCATAGAGAGTGGAAATCCCTTCCATGGGGGCAATATTTTCCTTCCTAGTCAAGTCAACAGGAACAATCCATTTTATGAACAGAAAAAAAGAGTTCACTGTGTGGGACTTCCTTCCCTCAATGCAGATCGCAAGCTATCTGACTTAGTGAATAAGTTCTAGGAAATTTCCTAAAGAGGAATTTGCATCCAGATTTTCTGGTCCCCAAGCCCAGCACTCTATCTCTTATTCAGACTGCTTCTACAATCCATAGTCAGATAAAGTTTTATCAACTCATCAAGCAAGGAAGCATTTATTTAGCACCTAAATCTAAACATCCCTGGGAGAAGGACTATAGGAACTTAAATTCACTCAGAGGCACAGATAAATGAAATCCGATTCAGAGTTTCAAACTGAGGACAATAGAAAAACATTTTGAAAATGCTTCCACTGTCCTAAGCAATCCATATTATTAGGCCAAGGGGAGATCATTTTGCATTTTTGACTCTGTGGCCAAATTAGCTAGCCATGGTGCTAATCAGATCATATAATTTCAAACTAGAAGGGACCTTTGATAACATTTGTCAAGCTCTTTTTTTTTTTTTTTTTTTTTACAGATAAGAAAACTGAAGCCCAGCGAGGGAAAGGTGTTTTGTCATGTCACAAAGGGAGTGAATAGGAGAACCCTTATTTAAGCCTAGATTTTCTAGGTCAAAATTCAATGTTGCTACTGGAATTTGGTTTTTTCCACTACTCACAACCTCATTTATAGAACTTAGAACTCTAAGGCTCCTTAGGGATCATTCTGTCCAATCCTTTTATTCAAGGAGAAAAGCAAAGATTTGAACCCAGTTCTTCTGATTCAATTAGGAGCAGATGGATTTGCATTGGGAACTCAAGGCAACAGGCACCAGAGACCAAAGCAAGGAAAGAAAAGGGAGGCTTAACTGGACCAAGTTTAAGTTCTGTGTGACCATAGATAAACTGAGTCTCAGTTTCCCTATCTGTAATGAATGGAAATCATGACATGTGCACTACTTACATCAGAGGGTGGTTGGGAGGAAATACTTTATGTGGCATAAAGCATTAGGTCAAGGTACCTATTACTATTATTTACAATTCTGCTAAGTTATCAATCATCATCTCCCTTTATAGTGCTAGGATTACTTTGAAAATAATAAGACAAAGTTGTCAATGTAAGATTTTAAGAGTCTAAAATAATCTGTAGAGAAAAGAGATTTGGTAGAATTTGTACCATTTTTCTTTATAGTCCAGGATTACTATGATGATTGCTTAATTCTTCATAGGAAACAGCATGACTCTATAAAAGCCCACTGAGTGAGCACCAGCCCTTTCAGACTCAGTCATGCATCTAGCGGGCAGCCGTTCTTGAAAGGGTCATTTTGTCTGGCCAACAACAGAAGAGTTGTTTTTCTCAGGGAACAAATATCCTCAAAGCAGAGGAATGAATCTGTAATAGTGGAATCTCAGGTGTAGCTAAGTAAGCAGTAATGTGCTGGTAAATTTTTAAGAATCCGTTCTGTAGGAAAACAAAAAAGTTTGCATAACATGCTTTTAAATTTAATCTACAGCATTTCCTCTACTATTTTCGTAAGTTTTAATAATCAGCAAAACAATAAATCAAGTCCTGATCTGTAGATCTGATGATTTCAAAGAAGTAACCACACTGAAAATTTAGCAATTAGCTCTCCTAAGCTGTTACAAGCCTGCTTCAACCCACTCCTAGAATGAGGTGAGAAATTCTACTTTTTCTAGAAGAGAGGACACCTTATAGTCCCTGAAATCATGCCATGCAGTCATAAAGTCCTGAAATAAACACAATAGAAGGCACAGAAATAAATGTAATAGAAGTTCAGAAAAGAAAAATATTATGAAGATAATCAAAGGAGATCTCATAGAAGTTCAGACCATCTAATAATAGTAAAGATAATGATGCGTTATATGCCTACAGTACTTTTAACATTTTGAAGAACTTTCACAATTTTTATTCCATTTTATTCTCATGACAATTCTATAAGCTAGATGGTTATTCTCATTTCACAGTTGAGGAAACTGGGGCCTAGAAATTTCAAATGATTTGCCCATGATTATACAACTAGTAAGTGGCTAAATAAGGACTTGCACCTAGTTCTTAGCTTTTTTTCCATCAGACCACTGAAGGACTTTGATTCTTCAGCCTTTAAATTCCCCAAATACTGATTCTGGCAGTCAGTCAATGAACTTGATTATGCATTTATTAGGTATCAGGCATTACGCTAAGTGCTTAGAATACAAAGAAAGGCAAAAGACAGTCCCTGCTCTCAAGCAATTCAATCTAATGAGAAGACAAGGTGCACAAACTGTGTGCACATATACATATATGGAATTAATTGGGAATAATCAACACAAAATAGCATTAAGGGGATCAGGAAAGTCATCCTGTAGAAGGTAAGATTTCAGGTGAACCTCAAAAAGGAGGCAGGGAATCCAGAAGGTAGAGACAAAGAGAGATAGAACTCCAAGCATGGGACCATGCACAGAGTAAGCATGGAGTAAAGAGATAGAGTGTCTTATGTGAGGAAGACCAGACAGGCCAGTGTGTCACTGGATTGCAGAGTATGTGGGGATGAGTAAGGTGTAAGAAGAATGAAAGGGAAGGAGTGAACCCAGTAAGGTTTTGAATGGCAAAGGATTTTATATTTGATCCTGGGGGTCATAGGAGTCACTGGAATTTGTTGACTTGGGGAGAGTAAAGGAGGGACTGTATGGTCCAACCTATGTTTTAGGACAGGGGTGAGGAACCTGCAGCCTTAAGGTCACATATGGCTCTCTAGGTCCTCAAGTGTGGTCCTTTAAGTGAATTCAAATGTTCTGTTAACAGAACAGAATATGGCTCTCTAGGTCCTCAAGTGTGGTCCTTTAAGTGAATTCAAGTGTTCCGTTAATAGAAAGATCACTTTGAGAGTCAAATAGGTGATAGACCGGAATAGGGAGAGACTTGTGGCAGACTGATCCACTAGCAGGCTATTGCAATATTCTGGTTACAGGATAATGAGGGCCTGCACCAGGATGATTAAGTATAAAAGGAGAGAAAGAAAAATATTCAAGAGATGATTTGAAGGTAGAAATGCTAAAGCAACTAACAATAGACTGAATTTGGGAAATGTGAGACAGTGAAGAGTTGAAGATATTAGGTTGCAAGCCTGGTGACTGGGAGGATGGTGGTGTCTGTGATAGCTATAGAGAAGTTAGAATGAGAAGAGGATTTACATAGAAAGATAATGAGTTCAGATTTGGACATGGTGAATGTCTACAGAATATCCGGTTCCAGATGTCCAATAAGCAGTTGGAGATTCAGAGAGGCTTGGACAGGATGCATAGATGTGAGACTCATCAGCATAGAGATGACAATTTGATCCATGAGAGCAGATGAGATCATCAAGTAAAATAATACCATGGGAGAAGTGAAGAGGATCCAGGACAGAGCATTCTGGGACACCATGGTTAGCAAACAGGACATGAAGACTCAGCAAAAGAAACTCAGGAACAATGAGCTATGTAGGAGAAAACCAGGAGAGAGTAGGGTCACAAAATCCTGAAGTGGGTGATCGTGATCGACAGTGTCAAAAGTCAGAGAGAGAACAAGAATAAGAACTGAGAAAAGACAGTTATGTTTGGAAATTAGGAAATGATTGGTAGGCAGCATTAGAAAAAGTAGTTTTGTTTGAATGATTAAGTTGAAAGCCAGACTGCAGAGAGCTAGGAAAAGAATGAGAGATATTAATTGAGGGCAGCCTTTGCAAGGAGTTTCACCACAAAAGAAAGAAGACATATAGAACAATATCTGTTTGAGTTCAATGGATCAAGTCAGGATATTTTTATTATTTTATTTGTTTTCAGTGTTCTGCAATCACTTTCATATATCTTAGATTTTTTCCTCTCCTTCCCCACTCCCTCCCTCAGACAGCATACAATTTTATATAGGTTCTACACGTACATTCCCATTAAATACATTTTCACCTTAGTCATGTTGCATAGAAGAATTCAAATGAATGGGAGAAATCATAAAATAAAACATAATACAAAAGAAAACGATCTGCTTCATTCTATGATCGAATTCCACGATTCTTTCCCTGGATGCGGAAGGTAATTTGCCTTAAGAGACTGTTGGGAATTACTTAAGTCCTTGTATTGCAATGAAGTACTAAGTCTACCAGAAAAATTCCTTATACACTGTGGTTGTTGCTATGTACAAAGCTCTCCTAGTTCTGCTCCTTTCACTCAGCATCAGTTCATATAAGTCTTTCCAGGCCTCTCTGAAATCTTCTTGTTCATCATTTCTTATAGTACAATAGTATTCCATTACATTCATATACCACAATTCATTCAGCCATTCCCCAATTGATGGGCATCCCCTTGATTTCCAGTTTTTGGGCACCACAAAGAGAGCTACTATAAATATTTTTGTACATGTGGGACCCTTTCCCATTTTTATGATCTCTTAGGGATACAGTCCAAGAAGCTGGGTCAAAGGGTATACACATTTTTGTATATCTTTGGGCATAGCTCCAAATTGCTCTCCAGAATAGTTGGATCAGCTCACAGCTCTACCAACAATGAATTAGTGTTCCAACTCTCCCACATCTTCTCCAACATTTATCATCTTCCTGTTTTGTCATGTTAGCCAATCTGATAGGTGTGATGTGGTATCTCAGAGTTGTTTTGATTGGCAGCTCTCTAATCAATAGTGATTTAGAGCATTTTTTTATATGACTATAGATGGCTTTAATTTCTGCCTCTGAAAACTGCCTGTTCATATTCTTTGACTATCTATCAATTGGGGAATCAAGTCAGGATTTTTTAAAGGACATGGGATCAATGCATAGCAATTTCAAGCATATTTAGTCTTAGTATAAAGAAAAAGATCTTAACGACTAGAAGTGTCCCAAAGTGGTAGAAGCTCCTTCAGGAATTGATTTCCCCTCTTTGGAGGTCTATAAGTCAAAACTGGATGACGATTCGTTGGATGTGTTATAGAAGGGATTTTCCTTTAGATATAGGTTAGAAGGGGGAGTATTGCATTGCTAGAATATGGAAGATCTGAATTAAATCATGCTTCAGATGCTTCCTAGATTTGTGATTATGCACAAGTAATTTGCTTCTCTCAGCCTCGATTTCCCCATGTGGAAAATGGAAATAATAATAGCACTTCACAATATTGTGAGATTCAAATGACATAATTTACTCAAAACATTTGCGAAGCTTGAAGCTTTCTATGAATGTGAAGGCTTTATTGTTACAGGTCAGACCTATAATAGGTGGCTTCTAAGGTCCCTCCCAACTCAAAGACTCTCTGATTCTATAATTCTATGCATTGAGGGTTGGGAGGAAACTCTGTCAAGTGAGAATTAGTGAGAGGTTGGTCTAATGTCCTTGATGTTGGAGCTTCATGATTTATTTGAAGACCAAACAAGAAAACAGTGATGGAATCATCCTTTGGTGAATATGTATTATGGCAGGACCTACAGATCACCATCTATCAAGTTCACTCACCAAAAGTATCAACTGTAATCAATATTCCTTCAAATCCTTTGACTCCATGGAAGCCCAAACCAAAGTCATCCAAGCCAAGAGCTCATTCATTGATCCTCTGGTTATATTTTGAATCATTTCCATAGAAACTGGAAGTGTTCCCTGGCATTCTAACTGTCAGCAATTATCTTAAGGTCTGATTTGCATTTTAAATGTCACCTGTATGAATTAAAACTGTTTACAGCTAACAATGTCATTATTTTGTGATTCATTATTTCTACTCAGCTAGCCAAAGCTTTCTTCTTCCAAAATCCAATTCTACCTGCCACCTGCTGGTCTGGGCACTAGGGAAGTTCTTCCATTCAGAAGTTCTTCTTCCCCTCCAAGTCTTTGGTTCAAGAAATCTCAACCAGCTTTGTTTTGCAATATTTGAGATGTTTGGATGTTAAACTTGGCAGGGAGGATATTTGAAAACAATTTGCTCAGTTATTTAAGCTGCTGTTCACAAAAGTTTCTACCTACTAAGAGAAAACAAATCCTCCTTTCTGGATAGATTTAGTGTTCTATAGTGATCCTGCTTTAATTGGACTTTTATCCTTTACTCATGTAGTTAGGTTGGCTTAGATATCATTTTACAAGAAGGTGAACTAAATGACCTTCCAAGATTCCATTAGTGTGCACAGTCTATAATAAAGGGAAGTTAATGGGATATGACTTTTCCTTTTAACATTTCTTCATTGTCATCCAAAAATGTAATACTAAAATAATAATAGCTAGCTTTAAGGATTGCAAAGTACTTACTGTGTCATAACAACCCTGTGTAGTAGGTTATCATTATTATCTCCACATTATAAATGAGGGACAGAGACTAAGAGAAGTTAAGTGACTCATCCACAGTCTGTTAAATAGATCATCATTATTATCTCCATATTATAAATGAAGGACAGAAACTGAGAGGTCGAGTGACTCACCCACAGTCCTACAGCCTACTGAGGCAAGATTTTAACTCAAATCTTCCTGATGCTAAATCCAGTGTTTTCTCTATTACATCATGTTACCTATAATCTTATTTCCATTTTTACCTGATTCTTGTTCATTTAGAAATCAACCAATCCAGTATTATTTACCAATTACTAGTTAACAAGTAAGGAGATAACATGTTATAGTAGAAAGATAGCCAAGTTTGGAGACAGTAAGACATGGGTTCAAGATTTGCCTCCAACACATGTTGGCTGTGTAACGTAGGCAAGTCATTTAACCTCTCAATGCCCCACCATCGACTCAGAGTATAAATAGTTCATCTGAATTGGTAGGTGGAGTTTCCTTCCAAGGAATTTCCTACATCAATAAAATCAAAGGTCTGACCCAAAAAAATGCTTATTGTTAACCTGGTTATGGTTATCTCATATCTATGAAGATGGGAGAGTTCAAAACAATCGAAACCCAGGGCCCTCTTTGATACATTAGACTCTCCTAAAATAGTCTTTCTCTGCTCTAGACACAGAGTATGCCCCCTCTTCCTTCCCAATATCTCTTCTTCTTGCTTTTTTTTGTTTTTATTCTAATTTTTTTATGTTTTTATTTGAACCTTGGAGTTCCAAATTCTATCCCACCCTCCCTTCTCTCCCCACTCTGGAGGTGGTAAGCAATCAGATACGGATTATACATGTGCAATTATGTGAAATATTTCCATATTAGTTATTTTGTACAAGAAGACAAAAGAAAGGGAGAGAGGAGAGAGAAAGAAAGAGAGAGAAGGAAGGAAGGAAGGAAGGAAGGAAGGAAGGAAGGAAGGAAGGAAGGAAGGAAGGAAGGAAGGAAGGAAGGAAGGAAGGAAGGAAACAAGGAAAATATAGCATGCTTCAGTCTACATTCAGTCAATATCAGTTCTTTCTCTGGAGGCAAATAGTATGCTTCATCATTTGTCCTTTGGGATTGTCTTGAATCATTTTATTGCTGAGAATACCCAAGTCACTCACAGTTCTTCATGAAACAATATTGCTGTTACTGTGTACAATGTTCTCCTGACGCTGTTCACTTCACTATGAATCAGTCCATGTAAGTCTTTTCAGGGTTTTCTGAAATCATCCTGCTTGTCATTTCTTATACCACAATAACATTCCATTGCAATCATAAACCACAGTTTACATAGCCATTCCCCAATTGATAGACATTCCTTGACTTTCAATTTTTAGACACCACAAAAAGAGCTACTATAAATATTTTTGTACAAATAGGTTCTTTTCCCTTTTTTTGGAATGTCTTTGGGATATAGACCTAGCAATGATATTGCTAGATAATAGGGAAAGCCCAATTTTATAGCCCTTTGAGCACAGCTCCAAATTGCTCTCCAGAATAACTGGATCAGTTCACAACTCCACCAAGAGTACATTAGTGTCCTAGTTTGCCTACATCCCCTCCAACATCCAACATTTTCCTTTTTTGTCATATTAGCCACTCTGATAGGTAAGGTGGTACTTCAAAGTTGTTTTAATTTGCCTTTCTCTAATCAGTAATGATTTGGAACATTTTTCATGACTATAGATACCCTTGATTTGTTTGTCTAAAGACTTCCTGTTCATATCCTTCGATGATTCATCAATTGGGGGATAACTTGTATTTTTATAAATTTGACTCAGTTCTCTGTACATTTGAAAACCGAGGCCTTTATTAGAAATATTTGTTGCAAAATAATTTTCCCAGTTTTCTGTTTTCCTTCTAATTTTTGTTGCATTGACTTTGTGCAAAACCTTTTTTATTTTATATAATCAAAATTATCTGATTTACACTTTGTAATGCTCTTTATATCTTTTTCTCATCCTAAATTCTTCCCTTATTCATAAATCTGACATAAACTATTCCATGGTCTCTTAATTTGCTTAAGGTATTACCTTTAATGTCTAAATCTCATTTTGACCTTCCCTTGGGATATGGTAGGAGATGTTGGTCTGCACTTAGTTTTTGTCAAACTATTTTCAAGTTTTCCCAGCAATTTTTGTCAAATAATAAGATTTTGTCCCAAAAGCTTGGATCTTTGGGCTTATGGTATACAAGATTACTATGGTCATTTACGATAGTGTGATTTGTACTTAATCTATTGCACTGATCCAACACTCTATTTCTTAGCCAGTACCAGATTGTTTTGATAATTACCACTTTATAATACAGTTTAAGATCTGGTATGGCTAGAATACCTTCTTTCACATTTTTTTCATTGATTCCTTTGATATTTGTTCAAGAAGTTCAATTTTGTTGTTTCAGATGAATTTTGCTATTATTTTTTCTAGCTCTAAAATAATTTTGATAGTTTGATTGGTATGGCACTGAGAAATGGATTTAGGTAGAATTGTCATTTTTTATTATATTGCCTCTGTCTATCCGTGAGCAATTTTCCAGTTGTTTAGATCTGACCTTACTTGTGTGAAAAGTGTTTTATAGTTGTGTTCCCAAAGTACCTGGCTTTGCTTTGGCAGGTAGATAGATTCCCAAGCATTTTATATTATCTATATTTTCAATGGAATTTCTCTATCTCTTGTTGCTAGACTTTTTTGGTAAGATATAGAAATGCTGATGATTTACATGGGTTTATTTTTTATCCTGCAACTTTGCTAAAATTGTTCATTTCAAATTTTTTTTAGTTCATTTTCTAGGGTTTTCTAAATACAAAACATCATATCATCTGCAGAGAGTGATAGTTTTGTTTCCTCATTGCCTATTCTAATTCCTTTAATTTTTTTCTCTTATTGCTAACTAACTATTGCTAACTAACACTTCTAGTACAACATTAAATAATAGAGGTGATGAGCTTCCTTACTTCACCTCTGATTGTATTGTAAAGACTTCTACTTTATCTTTATTACAGATAATTCTTGCCAATGGTTTTAGATAAATATTACTTAACATTTAGATAAACATTACTTAACGTTTTTAATAGGAATGGGTGTTATATTTTGTTAAAGGTTTTTCCTGCATCTATTGAGATAATCATATGATTTCTGTTGGTTTTGTTATTGATATGGTCAAGTAGGTTAATAGTTTTCCTAATATTGAACCAGGTCTGCATTCCTGCTATAAATCCCACCTTGGTGTACTGTATGATCCTTGTGATATATTCCTGTAATCTCTTTGCTAGTGTTTTATTTAAAATTTTTGCATCAATATGCATTAGGGAAATTGATGTATAATTTTCTTTCTCTGTTTTGGCTCTTCCTGGTTTAGGTATCAGCACCATATTTATGTCATAAAAGGAATTTGGTAGGACTCCTTCATCACCTGTTTTTCCAAATAGCTTGTAAAACTTATAAATTGGAATTACTTGTTCTCTAAATGTTTGGTAGAATTCATCTGTGAACCCATCTGATTTTGGAGATTTTTTTCTTAGGAAGTTCACGGATGGTTTGTTCAATTTCTTTTTCTAAAATTGTGTCATTTAAGTATTTTATTTCTTCTGTTAATCTGGGTGATTTCTATTTTGAGGGAGAGTCATTCATTTCATTTGGATTGTCAAATTTATTGGCATATAATTGGGCAAAATAGCTCCTAACAATTGTCTTCATTTCCTCTTCATTAGTGACAAATTCACCCCTTTTATTTTTGGTACTAGTAATTTGGTTTTCTTTCCTTTTTTTCAATCAAATTAACCAATATTCGCCTATTTTATTGTGTTTTTGTTCATAAAACCAATTTCTAGTTTTGTTTATTAGTTCAATGGTTTCCTTACTTTCAATTTTATTAATCTCTCCTTTGATTTTCAGAATTTCCAATTTGGTGTTTAACTGGGAATTTTTTAAAAATTTGTTCTCTTGTTTTCTTAGTTGCATTAGTTGCAATGCCCAAATTGTTGGTCTGCTTTTTCTCTACTTTATTGATGTAAGCAATTAGAGGTATAAAATTTCCCCAGAGTACCACTTTGCCTGCATCCCATAAATTTTAGTATGTCATCTCACTGTTGTCATTTTCTATTACAAAATTATCAAGAGTTTCTATGATTTCTTCTTTGACCCATTTGCTTTTTTAAAGATTAGATTATTGAATTATTTTGAATGTAATTTTTATTGCATTATGATATGAAGAGGATATTTACTTTCTGCTTTTCTGCATTTAATTGTGAGATTATTATGTCCTAATACATGATCAACATTTGTGTAGGTGCTATGTACTGCTGAGAAAAGGGTATATTCCTTTCTATTAACATTCAATTTTCTCCAGAGATCTATCCTACACTACTTTTTCCAGAATTTTATTCACCTCCTTAATTTCTTTCTTGTTTATTTTTTGGGTAGATTTATCTAGTTTTGAGAGAGGAAAGTTGAGCTCCCCTACTAGTATAGTTTTATTATCTATTTCTTCCTGTAACTCATTCAATTTCTCCTTCAAAAATTTAGATACTAAGTCATTTGCTGCATATATGTTTAGTATTGATATGACTGCATTGTCTATGGTATCTTTCAGCAACATATAGTTTCCTTATTTATCTCTTTTAATAAAATCTATTTTTGCTTTTGTTTTATCTGAGATCATGATTATCACTCCCACTTTCTTTGCTTCAGCTAAAGAATAGTGGATTCTGCTCCAGCTCTTTACCTTTACCATGTGTATTTCTCTGCTTCAAATGTGTTTCTTGTAAACAACATGCTGTAGGATTCTGGTTTTTAATCCATTCTGCTATCTGCTTCTGTTATATGGGAGAATTCATCCCATTTACATTTATAGTTATGACAGCTAACTTTGTATTTCTCTCCATGCTATGTTATGCTTGTTTAGCCCCCCCCCCTGCTTATGCCACACCCTTTCTCTCCTCATAAATATTTTACTTCTGATCACTACCTTCCTCAATATAGTCTCTCTTTCATCAACCCCTCCTCCCCCTTGTATTATCCCTATTCCTTTTTACTTCCCTTTAGGGTAGGATAGATGTCTATATCCAACTGAATGTGTATGGTATTCCTGCTTTGAGACAATTTTGATGAAAATAAGGTTTAAACTTTGCCTCCCATACACACCCCCATCTTCTCCTCCATTATAATAGTTCTTTTATGCCCCTTTTTATATGGGCCTAGATCAATTCTGAGGCAGTTTTCTAGTTATCTGGAAGGGAATTTAGAAGGGTTTCAGAGGATTCCTTCCTTACTCCAACATCTTGGTACCAGAAATGTTTGTTCTTGCCTTATTTTGGAAACCTCCATATTCCGTGCTTGACTTGGTTTGGTGGGGGCTTCTTGCATTCTATCACATTGACTTGGATGTTGCTTGAGCAAGGGCTTTCCTCATCCTAATAAATCCGATGATCTTCATCTGGGTCAAAGAGCTGGCCCAGTGTAAAGGTGATTGCAATACAGGCAGCCGTCATCAACAAAAAAGAGTGACAAAGAGCTTGGTGGAGCCATGTGCTCAGACCGAGACCAGTATCTCTCAAGGATGACTACAGATTCTTTTCTTTTCTTCTATAACCTGACAATCCCTCATCATTCTGGTTGGTTTTGTCCCTGTTCTACTCATTTTCTGCCCTTTAAATGTTTTACTTTTCTAACCTTTTTCTTCCTTTGAATTGAAGTATATCATAACACACGTCATAACATAGGTGGGGGACTATGGGTGTTGAACAGAGCACCCGCAGACACTGTTGGTGTGCTACTGGTTGTTTTTGTCAAATGGCTTTTCTCTTTATTGTTTAGTGTTTGGGACAAAAGATGTCACCTTCATAAGGCATGTGGAAGGATCTCTTTGGAAATGAAGACAACTTGAAAATGAGATGCCAATAAAAACTTTTAAAGAAAAATACATTACATGAAAGTAAAAGCCAAGCTGTGTCATGCATTATGGGGCTGAAGAGCATTATGGGTAACTGAATAAGTATTTATAGCACCTACTATATGCTAAATACTGTGTTAAGTACTTAACAACAAACATCCCATTTGATCCTCACAACAACCCCAGGAGATGCTGTTATTATCCCCATTTTACAGTTGAGGAAACTGAGACAAACAAAGGTTCAGTGACTTGCCCAGGATCACACAGCTAGTAAGTGTCTGAGGCATAATTTGAACTCAGGTCTTCCTGATTCCAATACCTGATTCCAGGACCTCTGTGCACTATGGCACCACCTAGCGGAAAGAAATCAAAATAACCTCTAAGGTTTCTTCTGGCTCTAAATGTTAAAACTTAAACTATCAATACAATAAAAGGTACACTGTACTAGTCCCAAAGCCTTCAAGAAAGAAGTAAAACTGGGGATGGGCCTATAAGGGTGAGCAGGCCACACAGGAAAAAGTGAAGGGGGAGAGAAAGGGCTTTAAAGGTTGGGCATCCAAAAAGAATAAAGGTATGGAGCGCCATTAAGAGTAAGTGTGGTGTGCGCATGGCTGTAGGGAAAGAGAAGAAGAAATCAGCATGATTTGAATGCAGGATTAGCACTGGGGAATAGATTAAATTGATAGAAACTGTAGGACAAGAAAATGAATGAGAGGAGATTATGTGACCCCAATTGTTTGCTTCTCCTCTCCCTTTTCAGTGTCTGCTTGCCTGGAGTCTCCAACTTGCACCCCAGTCCAGGAGGCTGGGAAGTAGACTGACTGGAGGTCTATCAAGTACTTCTTTGTGGAATTTGATCATAAGATCATAGATGGAAGAGACCTTAGAGGCCATCTAGTCCAATTCCCTCACTTTACAGAGGAACATACTGAAGAGACTGGATTCAGGTTAAGTGACTTGCCCATGGACACACAGAGTTAAGTGTCAGAGACAGAATGAATGCAGGTTTTCCTGACTCTAGCTCCAGCAGTGTGTCCACTGTCCCATGCTGTGCAATATTTCCCAAGGTCAAGGTGCCACTGAGCTTTTCTGGACCTCGGATGACCTGGTAGGACTTTAGAATATCCACTGTCACCATGGACTGAAAAATGTTAGTGGACATTTCCTCTTTCTTTCTGTAACAGGAGGAAGAGAGAATTAAGAGAGGTTGCGGGAAGAGGGGAAGAAGGTTGTGCTCCCTTACCCTACCTCCAATCAGACTGGATTCAGGTTAAATGAATGAGCAACTCTACCTTGGTAAAGCTGGCCAACACAGCCATGTACCTATTTTTGCTTCTATTACTTTTTTACTAATTACCTAGTAATGTTTTAGTTTTAACTCTATCATTTGTGAGTACAAGAGAAAGATATTCCTCCTCACTACAGGAGCAGATCTTCGGGAAATTCAGGCACCCCAAAGGTTAGGCAGAAACTAGCAGCAGCTTTGAGAGAGAGCCTGGACATCCCAGTGGCAATGAATATTGAAAACTTCACCATAATTGGTCTGGAGCACATGGATGTGTTGCATGCTCTTCTTCATCCTGGGACCCTTTCTTTGAAGGATTATGTTAGGCAGAAGAATTCAGACTTGATGAGAGAGAGCCATTATAATTCTTGGGCAGGGGAGAAGAAGCATCATGAAAGCTAGAGTTTTAGGAAGATTATTCTGGTCAACAGTACACAGAATGATTGGGAATGACGCAGAGACTGGAGACAGAAAAACCTCTGTGTGGTCTGAAAAACTGTGTATTCCCTAAAACTTCAAGGAAAATGGAAAAAAAATGGAAAAAGTTAAGATTTTCATAACTGAAGTCTCACCTTCATCATACTGAGCCTTCTTAGAAATGGATCAAGAGAAATGCATCTGTCAAAAAGGCTGATCCCTCTTCTCCCCAATAGCATAAAGACAAAGATACCATGGAGAGTGGCTCCGTGTGCTGTACAACCGGATGCTGGACTCTGGTTCTGATGTCATTGTGCTCCTTGGCCATGGTATGACAGATGCAGTATTGATCTGGACTACAGAGGTCACAGGGCTGTGCAATTTCCTACACAGAATGGCTCATCCTTTAACAAAATGGTGACTCACCCAACCAGGGCTATTGGGTTTGTGAATCAAGTCTCCAGGATTCTGAGTCATATAAAGAGTCATAAGGAGATGGTTCTAAGCAATTGGAATTTTACAACAATCTTACATAAACAATAATTGATTAGGGACGAGACCTGATGCCCTAAGCTACGTTTACTCATAGATTCAAGAACTTTCCTCTCAAAACTTTATCTAGGATACAGTTTCTATCTGCAGGTAAAGTTACTGTCAGAATTCTTCCATACATTTGGGATCCAGGCTTTCATCAGTTTGCAACTTTCTTCTATCTTTGCAAATGACTATCCCAAGTCACCCAACCTTTGAATATGGTCTTTGAGCATTGCTGTGGCTGAAAATGTTGCCCAGTGGTCAACCTGAAAATGAAACTCCATGGGTTGAACTGGCTGTTTCTCTGACCACATCATGAGGCCTTTATATGAAGCCTTTCTAGCTTAGTGGGACCTGTTAGAGTTGGTACTGCATTGGCTTAACCTTTGAGAAAGCAGAGTTCTCTCCATGCTGCAATGGAGAGAGCCACAATGAAGAAGTGTTGAAATTAGCAAACACTGACTGGGCGTCATCTACGTGCAGGACACATGAAGTGCTATAGGAAAGGAGGAATGGAGATAAATAAGAAATAAAAGAAAGAAATCACACTGTTGATTCAGGTCAAACTTGCATTCCACTGGAATCATCAGATCTTTTTCATGGGAACTATTGCCTAGCATATTTTCCATTCCTCATTTATAAAGTCATAGGGGTTTTTTAACCCAAGGGTAAGACTTTAGATTTGTCCTTATTAAAAATCATCCCGTGATTTTTCTTAATAAGAAGAAAAATAAAAGGTATTATCCCTGCCCTTGAATAAATTAGTCATATCGAGTAGATTCAGTCAAGTTAATAAATATTTATTGAACAGCCTGTTATCACTGTAGGGAGGGGGTGGAATACAAAAGAAAAGTAATAAAAAAAGAAGAGTAAGATACAACTTCTTTCACACAAGGAACAAGCTGTCTTACTGGGAAGGCAAATAATGTACAGATGTGAACCAAGGATCAGGCATTAAGTGAATGGTATTAGCATTCAGTGCTTCAGGGTTGACTTACTTAACAGAGGAAGATCTCTAGGTGGAACTGGAACATGAGATTGACCTGGAAAAAAATTTGGAATGGGAAGAAAGAATGGAGATGACAGAACAGAACAAGTATGCCCTCGCCATCCTGGTCCAGGCCCTTATCCCCATAGCCCTGGTTTCTTGGTGGATCCCCTCCCCTCTAGTTCCTACCTTCTGTATTGGATCTTCCAGACAAAGAGTAAATCATTTTCATTAAGCACTGAGCTGACCAAGTCACTCCCCTGTCCAAAAGTCTTTAGGGGATCTTTATTACCACTAGGACAAAATACAAACCTCTTTCCTAGCATTCAAGGGTATCCACAATCTACCTCCAACACACCTTCCTACCATCATTTCTCATTGGTCCTCTTTAGGTCCTTTATTTCTCCTAAATATAACTTCTGGCTGTTACATAAAATTGAATGCACTTGGGCAACTAGGTGGTGCAGTGGATAGAGCACTGGCTCTGAAGTCAGGAAACTTGAGTTCAAACACAGCCTCAGACACTTATGACCTGTGTGACCCTGGGCAAACCATTTGACCCCTATTTCCTCCAAAAGAGAAAAGAAGGAAATTCTACAGGCCATCTAATGTGTCCCCTCCATTACACAGGGCACAACCATTGCTCAGAATGGACTCCTTCCCCATTTCCTATTAGAATTCTTATCTTCCTTCCAGAAATCAACTGTCTCAGGAATTTCCTTCTTCACATCTCCTTCCCTAATCCACTTCCCCCTTCTAAATGATTCTCCAATTTGTTTCCATTTCTGTTTACTTTATGTTACAACCAAATAAGATGAACTATAGGACCGAATGAGATAATATAGGTAAAGGTCTTTGCACACCTTAACATGCTGTATAAATGCTAACTATTACTATTACCAGTTATTGTTGTACATGTTCTATCCTCTCTCTTTCTAGTAGATGGTGGCCCCCTTGAAAGCAGAGACTGTTTCATTTTTGTCTTTGAATTACTATTGTCTAACACAGTGTACTTACATATAAAAGATACGTAATAAACAATGTTTAACTGAATTTATTGAATTTTGAGTTAGAACAGGGACTTTTTAAATTTGTTGTACATATTATATATATTATAGGAACAGTAACGCATTAGAAATGGAATTGAAGGAAAGTTACAAATATGAATCACAAAAACCCAGCAGCAAATCATGAAATCTCAATGTTGGAAGGGCCCCGAGAGATCATCTAGACAAACTCCTACCAAGAGCATTAACGCCTTTACAACAGCCCTTACAAATGGTCAGCTGCTCTCTGGTTGAGCTCTTCCAGTAATAGAAACTCATCCATTTCATTCCATTTGGGGAAAACTACATGTTAAATGTTCTTCTTTATACTGACCTGAAATTCAATGTCTCAAAAAGGCTTAGTGAAGTCTTAAGATTTAGCATCTTAAGACTTTTTGAGACACTCTATACCAACTAAATGGCACAGTGGATAGAGAGCAGAATTTTGAATCAGCAAGAGCTAAATATCTTGCCTCAGATACTTACAAATTATATATCCCTGGGCAAGCCATTTAACATCTCTAAGCCCCAATTTCTTTATCTGTAAAAGAGGTATAGTAATGACACCTTCCTCCCAGGACTGTTGTGCGTATCAAGTGAGGCAATACTTTTGAAGTATTTTGCAAACCTTAGAGTGCTATATAAATGGTAGCTATTGGGGTTTTTTTTTAATCTAGCAAAACAAAGCCATGTTGAAATATGCATGTCTCATTCTGGATGTTAAGTCCATAACGTCTCTGGCAGGAGGTGGGTGGGCTGATTCATCTTTAGCCCTCTGGACACATGGTTAATCACTGTATTAATCTGATTCCTAAAGTTTTCCAAAGTTGTTTTCTCTATTCTGTGGTTGTCATTGAGTAAAGTGTTCTCCTAGTTCTGCTCCCTTCACTAGGCATCAAATCAGAGAGGTCTTCCCAGTTTCCTCTGAAACCACCCATTTTATCATTCCTTCTGGCACAATAATAGTCTATTACACTCATATATGGGGGGATATAGGGAGTTCAGGGAGGACTAGCACCTCTGGGGTGAGGACTTGTTGAGCCCTTTTCAGGACTACCCACATACCTTTGGTGTTAATCTAATTTACTCAATTCTTACCTGGAGCTCCAAGAATTTAGCATGCACAGTGGCCACATCCCAGGAATACCCTTTTGACAAACAGGTTAAACCAGGTTGAGGTTAACCTAAAGGCCCAAAGCTGTTGGTGAGTTAGGGGGAGGTCTGCCCAAGCATGGAAAGATGTCTTCTCACCATGAAGGTGGATGAAACAGGCACTATGGAGCATTTAGAGTTTGGTCAGACCTCCAAGATACCCAAGTTATCCACTACATTATCCTATGCCATTGCTGGTTGTACTGCCGCTGGACTTTGATGACTCAGGAAGAGACAATGAGGCTGACTATCTTGTGCAGTTCTGCCTCGCTTAAATCTAATTCACACACAAGTCAAGACATCACCCACAATGTCATTGGCCCTCTTTGAAAACAAAAAACAAACAAGAACACATTCATATACCATAATATGGTTAGCCATTCCACAATAGGTGGGCACCTACTTAGTTTTCAATTTCTGACTATTACAGAAAGAGATGCCATAATTATTTTTGAACATATGAATCCCTTTTCTCTTTCTCTGATCCCTTTGGCTTAGTAGGGTCAGGGCTAAGGGGATAGTTTAGTAACTATTGGGTCATAGTTCGAAACTGCTTTCCAGAAAGGCTGGGGCAGTTCACATCTTCACCAACAATGCATTCAATCACCTGTTTTCCTAAAGTTCCTCCAACATTTGTCATTTTTCTCTTTACCTGTCTGATAAGTATAAGGTAGAACCTCAGAATAATTTCAATTTTCATCATTCTAATTATTAGTGATTTGAAGCATCTTTTCATATGGTTATACTTTGGGTTTCTTTTGAAAACTGTTTGTTAATATCTTTTGACTACTTATCTATTGAAATTGTTTCTTAGTCTTATAAATAGGAATCAATTACTTACATATATTGAGATCTCTATCAAAGAAACTGATAAAGATTCCCCCTCCCCCAGGTATCTGTTTCCCTTCTAATTTTAATTGCATTAAATTCATTGGGGGGGGAGAGTTCAATTTTATGTAATTAAGCTTGTCCATTTTATTTTCTGTGATCCTCTCTTCCACTTGCTTAGTCACGAACTCTTCTCTATCCGTAGATCTGAAAGGCAGTTTCTTCCTTGTTCCTCTAATTTGCTTATGATAGCAGGTTTAAATCATCATGCTTCTAACACAAGTCTTGATCAACCACATCTCCTGTAGTCTCCTCTCCCTCTAAATGGAAGACTAGAGGGGGCACACCACACTCCTCCTACTGCCTTCCTTTATGGAAGGTTGGAAACTGGACTTTGGGAGCTCTCTCTACTTTTAAATCTGCTACTTTGTCTAGTTTCAACTCAACAGAATAAGATGTTTCCATGTTGGGTATCTCTCTGATCTCTCCCTCGTTCTTTCCTAGCTCCTTTTGGGTGTTGTCTCCTCCCCATTAGACTATAAGCTCCTTGAGGGTAGGCACCATCTTTCTTTTTATTGCTTCCATCCCCAGCACTTAGCACAATGCCAGACACATCTGTTGTTGCTCAGTCATTCTGTCACATCTGACTCTTCATGAGCCCATGGACAATACTATCCATGAGATTTTCTTGGGAAAGATACTAAAGTGGTTTGCCATTTCTTTCCCCAGTAGATCAGGGCAAATAAAACTTAAGTGATTTACCTAGGGTCACAGAGCTAAGAAGGGTCTAAGGTCGAATTTGAATTCACATCTTACTGACTGTAGGCACAGCACTCTGTCCACTTAGCCACCTAACTGCCTTGCCTGACACATAGTCTGCACTAACCTAGTGTGTAGTGTAGTGCCTTCATCCTTCATTGCTGAAGAAGACCATGCCATCAAAGAAATAATTACATGACTTGCACTTGACTTTGTTATTTGAGTGAGGGCCTCACTTCTCCTCCAGGGCCATCTGAATCCAGTGACCAGATATTCATCAGGATGACTGGAGATGACCTAGGATGAGGCAATTGGGGTGAGCTGACTTGCCCAAGGTCACACAGCTAGTGAGTGTCAAGTATCTGAGGTGAGATCTGAACTCAGGTCCTCCTGACTCCTGCACTGGTTCTCTATCCACTGCACCACCTACCTGCCAGGTTAGATTGGATCATATTAATGTAGGTTTTTTTCCTCCATTCTGTCCTTTTGTATTCTCTTTCCTCCTGTCCCCACCCCTACCTTCAAGAACAAATAAGAAAGTGGCTTTTTAAAGGCCATTTCCCTGATACTCATGATCTTAAAAGTGCCACAGACTATTTCCTTTCACTTGCACCACTTCTCTTTCCCTTTTCCTGCCTCTGGTCCTTCTTTTCCTTTTTATTAATCTTTCATATTCTTCTTTCTGAGGTTCTACCTTGTTCTGCTCATTGCTGTTGCCCTACCTATGCTGCACCCACCCTTGAGCCAATCTCTTCCCTTCCCTCATCCTTTTCTTCTCCTACTTCCCTTTGGAAGTTTATTTCTATACCACAATCTGGGAGGAGGAAATGGTGAGGGGAGAGGGCATGGTTATATATGTAACTCCTCTGTCTGAATTAGATTAAAGTGATGTGCATAGAATGCCTATTCCACCGCGTCCTCCATGATTTCTGTACCACGTGAATCCCCCTTTTTTGTCTTCTCCTGAGATCATTAAAATAAAACAAATCTATCTCCAGGCTCTCCATTTTATTTACCTTTCTCTTTGTCTTTTAAAGGTTTTAGGATTCTTACAAGACATCTGCTTCTAATCTCCCTATTAGCATATAAAGAATACTTCCCTGTATAATCCCTTCCAATTAAATAAATGTTGATACCTTCCTCTGTTTCTTTTGGCTCCAGGGTTTCCATTGCAGAATGTCTATTCAACTCTGATCTTTTAATCAGGAATTCTTAGACATCTTCTATTTTGTTAAAAACTCATTTTTTTCTGCTGCAGTATTATTCTTTATAAGAGAGATATTTGATCAGGTGACCCTTTTATGATCTTGTAGTTTTGATCACTCAGGTAATCTACCAAAAAGTTCTAGTCTGCTCCCTATAAGCAGGTGACTAGTGGATACAATGCTGGGCCTAGAGTTAGGAAAATCTGTCAAATCTGGATTCAGACACTGATTCCTGTGTCACTTAATTTCTGTCTGCCTCACTCCCACAGCTACAAAATAAGGATAATAATAGTACATCCCTCCCAGCGTTGTTGTAAGGATAAAATAAAATGAAACAACGTTTGTAAAGCACTTAGCACAATGCCTGCCATACTTTTGCTGGTGCTGTTCAGTCATTTCAGATTTGTTCTTCATGTCCTCTTGTGGGGTTTTCTTGGCAAAGGTACTGGAGTGGTTTTCTATATTCTTCTCCAACTCATTTTAAAGATGAGGAAACTGAGGCAAACAGGGTTAAGTGAATTGTCCAGGATCACATAGCTAGTAAGTGTCTGAATCCAGACTGAACTCAGTAAAATGAGTTTCCTTGACTCTAGGCCTGGTACTTGTAGTAGCAAGCACCCCAGCACACCCAGCATGGCCTGCTAGCACAGGTTATTTGACCTGCTTTGCCAAAGGAAAGACAACTTTTAAAAGGGTCAACAATCTTACTTTAATTACATTCACAAGTTTAGGGGAAAGGTCAGTACTCTGAATGTGGAAAAAATACAAGCAGAGAAATTAGCACAAAGATCAACAGACTGGTCGACTACTGTCTGAACAAAGTCATATAACCACCTACATATACCACCAGACCAGAAGAACACAAAGCTCTGAGTAGGTGGAGGGGAGGGGGTCTCTTAATAAATGGCTACTCAGAGTCCCATACAGAAAATCAAAAGATTCTTCTCATAAGCGGAACCCCAAAACAAAAGACCAACCTCCCAGCAATGACTTGGCCCCTGACTGTCTCAGAGCCAGTAGGCACAAAACCTACATGACTCAGGACAGTTGTAAATTATCAGAATTCAAAGGAGATCAATCCCTCAGATGCTCACAATTTAACCTGAGTCTAGGAAACTGAACTCCAAAGAGAAAACAACAAAAAAATCCCACTTTACTTGGACTTATAGTACTATATACACTGCAACACCTAGTTATAAGTAACTATATATGTATACATACATATAATTTATAACTATACTTATAAGAACAGTGCTTGTTTTCTTCCCTATAAGCCTTAAAATAATCCTTA
Organism: Notamacropus eugenii; assembly: GCF_028372415.1. NCBI lineage: Eukaryota > Metazoa > Chordata > Mammalia > Diprotodontia > Macropodidae > Notamacropus > Notamacropus eugenii. Next base: position 440,657,528 of record NC_092874.1, read on the forward strand.
AAATATTTTTTAAAATTGTTGAGTCTCTGTAAATAAACAAATCATTAAATAAAGAACAAATTATTATTTAAAAGTCTCCTCCAAGATGAAAAAACAATTCATTCAAATATATGATTTTCCACCATAAAAAATTATCAATATGAGGAATTCGGAGAAACATGGGAAAATTTGAATAAACTGATACAGTCAAGGAAGGAGCACCAAGAAAACAATATGCATAGGAACTACAGCAATAAAAATGAAAGACAACTACATTGAAGTAGAATGCTTAGTAATTATAGTAACCGGTCTTGGTCCGGATAAAAGATGAAAAAATGCACCTCCATCTCTTCATGCGAAAGATGAGGAACCATTAGCATAGAATGATGTACATGTTGTCAAATGCATTCTGAGTCTGTTGGTTTTAACAGTTTTTACTTTTTATTACCAAAAAAAAAAAAAGCAGAATTGAAATACAGGGAAGGATAAATCTAAAAATTACTGTCTTTTAATAAAAATCAGACGAAACTCAGTAAGTTATATGTTTATAGTTTCATTGGGAATTGCTATAGATATTTAGAAGAATTTTTTCATGTTAGTAATTGGATCCTCCTACCACAGAGAGGGTGGGTGGAAGGAAGCTTGTACAGAATCCATGTGCTAAGATCAAATTCTATGAAGTTCCCAGGTGTTTTGGCAGATCTAGCCCTCACCAATGCCAAAGAGGTCTGCCTTTGCCCAGCTGCATTCTCTATTTATACTGAGCCCTCCTGACAATGCTATATGCTTGGTAGCAGCTTTACTTCCTAATTGTCTACAGTTAGTCATTATATCTCAGCTGCAAGAGTTGAAGATGCCAATAAACCAGTACACCAACAGGCTTTTTTAATTTTGCAGAGGCTTAAAGCAAGAAGGTAATTTCTAGACTAAAGTTGCTGCCTGAACTCATTTGGGCCAAAGGGCTCTGAGTTGGAGATATTTCTACCCTAGCTTCCTCTTGAATGCCCATCAGCCACAGAAACACCAGCAGGTAGAAGGTGTTTGTCTGGACAATGTCCCACTCTCACGAAACAGTTCTGATGAAAAAGAGATGTACTCACATTGTGCTACTTGTTACAGTGGTAATGAGTTTGGGGATCCAAGTTCTATAGAGGATTTAGAGTTTTGCTGCCATGAGATAAATGTTCTTCCTTACCAAGACCACACCCATGAGTTTTTGAAGAATTTAATCCAGGACAAAATTTGATTTTACATCTATTCCACTTGAAACAAATAAATCTACCACCATCTCCCTTTCTATCTCTGTCCTAAAATTATTTATAAATCAACAAGCATTTATTAAGCACTTACTGTGTGCCAGGCACTATGCTAGTGCAAAATAATTTGCTTTTCAGGCTAAAATTTAGGAAGGTAGAGCAGTAAAAGGAAAATTAAGACCTGATTTTCCACAAGCAATTTTTTAAATCTCTCCTGCATTCTAAAAAGCAGCAGATTTGAAACTCATCTAGACCTTACCTATCTCATACAATCCCTGCCCCCACTCCTTTCAGAAGAGGAAATTAAATTAGTCTGCTAGTTTACTTTAGCCTCTGTGCTATTGGTTCTTAGATGCACACAACCCCTTTCTCTGATATTTTATGGAGTTTATGGTAGATGATTTATTAGTACAATCACATATAGCTTAGAGCCCCCAGTTAGGAAAATTTTCTAACATTCAGGCAGAGGTTTGACTCTTTCCTAATGTAAAATTTTGTTTCTCTAGCTAGCCCATGACCCGTTTCTGTTAAGATAAAAACTAGGATACAAGAAACATTTAAGTTCAAAGAAGAGGATAGAGTAGATTGCCATGTTATTATCATATAGACAATGACCCTGGGACTTAAAAGATGGATTTGTAAAACATGATACATAATTAAAACTGGTTATATATACTGACCAGTGCTATGGAAACCCCAGTTAGACTTTCACTTCTCAATGCATGCAATCACACTTTACTAATCAATGTATACAAACATTACCCCTCTAGAAACAAACCACCAGTCTGATTCCTAGAGATCTCAGTAAGTATGCTTCATAAGTGCTCATATAAGGTTTCCTCTCTATCCAGCAGGAAGTCATACATCTTGGTCTCCTTCTAAGGCAATATTCCAATAAGTCTCAGTTAACCAGCACTGCTGGGCTACATCATAAGACATGGGAGATAGAAATGCCTTACATGGAAGATTCTAGGCATAGAAGATTACAGAAAAGGAAGGGAGTTCCAGGCAGAAGTAGCATATCTAGAACAGAGACAGTCTCAGAAGAAAGACCACATACACCAAAGCACAGATTTTTCCAAACTGTCTTATGGTAGTAATGTCCTTCTCTATGGCGAAATAGAATATTATTCCAGATAAAACTCTCAGTTTTATCTGGTTCTGAAAGCGTTTACTCCTTTTCACTTTGGACTTCCAGGAACACTTTCCTTCCACTATCCATTAATTCAATTCAACAAAGATTTATGAATTGCTTACTATGTGTCAGGCCCGGTACTAAGTGCTGAAGATACAATGAGAGGCAAAACTTAGTCCCAGTCCTGAAGGAACTTACAATGTAATATGTATCTTGTATCCACATATATGTGTGTGTATATATATATATATTTTCTTCCCCATTTGAATGTAAACTCCTTCAAGGCAGAGATTACTTTTGCCTTTCTATGTAACCCCTGCATTTAATCAGGGTGTAATAAGGTGTTGATTCATTGATTTTCCAGACTATTTTTAAATACCTCTTCTGCCTCCTTATCTTCTCTCCTAGGGCAGCTAGGTGGTACAGTGGATAGAGCACCAGTGCAGGAGTCAGGAGGACCTGAATTCAAATCTCACCTCAGACACTTGACACTCACTAGCTGTGTGACCTTGGCCAAGTCACAACCCCAATTGCCTCATCCTGGGTCATCTCTAGTCATCCTGATGAATATCCGGTCACTGGATTCAGATGGCTCTGGAGGAGAAGTGAGGCTGGTGACCTGCACAGCCCTTCCTCACTCAAAACAAAGGCAAATGTAAGTCATGTCATCATTTCTCTGATGGTATAGTCTTCTTCGGCAACGAAGGATGAACACACATCTTTTCTCCTCAACTCTTCTTCTTCTGTACACTCTGGACCTTTTCATGAGAATGTACTGTAGAGATAAGACTGAGTAAATACAGGACCTAACCCTTGCAGTTCTCAGTAGGTTCTTGGTAAGTGATAACTTTACCCATGGAAAGAATGCCCCAATCAAACAAACCATGGATGCTTGGAGTCATGCTGACCAGGCAACTAGAGTTGTCAGTGCTTCAGGTCCCAAACATCACAGGACCACTTTATACTATGTAAGAATTAAGGGACCAGGAAAAATCCTCAAAAAGGCTTTCAAAAGAAGCTATGGAGAAGCCCAAAGCACATAAAGGAAGTCACTTCATTATGGATGTCAGTGATGTCAATACTCTTGTGATGGGACAGATTACATCCAATCCATGTCTTTTCTTCCTGTGGAATTCTTGCCTACACCTTCAGTGAAATGCTCCATAAGAATTAAGCAGGAGAAGCAAAAAAAAAAAAAAAAATCAGAGGAAATCCCAAAAATGACACAGAGTATACAATATTCCTTTGAGACACATTACTTAATTTTTCTTACTGCCACCCTGATTTCTCTCACGGTGAGCATGGGCCAGTGTATATTTCTAGCAAAATTGTTGTAAGGAATAGTTAACACTAAAGATGAAGAAAGCTGGCCAGAGGGCCTAGAGTAGTAATGAAGATTCTTTTTCTCCCCAAATTATTTTACATTTTATAAGATTGGACTCAAGAAAGAAAAGGCTCATTACATCTTTATTTTCTGTGAGGCATTTCAGTTCAACTAATTATCATTAGTGTTTAACTGGAAATTCAATATATTATGCAAATATCTCCCTTTATGTACTACCAGGGTCAAGACATTTCCAAAATGCAGTGAGAGTTAAAAGGGCTAAGTGGCATCCAGAGAAGTTCAGAAGTTGTAAAGCACTGACAGAAATCCCCCATCCCACATACAGTGGAATAAATCTCACAGATAGCAAAGTTCCTTGCCCCCAACCATTTCCTCGGAGTGCTGAGGCATTAAAGTAAGTGCATTATCAGTCCCATTGTTCTTAATAACATGGCTCCATAATTAGCCACCACTTCCTCAAAAGCAGCATAACTTTTTCCAACATCTCTTTGAAATGACCAAAGTAGAGCACATTTCAGAGTTCCAATTGGGGGAGAGATGGACAAGGGGTTACAGAGAAGGAAAATAAGATGATAATATCATTAACTTGGAGCTGGAAAGAACCTCAGAGGTCACTTAGTTCAAGCCCTTCAATTAATAATTGAGGAACAAAGGCCCATAGAGATGAAGTGAGCTTGTCCAAGGGCACCCAGGTATAAGTGGCAGAGCCAGGTCAGGAACCAAAGTCTTCTGACTCCAAAAGGCACTCCTTCCACTAAGTCTAGGGCTCCCTCTAGGTTTAGCATTCAAGGGAATCAGAGATGACAGAGTATCTTGGACACTCTCTATTCTAACAAATATCAATGAATAACACCATCACTAGGTAGCATACTCTAATGCATGATTCTTATTGGAAGTCCACAAAGTGACAGTTAGGTGACATATTGGGTAGAGCATTAGACCTGAAGTCAGGAAGATCTGAGTTCAAATCCACCCTCAGACAAGGGAGAGAGAGAGAGAATAAAATTTCCTAGATGTACGCTCTAGAGAACTACTTGGCACAAAGTCAAGTGCCCTTCAACTGAGAAATTACTAAGCAAATCATGGTATGTGATACACTGGAATATCATTATAAGAAATTATTAATATAAAGAATTCAGAGGAGCACAGGATGACATCAACTGTTGCACAATGAAGTCATCAGAACTAAGAAGAAAATATAAAATGACAACAATATAAACAGAAGGAATAAAAAAATGAAACTCAACTCTGTAATTATAATAACCAATCATGACTCTGCCAGAGAGCTGAGCAAACGTAGTGCCCGCCCTCCTTTGCAGAGACAGGAGACAAGGACAGTGGAATGCTGCATCTGCTATCAGACGCAGTGGATGTGTTGGCTGGGTTTACTCACCTGCTTTTTTTCTTTTTCTTCGTCGTGAGAAAGTAACAATTCTTTGTTATAAGACCTAGCTAGCTTTGGGAAAGGGACGTATTCAGAAATCAAAGGAATGTAAAAATAAAATGTGTATGTAACGGGGGACAGGCAATAAGCACCCATGATTCTGAGGGGCATGCACAGCATACTCTGCTGGAGGCAACTGCCACCAAAGTCCCTTGGTGAGCCTGAGTCTGCTTCTGGGCATGCCCATAAAGAAGCCTGACCCTCTATAGTAGAGAATGCAAAAGTATTCTGACTGTTTTCTGTTTGCTGGCTGTGTGCTGAAGAAGGACCTTTTGATCCACTGCTGAGCTAGAAAAGAGTATATATTCAAAATGCTCTAATTGATCAGACACCCTGTCTTGGTTCATAATCAACAAACATTTATTAAGTGCTAGCTGTGTTCCAGGCACTAAGAGATACAAAAGAAGACAAAAACAAATTTTTTAAAAAAGTAGAGCCCTTGCTTTCAAGGAGTTTATATTCTAATAGGAGAAAAACATGTAAATATCTAGGTACATACAAGATAAACAAAGAAGATGAAAGGTGATCTCAGAGAAAAAGGGATTAGCAGGTTGCAGGGTTGGGGAACCACATGCAGCCCTCTAGATGCTCAAGTATGGCCCTCTGACTGAATCCAAACTTCAAGGGCCACACTTGAGGACCCAGAGGGCCACATGGTCGACAGGCTATAGGTTCCCCACCCCTGATAGGAGAAACCAAGAAAAGTCTCCTGTAGAAGGTGGAATTTGAGCTGAGTCTTGAAGGAAGTCAGGTGGAGTGTTGAGAATAGATCAATCCGGGAGAGGGAACAGCCAATGAGATGGGAGACAGGGCACCATTTTTAAAGAATTACAAGTTGGTCAATGTAGCTGGGCCATGGAATGCATGAAGGGGAGGAAGGGGCTGGGAGGTAGGAATAAGCATGTCTAAATGTGCCAGTATTGTGCTAAGTTACAAATATCTAATTTGAATACGATATAAAAAGGAAAGCTAAACAGGTGGGAAAGAGCCAGTTTTATAAAAAGCTTTAAATGCCAAAGAGGATTTTCTATTTGATTTTGGGAGCTTGTGGAGCTTAGTGAGCAAGGAGGTAAGATGGTCAGATTTATGCTTTAGAATGGAAGCTGGATTGTGTAAGAGAGAGGTTTGAAAAGGAAAGGGAGTTAGGAAGTTATCGCGGTAGTCAAAGCAAGAGGTGAAAAGCCTGACTAGAATTTAGTTCTATGAATAGGACAAGTATACAAGAGATATTGTAAAAGCAGAAACTTCAAGATTTGGCAACAGGCTAGATATGTGGGATAAGTGAAGTCGAGTAGTCAAGGATGACATTGAGGTTGCCTGCCTGGGTGATAAGAATGATAGTAGTACCCTTGCCATTGATAGGGAAGTAAAAAGAAAAGGAGGGTTTGGGGGAAAAGATATGTTCAGTTTTCGAACCTGATGCCTTTGAGTTGACTACAGAAAATCCATCTCTCTGATGTTTAGTGAGGAGAATGATTTGCTCTGGGCTTCTGGAAGAAGACAGGGTCTCAGAGATACCATAAAGCCAGTGAGCATGTGGCATCCAAGGTTAGTCTGTGACTGGGATGGGTCTACCTTCTGTTTGTGTCCTTTTTCCTTTGGCAGCCTTCACAAACTCAAAAGACCAGAGGTCTAATGATGGAAGTCCATAGCAGAGTGAGACTGAGCCTAAGGCATCCAAGCATCCCTGAGGAGAGGCCTGCTTGATCCAGCCCAGAGGCAGCCATGTGCTGCAGAAGAAGGGAGCGGATTTTCCAGCAGCTATGGCACATTCACAGAAATTAACTTGGATAGGGTAAAAGCTGTGTAGCAACCACTTTAAGTATGAGCCCACTCTGCCCAGGGACTGAGGTGGTAAAGGAGAGAATATGAGTATGATACAGGGGAAAATAGCTTTGTGCTCTTGCTCTACCTTCTCATTAAATAACTCTCAGAAAAAGTTAATTGATCTGAGTTGGCTAAATCAATAATGAGTGACAAATCACTGGACTGATCAATGATATAGTAAAGATACTAACCAGTAATTAATATTGAGAAGAACACAATAAAATGGGGGCAAGAACCTAAAGTGTCATAAAAAATACTCCTAAGCCTTCATAGGGACCCCTAGAGACCTGAGGGAAAGTTATAGCTAGCTTTGCTCTGGGGATCTAATTGTCAATCTAATTGTCAAGTTGAGATAAGGTACCCCAGAGTGAATAAAAGTAGATGAATACATATGCACACACACACACTCATGTGTGCACACGCACATTCTACATATGAACATATGCACACATAAAGGCTATATATCAATAAAAAAATAATGCTTTTAAATGATCCCACTATGTGCTAGATATTATGGAAGACACCAGGAATACAGAAACAAATTCAGTCTTTCTTTAAAAATAAATAGGTTTTTTAAAAACACACGTAGATTTTGTCTTTGACCAGAGTTTTTTGGGTTTTTTTTAACCATGTGCTTTTGGGTCATCACAATACCAGTTCCCATCTATAAGTATACATATTGCATTTATGTTAGAGAAAGTTCTTTTTCCATATCTAAAATATAAAAAAAAACAGTTAAATTTTCACCACTACCCCATATCCTTCTGCCTCCTCCCTCTAAGAGAGGGATCATCCTCATTTTATAGATAACAAAACTGAGGCTCAGAAAAGTGAAATCATCTCCTTAAGATGATAGAGCTTATGCCATAGCAGAGACCTGAAAGAAACAAGCATTTATTATACTACTATCTGCCAGGCACCATGCTGAGCACTTTACATATATTTTCTCATTTGAGCTTCACAACGACCCTAGGAGATAGATGTTATTATTGTACCCATTTTCCAGTTGAGGAAACTGAGGCAGTCAGAGGTGAAGTGACTTGCCCAGGGTCACACAACTAGGAAGTGTCTGAGGCTGGATTTAAACTTGGGCCTTCCTATGTGCCCTATGCACATATGTGCCACCTAGTTGACTTGAACCCAGACTTCCCTCAATGAAATATTTTTCCACTGCACCATGTTTTCTTTTGGATTCTCAGTATACATGACCTGCCAGTCATCAGCTAAGAGTAGACTCAAAGTTATAGAATCCCAGAATCTCTAAGGCTCACCTGGGAGTTCTCTATTCCAGAGAAGTCACAGGGTCAGTCTATTTGTTGATTTATAAAAGTCTTCATGGGTCACAGAGGGTTTTCTTCATAATAACTCCAGGAGGTTGATAGTACAAGTATTACTATCTCCATTTTACAGCTAAGGAAACTGAGGTTCAGAGAAGTTAAGTGATTGTACTAGTCCTCATACAGCTAGTAAGTGTAGAAGACAAGACTGAAGCCCGAGACTGCTGACTTTAAGGACACCTGTTTCATTGTTTGGTTGGGTTTTCTTAGTTATTATTTGAACCTTTAATATTGTGTATTACATCCCCAGACTAAAACGTATTGCCCTTGAGGGCAAGGACAATGCCCTGCAGACCTTACACCACTCTTAAAACTGCCACTCACATTCAACAATCCCCTATGTGGGGAACTGAAATCACATCTTTCCACTTTCAGCAAAGGTCTTCCATCAACTCAAATCCCAAATCCCAAAGATCACAGGCATGTAGATCAGCATCACTGTTGGGTTAGCTTTATTCTATATCTCCAGGTGAGAATGGATTTCTTTTCTCTTAGAAAATGTAGCTCTTCCATACAGACCTGGGTCAGAAATGACATAGAAAATATCCCTGTAAGATTTGAGCAGCACCAGACCAGTGGCACATTGGAAAATGAGAATCTTTTTCTTTTCAAAGTGCCCTCAAAACTCATTCATTCATCTATACTCTATATTTTATCTAATTCAAAAAGCACTTTATTTGAAAAATGATGGGCAGGGTGGACAGGGAAGAGACTCTGAGGTAGATTCTGAGCTTCTTCTAAGATATATCCCTTTCTAAGGGATGGCACCTGATGACAACACAAGGCCCAGGGAAGCCCATCTCTAACTGGAGAATTGAAATCATTCTCTGTGACCACATTGCCCTCTAGAGTACATTCATATCGTCATGAGAGCACTACTGGTGTCACATCTTGGACAAGTCCACCTTAGTCTTAGATGGTGCCCGCAGAGCAGACGTTGCCAACAGGCAGATCTACACTGTGGTCTGGGGGGATACTTAACTCTTTCAGACTAAGAATGGATGGTAACAGCATCCTGCCACTCCCCAGAAGTATAAACTGTTGACCTTTGCCTTAAGATGTGTTTATGTATGTATATGTACATGTGTGTGTATGTATTATGTATGTATTTTTATAAGAACTGTGACATCACCCATGTTAGGCATGTCATTTTCTCCTGTGGAAGCTGCCAATGTGGAACTTCCTTCTCTCATGCAAATGGGCAGTTTCTCCACAATTTATAGTTGAGAAAGTTGCCTGAGGCATTGATAGGTTAAGTGACTTGCCCAGGTACAGGTCTTTGAGATTCCAAAACCACCTCTCTATCCCACTACACCCTGCTTTCACTCATATCATTAGGATCACTGTCATTTTTAATGATAATTAATAGTGTCATAGAGGTAGAGGCAAAGGGGACCTGGTCTAATATCCTCACTATTAGTACAGCTGGTATTTTAATAGCCCCCTTTTTTTTGTCAAAGGTTTTCAAAGAGCATGTATGTTATTTCATTTGGTCATCCCAGAACCCCTAGGAGGTATCATAGGACCTATTCGCTTCATTTTACAGATGAAAAACTGTGGTTCCTAAAAGTAAATTGACCCAATCATTAAGTACTAAAGATGAGGTTTGAACCTTAGTTTTGCATGACTCAGAATTCCTTACTCTTTGTACCGCACTACCTAGTTTCCTTGGGGCCATCCCAACAAACCAAAGATTCCCCATTGATGTATTAGAAGCATCAGTTTTCATGAATGCCTCTGTCAAAGCCAAACATGACAAGCTGACACTTTGATCAACTCCCAATATGACTGAATGAACTGTGGTATATGAGTGTAATAGAATATTATTACACCATAAAAAAATAAATATGAGGAATTTCAGAGACACTCAGAAAGACTGATGCAGAATGAATTAGCAGAACCAAGAGAACAATTTACATGATGATCAGAATAAAGTAAGGGAAATCAACACTGACAGACAACAGAATTCTGATTAATGCAGTGAGCAATTATCATTTCAGAGGACTGACAGTGAAGGATGCCTCCTACCTTTCAGTAGAGAGGTGGTGGGACCATAGGTAATGAATAAGAGAGAACAAAAGGCATGGCCAATGTATTTATTTTACTCACTGTACTTTGTTACATAAAGAGTTCTAATGGGGGGAGGAACTCATTGGGAAGTTGTTGGGTTTTTTTAAGATCAACAAAACATTTCCTTTATCATATCTCCCAACATTTTTTTTAACCAAGATGACTTTAAAATAGTATGCCCCAGCCTCAATCTTTCTTAGTTTCTATAATTTATGGGGAGAATATTACAGTTACCTTTCTAGTCGATTACAGTTAACAGCAATCTACTTCCAACAAGCTTATAACAGCTAGAAATAAAATAAATAACAACTATAGGATTTTTTTAAAAGATATTCTGTCAACATTCTCTAATTATAATCTGAGGTGTTAATTAGCTTTAGACTTTTGTTGTTAACCATGCTCTTGGCATCCTAATCTTTAATATGAAGAGAGAAAAGGAGAATGCCAAAGATCTCTCCCTTCAGAGAAAACATGACAAAACTTCAAGACTCCATGAAAAGGATAAACAATGATTGCAGCCAGTTCAGGATCTGCGATGCTGATAAATGGAGCGAAGGATCTTGGTAGGTCAAAGACAGCCTAGAGTTCAAGACTGACCTGGAGAACTTCTGGTGAATTTCTAAAAAGCACTTCTCCCTATCTTTCTTTATCTAAAAATGCTGTGTCCTATAGCAGTGTTATTAAACTGTTCAGAGCCCTTTTTAACATAGAAAAATCACACTGATCACACATACATACACAATATTCTTAATATCTAGTAACTAAGAAAATGCATGATAACATTAAACTATGATGAATTCACTAATAAATTAAAATGAATTGATATTTTGCTAATCATGATAATATCTGTAAACATTTTACAATAGTAATGCGTGTATAAACATATTTGATCTGTAGAAAGTATTTTTTGCTCATTTTTTTATACTGAGTCAAGCTGCATGGATGGTCGGATCCATGATCAAACCAACAATACTTGATATACAGATGAGTTCTCAGGCTCTTTGCAATGACTCTTCAGTGCCCCTAGTCATCCTCAGACCACAGGATGGCCAACACTGTGCCACAGTAAAAATTCAATAAATGTCTATTCAGTTCCTATTATGTGCCAGGCACTTTGCTAAGTAAGCAGTGGGGATACAAATATGAAAAAGCCCTCAAGGAGCTTACAATCTAATGGGAGAAGTCAATACACAAAAGGAAACTGGCAAGCTGGAGTAATGAAGAGACACCAGGGGTACCTGGTCCAGGGACATCTTACTCTGTGGAGTTGAAACCAGGCAGAGCCAAAAAAAATGGACTAATCTCTAGATCAATAAAAAGCTCTGGTGCAAAGAACTAATCCTTACTGTGTTGGTGAGTGTGTTATTCCTGGTAGATTAATAATGGCAAAATGCAGTTCACCTGCCAATGTAACTGAGAAGTGGGAATTTGCAGCACTCGAAGCCATACTCATGCCCCCAGAAAGCTCTCCTAGGTTCTAGATATTTAATGGGTTGGAATCCTCTCCAAACCGTAGCTTACCAGCCCTCACCAATCTATTTACTTTTGCAGGGCAATTAGGTGGTATAGTACATAGAATATTGATCCTGGAGTCAAGAAGATTCATTTTCCTCGAGTTTGAATCTGTTCTCATATACTTACTAGCTGTGTGACCCTAGGCAAGTCACTTAACCTCAGTTTTCTCATCTATAAAATGGGGATAATAATTGCATCTAACTCCCAGGAATGTTTGTGAGGATGAATACATGATAACATTTGTGAAGCATGTAGTATAGTACCTGGCATATAGAAGGTGCTAGAGAAACATTTGCTATTACTATTATTACCAGGCAACAGAAGACATACTTAGATTAAAGCAAGGTCATTAAATGAAAGAACAGAATAATAGCAAATTCTTCTACAAATAAATTTTAAAATCTCCCACAAATATGCATACCCTATGCACAGAAATCAGGAGTAGAATTTTATATATATATATATGTGTGTGTGTGTGTGTGTGTGTGTGTGTATACACATATGTGTACATATATACATATATATGGAATTCGTGTGGCCAGAGCATCCACATAAGAGCTACTCATACTCCAGACTGTAGAGCCACCAATCTCTTGTGGTGATATTTTTCCATTGTTCTATACCATGGCTCTGTTAAGCATAATGTTACAACTGCAGCTGACTATAGCTACCCAGATGTTTTCAGTTATTTCCACTATCCACTGGGAGATACAGTGCTTAGTAATTTCTTCCCTAGAACGGGAGGGTTATAGCTCTGGTAGACAACTCTTTCACTTATGTCCACCATTCACTGGAGTGTAAGTGGGTGTTGTGGCTAGTAAGCCTCTCCCCAGCAGGAGAGGAATATAGTGCTTTCATCCAATGACCAGAACTACCTTGCAATAAAGTAGAGTTGGCTAAAAATTAAAGTTTGAGTATCTCAATAAGGCTTTATGAGTCAGACTCAGGGGCTATACTAAGCCCCTTCTCCTTGACCATCAAGTAGGATGAAGAACTCATCAGATGCCCCACCACCACACATACACTCTCTACGCATACTTTTCTCACCATTTTCTCAGAGATTAACAATCATTATATTACTATCAATGCTGTGAAGAGTTTAACAATCAACCATTGCCTGATTCCACTGAGAACACTTACAATTCCTAATTACAGATTTGACTGGGCTAAATATCCCTTCCTTGGCCTCCACTCTGTGCTACTCATATACATATGTGTAATGCCCCTTCCCTCTAAATTTCCAATTACACTCTTCTCTTTCCTTCCATTGTGCCCTCTAAAATCTCCACAGTATTATTAATAAGCTATCCTTCATATTGCATCTGTGCCCTTCCTCCAGAAATTAAATTGGATGTATTTTGTACTTAGTTTTACCCATACATGTTGTATTTAATTTACCATATACATTCTACTTGGAAACCAGGAACTTATATAAGTAAATATAAAATAAATTGACAGTAAATACAAGATAATTGGAGGGCAAGTGCCAGAAGTTGGCAGTTGGGGAGGGGGGGAGGGATCAGGAAAGGTTTCATATTAGAGATGGCATTTGATCTGACAGCTCATCAAATATTGGAAGATATCTGTCATTTCACTAAATTTCCTTTTCTCCGGGCTAAACATACTCAGTTGCTTGAACCAATCCTCATATAATATAAACTTAATACCCTTCACCATCTTGGCTGCCCTTCCCTAGAGACTCTTCAGTTTACCAGTGTCTTTCCCAAAATGAGGCATTCAGAACTAAAGACAATGCTCCAGTTGTGGTGTGACCAGAACTATTAATTATATCCCTAGTCTTGGCCACATACCTCTCATAATGCAACTTCAGATCACATTTGCTTTTCTTATCTTTATATCATACTGCACACTCAGTTCAAATGCATGAATTAAATGCCCAGCAAAAACACCTCCTATGTGCTAGGTATTGGTGCCAGGTGGTTGTCCTTTGTTCTCAAAGAGGACCAAAATGACATCATCATGATAAAGTCAAGTTTCAATGTATATGACTATGATTGATCAGACCAACAGGAGCTCAGAATGCTCTATCACAGATTGGGCACAGTCTGTGTGAACATTTGGGGTGGTTGCTCCAAATTTGCACATCCTACATTTCCTTTGTGCTGTTTCAATTCTGCTTTGCTCATAGAACATAGCACACTTTCTGATGTGGGCACGCCATGTTGAGTGATCCTGTGCCAGTGTCTCTCATGTTGCACAATCAAATCCAAAGTTCTTGAGAAAGACCTTGAGAGTGTTCTTGTATCGCTTCTTCTGACCAACATGTGATCACCTGCCCCATGTGAATTTTCCATAAAATAGTCTTTTTGGCAAGCGTACATTTTGCATTCAAACACCATGGCCAGCCCATTAGAGTTGCGCTCTCTGAAGCATAGTTTGAATGCTTGGCAGTTTAGTTCGAGCAAAGACCTCAGGGTCTGGTATCTTATGCTGCCAGGTGACATTCAGAATCTTCCTAAGACACTTCAAATGGAAGCGATTCAGTTTCCTGGCATGGCGCTGGTAGACTGTCCATGTTTCACAGACATACAATGATGAAGTCAGCACAACGGCTCTGTAGACCTTCAGTTTGCTAGTCAGTCTAATACCTCTTCTCTCCCATACTTTTCTTTGGAGCCTCCCAAACACTGAGCTAGCTCCGGCAATGCATGCATGTACATGCATGATGTACACATCATTATTGATGCGTACATGCCTGGAAAGTCCTCTAGCCTCTCACTTTCTTGGCTTCATTCCAGGCTCCCCAATTAGAATGTAAGCTTCTCTGTATCCCCAGAGCTTAGTAGGATGCCTACTTTATAGTATGTACTCAATAGATGTTCATTTTATCCATCTGTGTGCCTCTCTGTCTATGTTTCTCTATCAATCTAGCTACCTATGCCTTTCATCACCAGTTTCTTTCCACTCCAGGGAATTTTCAAATGAAGTATTTGAAGTTGATATCCAGCGGCTATGGATGAAATTCCTCATGCATCCATTATCTAAATTTAGGCCTCAGAGAAAAGAAAAACCATTCATTTTCAGAGGCTTTGTAAGCCTCTTTTGTAAGGCTTTGAAGGCATTTTTTAATTTACTTTTTTTTAATAACTTGATTACTTCCATTAAAGGGTTTCTTTTCTTTCCCTTTATTTCTTCATTGGGTTGCCACAACCAGTGAATTTGTCACCAAGTGGTCAGCCTACTGGTGATGAGCCTGTTCACGGGCCTTGGAAAGCACACACATTCTGTTATAGGAATGGCACTCAAAGCCTTTTCCCATGATGGAAACCCCAACATCTGGGTTCCTCTGGTACTACCTCACCTCCACATCAAAATGTTTTTCAATATCTGTACATTTTCTGCCTGTACATGACAACATGGTATGTAAGGAGCAGCACTAGATTTAAAGTGAGATAATTTAAAGTGCTCTTTTATCCAGTCATACTATTTCCTGCTTTCATCACCTTGAGTCATTTAATTTCTTTAGGTCTCAGTTTCCTCATCTGCGAAATGAAGTGGACTAGATGATTTCTAGGCTTCCAACCAACTCCAAATGCTGTCATGAACCTAAGAGTAAAACAGTGAAATAAGAGGCTTTCATGTGCAAAGAAATTTGAGGGCAGACAAAGTTGTGTGTGTGTGTGTGTGTGCATGCGTGCGCGATTAATGAAATAATCCTTCATCATTCTCCTTCTGAAAGTATCTTAATCCTTGCTATCTTGGAGTCCCTGCCAATCTAGAGATCATATGGGAAAAGAGGAGGGAGGAATTGTAGATGAAATGAACACCCGCCCCAGGGAAACTGAAGACTGTCACCCGTAATCATCTCATGTACTTCAACTGATAAACAACCACAAGTGGGACTTGGAGAAGATCAGGATGTCACCATGAACTGTGTACATGCAGAGGCATATGGCAAAAGATTTGCAAACTGACAAACACTGGAAGCAGTCGCTGTTAAAGTAGAGGAGTGGAGGTTCCCAGTAACATGGTAAGACTTGGTACCACAGTAACATGTGAGAACAATGACTGCAAGATATGTAGGGAAGAGACAGCTAAATGTTGATCATTCAGAAATCATGTACAGCCTGTAAAGGCTTTAAGATAATCATGGAGGACAAAGACCCTCTACAACATCTCTTGCATACAGTCTCTGCTCCATCACCACCACCACCATCTCAGTGGATAGTAGCCCTTGCTTGGATGATTGTAATAGTGTTCTAACAGGTTTGCTTGCCTCCACTCTCCCCACCCCACCCCATCCCACCTCCAATCCATCCTTCACACACCTATCAAGCTCATCTTCTTTATACATATATGTATGTAGCCACTTCTCTCCTATTTACAAACCCCTCCATTGTCTCTGTGTTAACCAACAAATGAAATTCAGACATCTCTTCTGGTCTTCATGGGCCTCTATGATATGGTACCATCCAATCTTCCCAAATTCATCTCACAATATTATCTCTCCTCTGTCAGAGCTTTACATAGAATGTGGCAACTAAGGCTTTGACCTAGGGCACTCAAAATTTAGAGGGCATAAAATTTTACTTAGAATGTATGATAATTTAGCACATCCTACAACATCGACATGCATGTACACACATACACACATACACACACACACACACACACATATACACACACACACACACACAGAATAGGAGTTCAGAGAACTAAGGAAGAAATTGAAACTCCAGGCAGCTATGGGAATAGCAGAACGAAGCCCCTTTACTCCCTTCTTTTCTCATTCTTTTTCCATCCCAAAAAAGAATAGCTAACCTTCTCTACTGCATTCCTGCACAAGCTCCCTCTCCCCTGCTTTCTTTCCAGATAGACCAACCTCTTTCTCACTGTCTAGAGTCATAGAAAGAACAGTCTCCCAACTCCCATGGTTTGAGTAGATCAGTTGTTTCTGATTTAGTTGTTCATGAGCCCTCTATAGTTTAAGAAGTTTGTGCTAAAAATTCTTTAATAGCACCTTAAGCAATAAATAATTCTAAGAAATATTATGAATAGAATATTAAATTACCTTGGAGGTCCAAACGTATTTTGTGGCTATTTTTGCTGCTAAAAGGGATTCATGAAACAAAAAAATGTTAGGAGCTGCTAGATTAGATGATCTCTGAATCCTCTTCAAATTCTGAAATCCTAACCCCAGGCCACAACAATAACAAACTCTCCCTCTCTTTCAATTGAATTTATCTTCATAACTCCCTATATTATGCTCACATTATCTCATGATGATTGTCCCAAGCACAAAAATAGCTATTTATAGTTCTGCCCTGCAGTCATAGGCATCAGCCACATAATGTTTTATGTGATTGCTGTAGCCTACCAAACAACTTGAGATACTATTGATGGATGAATTACCACCTGTCAAAGCAAAACTAAGGAAGCCAAAAGCCAAGCACCTACTGAATTCATTTATTGCTAATTAAAAACTGAAACCTCCAGCAGAATCACCATTTTAAAAGCTCCCTTTCCAGAACAAAAGAAATACTTTTATTAAATGTATTATATTGTAAATCAGTCAATCAGCAAACATTTATTAAGCACCTACTATGTGCCAGGCACTATTCTACATTCCAAGGATACAACTAGAGGCAAAAGACAAACTCTACCCTCAAGGAACTCACAATCTAATATATCTCTTTCTGCTTGCATGGTAAGTGTTCATCTTTAACCTTTAAATTAAATCTTATTTATTTATCCTTCAGTAAATTTTTTGTATATATTTTTCTATTTGACCAATTCTGCGTTTGAAAGCATTCTTCTTTTCATTGGATTTTTGTGCCTTTTTGCCATTGGGTCTAGTATATTTTTAAAGGTGTTTTTCCTCAGTAATTTTTGTGCCTCCTTTACCAAGGTTTTGACCCTTTTTTCATGATTTTCTTGAATTATTCCCATTTCTCTTCCCAATTTTTCCTCGACCTCTATTACTTCATTTTTAAAATCTTTTTGAGCTCTTCCAAGGCCTGAGACCAATTCGTATTTTCCTTTGAGGCTTTTGACATAGTAGTTTTGACTTTCTTGTCTGCTCTCAAGTTTGTGTTTTGATCTTCCCTGTCACCATAGTAATTTTTTATAGTCAGGATCTTTTTCTACTGTTTTCTCATTTTTCCAGCCTTTTTTTTGACTCAACTCTATGCTAACAGAAACTCTGTTTCTGGAGTGGAAGGGGCACTGCTCCAAGTGTTAGAGTTCTGGGGCAACTGTTTTCAGAGATAATTCTAGGGACCTGTAAGTTTTCAGTTCTTCCAAAGTTGTATGATCTAAAGAGATGTGTGTTTACTACCCTCCTGGCCTGTGCGCAACCACAAGCACTCTTCCCTCTAGAACTGTGACCAGGGTCCCAGCTCCCCTGGGGACTCCAGTGTGCTAGTGTTCCTCCTCACTCTGGGATAAATTCTGTTTATAACGTCTTAACTGATCCTATTAAAAGTTTGTTAGCCTTTTTAAAAATCCTTTTTATTGTCAGAGAAAAATTGCTAATCAGGTTTTATCCCACCCCTTATCTCCCATCTAAGATTATGGTAGCGTCTTAAAAGATCATCCCAAGATATCTATCAGCAACTGCATAGGGCAATCCACCCACTCTTACATAACAGAATGTGGGTCAACCTACGGCTAACTGTGAGAAATTGCCTGATAGAGGCCCTCCACTTCTGGCTTCCTTGGGACGCAGTTATAGGTAAAGGAACCGGAAAAGAAAGGACTTGAGCCAAATAAAAAGAAGGAGAAAATAATGTAGATGGTTTGGAAAGATTTGGACCAGTGAAGTGAGTCAGGCTGAATTTGGGGAAGAGTAATTTGGCAAAGTTTGGAGGGAAATTGAAGAAGACTAAGAAATTAATCTCCATGTTCAAATACAGATCCAGAGTCAACTTCCAGATAGTGAGAGGAATAAAATTAAAGAGGATGTTGAGAATAAATTTTAAAAATATATTCAAGAAGACAAATAAAGATGATAGTAAAGAATTAAAGAAAATTAGAGAGACTAGAGACCTGGTCTTGAAGTCCAGAAAACCTAAGTTCATATCCTACTTCTGGCACATACTGGCTGTGTAATTCTGGGCAAACCATTTAACCTCACAATGCTCTAGGCAAGTATCTAAGATGACAAGTTGCAGAGAAGGTGCAGACATGCATTGATGGAGAGAGTTTTCTCTTCTGGGAGATCTGCATATCAATGACAATTATGGGACAGGTCCAGTCCCTATTCCTAGCTCCTTTCTATAAGAAGACTCCAAATGGATTAGTGAACAGAACCTGAACAGACAGACTCAAGAAGAGGAAGGCAAAGGTAACTGAGAAATACAAGTTAGTAAGAAAAGGGATAATTAGAAGGTTAAGCAAATTGATAGGGTGAAAAGGACAAAATGATGGAATGGAGAAGTGGCAGGTACACAGCTAAAAAGGGAGGTAAGTGTGGCTGTGGAATTGTTGAGACATGAAAGGAATTTGAATGGTTTTGTCTATGAAAAGTTCTGGATTGCAGGGTAAACACCCACGGGTTTCAAGGAACAAGGCTAAAAATCTCAACCATTATGGAGGGTAAGAGAAATTGTGCAATGAATTGATGCTTGTATTTCTGTCATACCCAAATGATTCACTGTGTTGCAAGTGTAGGCTGTTCTCCTTTCTGGAGAATGAAAGCTTCTTAAAGGAAATAAATGCAGGGCTTCAATGAGGAAAGAAGTTGGGGGATCTGAGATGGAAGAGGAGGAGAGGCTTGATGCTTATCAGGAGGATGTAGAATAGAAGAATGTTACATGAGAGAGAAAGGGATGGAAATGGACAGGTGTACAATTAAAAGAAGGCTCTTCTTGAAGAGAAGAGAGCTGGATGCTTTGAGGAAAAAGGAGCTGCTTGTGCTCACAAGTATGATGTAGTAAATCCTCAGAAGCTATCAGCTGAAAAGAGCAGAGGAAGGAGAGAATATTTGTAGTGGTTGATTCCATGCTTGGGGTTACTGAGATAGTTGTCTGTTGACCTGATAACAGCAATAGATCTATTATCTTCCTGTGAGATGAATTTGAACTCTTTTTCTTCCCAAAACCCTCATTCTCTCTGTAATGGAGGGTGGCACATTCCTAGATCACCTAAGATGGCATCATCCATGTGGAAGATGCTAAGGACCTGCTTCAAACATGGAGGACTCAAACATGGATGGACATTTTGCCTTGTCCAGCCACATGATTAGGAGTTGCCTCTTTCTGATGGAGATGGGATCTGAATCCATGTTTTTGGGATCTGCACCCCAAAGTAAAAACCCCTCAACTTTCCTGCTTGACTCTGGTATCTGGCATTTACCTGAGGCAATCATCCCTTCCCAGTTAATTAACTATCCTTTCATCGTCTGTACCTGGCTCCACCCTACACCACCACTCTCTTAATTCCATCTAGACCCCTTCTCTGTTCCCAATCTTCTGCATAAAAAAATCCATCTCACCTCCATGAAAGTGCTTAAATTCAATCTGTCTACCTTGCATTAGCAATACAAAAGCTCAGATTCCTTAAGAGTCTAGCCAATGCTCAGATTCCTTAAGAGTATGGCCAATTTGGTGAATTTTTAGAATCATGCCCACCTACCATGTGTTAATAAATGTTGTTTTTCTTTGGTTGAAAGAACTTGGGTTGAATTCATTCAGGCAGCCCCATATGTTGCTATTTCTGGGTCCTAATGCCCCTAAACCTCAACATTTCCATTGACTCCATAGCTAGAACTGGTGGCATCTTTAAAATCTCCTTGTTTCAACAACAAGGCAACAAGGTGACTTTTGCAACATTCCTGTCCAAAGACAAAATGACTCCTTCATTCATACCATGTGGTATAAAGATCTCATGTTCCCTACTCCAAACTCAACCTTAGGTTACTGTAATCACAAGAAATATGCTTGAGTCTTTGGGATTTTCATTCATTCTATTCTGTTTTAGGTACAAAGAGTGAAATCTGGGAACTTAAGCTATAGGAGTCCAGGACCCCAGGAATCTAAACTAACCCAGCCCAACAGTGATGTCCTGAGGAACAAGGATCCCAAGACTCCAGCCCAACAGAAGTACTGCAAACTTTGGAATTATAAAAAATCCTAATTATAGAACAATATTATAGGACTAAAGCTATATAGGAATTGAGCTAAGTTATGAACCTAATACTCCCTCCCTCCTCCACTGAGGTGGTATAGGAGGAAAATATGCATCTAAAATGTTGGGGGCAATTTTGTATGCCTGCATTTTCTACATATTTAAAGTATATATTCCTTAGTAAGTGCTAATCTGATGTCAAGAATTTAAATGGAACTAGGGTGCTAGTCACTGGGTCCCTAAAACGGTGAAACACAATGAAAGTATGAGAAGAGAGATTCCCCAATAATACAGGGTACCCAAAAACTGTGGGATAGAAAGTATCAGGCCTGGCCCTTGGAGAGTAGTGCCAAAGTAAATCATTTTATGTCAAAGGTATCACCTCCTTCCAATCTCTTAGGTTTGAAACCTCATCATTTCTGCTCCTACTCACCCTCCCTTGGGCTGCATACCCAATCAGTTGCCAAATCCTGCCTTTTCTAGTCTCCCAATATCTCTCCCATCTGACCCTTCTCTCCAGTCTCAGTGGTCATATTTCAACAGCCTCTTAATTGGTCTCCCTGCCTCAAGCCCTACAGTACTCTGGTCTATTTTAAACACTGCTGCCAAAGTAATTTTTTAAGGACAGATCTGACCACATACCCCTACTCAATCAACTCTAGTGGCTTCCTATTGCTGCTTGGGTAAAATATAAACTCTTCTGTTCAGCTTTTAAAGCTCTTCACAACCTGGTCCCAACCGAGTGCCTTATTTTTATTTCACTCAACAAGAAATTATTTAGTGCCCAATATATGACAGCTACTAGATACAAAGGCGAAAAAGAACGTCTCCAAAAAGAACGCTTATGCATACATACATATAAGCAAAATAGATAATAAGGTGATTTGGATGGGGGAGGGGAGAAACTAGCAGCTTTCCATCTTCATCGTACGTTACTACTCAACTCACACGCTTTGATTCAGCCAAACTGGCCTCTCTGTTCCTTACACTGTACTCCCTGCCCTATTTCCATGTCTTTGCCCAGTAATCTCATATGCCTGCGATGCCTTTTTATTGATCTTTATTTATTTATTAAATCTTTCTTCAAGATTCAGCTAAAGCACTATCATCTACCTGAATCCTTTCCCTGGTCCCTTCAGGGACTAGTGCCAATGACCAGGGAATCCCTCCCAAACTAGCTTATACCTACTTCTTTGTATTTATTCCTATTTGTTCTGTACATATAGAGAGAGAGAGACAGACAGACAGACACACACACACACACACACACACACACACACAACTAATACGGAGACAAGGAGACGAATAAATGCTCTATCCGCTGTGCTTGGTTTTGTCCTGGATCGGCAGTATACTCACCAAATTTGTAGCTTTGTGTCCAAGCTAAGACTGGTATCTAGCATCATAAATGGCAGATTCAGGATCCAAAATTATCTTGACGGGCTTGAACATTGGACTAAATCTAACAAATTGAAAATCCACAGGGATAAATATAAAGTCTTGTACTTGGGTACAACTTCACAAATATAAGATTGGAGAGGCATGGACAGAGATAAATTTTTCTGAAAAAGATCTGGGGATTTTAGTAGACTACAAGCTTAATATGAGTCAGCATCATGATATGGCATCTCAAAAAGCAAATGCCATATTGAGCTGCATTAAGAAGGGCAGAGCACCCAAAAATGGGGAGGTGATAGCCCCACTGCACTCTGCTCCCATCAGACTTCATCTAAAGTATTGTGTTGAGTTCTGGGTACTGTGGTTTAAGGACACAGACAAACTGGAGGGCATCCAGAGGAGGGGAACCAAGGTAGTAAAGAACCTTGGGTCATAAGACTCAAGTGCCCAATATGTGCCAGCTGTTGGAGATACAAAGACAAAGAAGAAAGTCTCAGAAAAGAACATATATGCATACAAAAGTATAAACAAAGAAGATATGGGGAGAGGGGATAGAGTGTTGAAGGAACTAGGCAAGTTTATCCTGGAAAAAAAGATTTAAGGGGGACTATAATAACTCTCTTCAAGTTTGAGAAAGGCTATTGTGTGGAGGAGATATTGGATTTGTTCCGGTTGGCCTTAGAGGGCAGAATCTAGAGCAATGAGTGGAAGCTTTAACGAGGCAACTTTAAGCTAATCTTCAGAAAAGATTCCCCAACAACTGGAGCTTCCCCAAAGTGGAGTGGCCTGCCTTAAGGGGTGATATATCCCCCCTTCCTAGTGGGCTTCAAGCAGATGATAACTTGTTGAGTATGGTCATGTAGATGTGTGTATACATGCATGTGTATATATGCATGTATGTATACATGTGTGTGTACATGTACATACATACATACATATGGGGGGGGTGAGGACAAGGGAGCTTGAGAGACCTGAATGTGATCACCTACAGTTTCCTAGGCCTAGAGCAAAGAGGACCTTAAGGGCATTTGCACTACAAGCCCCTCCATGGACTCTGCCTGAGACTGAGGTTTAGAGAGCCCAATGACCATTGTAAGTCTACCCACAAGTGTCCAAGGACAAAAAGTGACAAGTCTTTCAGAGTCCTCAGAATCTAAACCCTTTATGAGACTCTAAAGGAAACTGAGTCCTTGAAAGCTGGATAGCCCAGTGTAAGATCACTAACAAGATCCTAGGATTAAACATGTCAAGGTTTTCAAACGCTTTTACGCCAGACCCCTGCTGTGAATGTAGGAGAAACAGTGGCCTAGGGACCTTCAGGGACCTGTATGTAATCACCTTCAGGTTCCAAGGCCTAGGGCTGACAAGGCCTTAAGAGAATTTACACTCAAGGGCCCTCATTGAACTGTGCCTGAACCTGGGACCTAGAGAGTTGTGGGGACCATTTTTAGATCACCCACAAAGGTCCAAAGACTCAAAATGACAAGTCTTTCGGGGGTCTGACTCTAAAGCCGTTGAACGCCTTGATATTTTTCATCCTAGGAGCTTAGGAGTGATCTTAGTCTTGTCTATCCAGCTCTCTAGGACTCAGTTTCCTTTAGAGGCACATAAAGTGCTAGAACTCTAAGGCCTGTAAAGGACTACTCACATTTATTCCTTGGACCCTTCTGGCTGATCATAAAATGGTCATTTGGCTCACTAGGCCTCAGTTTCAGGAAGATACCTGGGAGTGGGGTTTGTAGTCTAAAGGCTCTTGAGGCCTTCTTAGCTCTTGGTTTAGGAAATTGTTTTTGATAACATAAGATCCCTGAAGTTCCCCAGGCCTCTGTTTCTTCTATGGTCACAGTAGGGGGTCTGGCTCAAAAGCTTTTGAAGTCCTTGACATTTTTAATCCTCAGAACTCATTATTGACCTTACACTGAGCTATTCAGCTATCTAGGGCTCAGTTTCCTTTCAAATCATATACAGGGTTTGGACTATAAGGCCTCTGAAGGAATGAATGGTCATTAGACACTCCAGGCCTCAGTTTCAGGCAGAGTCCATGGAGTGGCATCTAGTGAAAATACTTTTCATTTTCAATGCCCAAGTTGCATTTAATGGCTGGCTTAGAGTGATTATCAATAGTAACAGTTTCTCTTTCCCTCCCAGTTTCATTTAGATATTTTTTTCTTTTGCTCATTAAAAGGGCCATTCCCTGACTACTTCTTAAAGAGGCCTATTCACTCAATGGGTGTTACCTCCCTCTAAGTGAAAGCCTGAAAAGCCCAAGGTTCCCCCACTGCATCTTGGGTCATCTCCAGTCATCCTGATGAATATCTGGTCACTGGATCCAGATGGCTCAGAAGGAGATAGTGAGGCTGGTGACCTGCACAGTCCTCCTTCACTCAAAACAAAGTCCAGTGCAAGTCATCATCATGTCTCTGATGTCATGGTCTTCTTCAAAAATGAAAGATGAGCACAACCTCTCTGTGTGTGTGTGTGTGTGTGTGTGTGTGTGTGTGTGTGTGTGTGTGTGTGTAATAATGGGAATTCCTTTCATGCATGGTTTGACCTAGATGTCACTAAGGTCCCTTCCAACTCTTAATGTCTGTGACTCTGTGATCCCTATCCAGATAATAGTCACCTGTGTTTAAAATTCTTAGGGTATAGGGGCTAAGCTGTCCCAAAGACCAATGATGAGTTCAGAAAGATTGTTTATAAGTTCAGTCACATATACTCCAGCAAATCACAAATCCCAGAGCTTTCAAGGCTAGGTCAAAAGAGGGGTTTTGCTAATAAGGGAAATTCGAAGCAAGTCTTTTTCCATACAGTTATCCCTTCCACATTACAACTTTTCCATCACAGTTTCAGTACATCACAGGTAAGCATAAGAAATTAAATGGAAATTTGGGGGGAGTTCTGTAGAAGTCACAGATGATACATCAAAGCCAGCAGACAACACAGAGGCTATGACCAAAAATTTAAACCAAATTTTACAATAAGGTACTGTTAACACTCCATAAAAGAAAAAGAAAAAATTTAGACTTTTCTGATATGAAGGGAAGACCAACAAATTTTACGTGGATCTTCCAGATCATGAAGACACTATCCCCTTAATCCCCAAGATGTGAAGGGGATAGCTGTATATAAAAGGAGCAACACAGTCTAAAGTCACACTCAGTCAAAGATACCCTGTTGCCCTCCCTCCGGAGAAGTGGGAACTAATGAGATAAGACAGCTATTAAATTCTGTTCTTTGTTCTAAAACCTATCAAAGGGGAACTTTCCTCTTGCCTTGGATATTTGGCATAAATGGAGGCAAACAACTGATCCATTTATTGGCAGGCAGCCTGCCCTGTTAATAAATGTTATCTTGCAAAGAGAATGGCCTCAGTTTACTTTTTGTCAAATTTTACTCAAGACAAAAGCTAGGTAATTCTCCATTTTTAAGTTAGATCTTGAATATTAAGGAAATATTTTAGAATTCAAATTTCAGGGAAAGATGTTTATGTGTGCACATGTGAATGAAAGCTTGTGGGTTTCTTCTGAATAGAAGACCTGCTCCCAACAGCCCTGCCACAATTTAGCCCTTTAACTTTGGACATTTAACCTCTCCATCCTTCAGCTTTCTTATCTGCAAGAAGAAGAAAGTATGTGTGTGCGGGTGTGGGTGTGTATGTGTGTGTGTCTGTGTGTGTGTTTGTGTTTGTGTGTGTTTGTGTATTGAGTTGGGGGAAGGGAAGTGGAGTAAAGAGTGAATAATAATTCCTAACATTCCTAAATTCCCTCCAGGTAATCAAATTCTAAAATTCTAAGTTTCTGCCAAAGTCTAAACTACACCTAATACAATATTAGTTGATTTGTTTTGAGATCAACTACTTTCCCGGAGTAATGTCCTACTCCCCCCTGCGGAGAACCTAGTTCCCCAGCCCCCAGGCTAGGCATTTCTCCCCATGAAAAACGATCCAACAAAGGCTATAGCAGTAAGAGATGTCCAGAGTACCCTTGTCCCCATGGAGCAAATCTCAGGGGCTTTCTTCCAAAGTATGGTCAAGGGTATGGACAAGAGAAAAGAAAAAGAAAGGTTAAGGGAACTTAACAGCCAGGAAATTTTCCAGCTAGTCTGAGTTCCAGAAAGTCAGCTCATTAACAGGCACTGCAAGGAGGGAGAGCAGAAGGGAAGAAGAATAACGATGCTGGCAGGTCATTGGCCAAGGAAACCATCACTCCAGGCAAATATATTTATCCACATATGATATTGTAGTGCTATAATTAGCCCCCCTGATAGACCACTCTCATCTAGAAATCTGGGAAGAGTAAGATAAAAATCTGACTCAAAACTTCCATGACTTCCCCTTTGTAAAAGAGATACCAATTGGTAGGTTAGAAATTGGACCAGGAGCTGTCCACTTCCACCATTTTTATTCATTTAATTCATTGACCAGAGCATTTACTATCTCAGCCACTATAAAAATGAGATTCCCCATCTTTTTCCATACCTATCTATTGTACAGGACAAGAAGGAAAATAGATGTAAAATTATATATTCTTATGTTCATAATAAAACTTTAGTTCCTAAACCCTGACTAATCTACAGAGTACTTTCTCTAATAACTATGTGTCTAGACTTGAAATATTTAATGTTGTAGGGAACCATTGCAAACATGCAATAACTACTTTACATTGAATATATACATTCTAACAATGAATTTAATACTGTACAAGGACACTTTTCATGCTACACTAATGGCTTCTCAGAAGCCATTAGGGCCCAACAGGTAAATAGCACATTTGTGAAAAATTGGACACTGTTTCAGTAGGGTGTCAGCTAAGGGGATGCTATGCTCTATCAGGTCCCTAATGTAGTATGTGTTCACAAAATTACCTAATTACGTACTTATGCAATAACCTAAGCAATTTGGAAAGCATCACTGGCGTCCTCAATGTGAAAAATTAGGCTGCAAACCTGAGATGGGAAGCATTCCATGCTGAAGGCATACAGTTCCAAATAAGTGGAAGGAATCGATGTAGAGGTATGAATCACCTTACATATAGGCAGTAGGAAGGGGCTAGTTACCACTGGGAATCTACAAATATTCAAAGACTAAGCCACTACTACTCAGAATAACTAGGATACTAACCCTACCAGGAAACCTAGCAAGGAGACACATTATATTCATCCATTGTTAACATTTATCCAGTGAATGGTGTCACCATAGTCTGACCCTCCTTGAATACAGTATAAAGCAAAATTGTCCCCCCAAAGACCGCGGTGATTTGGACCAATCTGCTAGAGTCTACTGCTACTCCTGGCTAATGATGTGGAGATGTTATTCAGTATAATCCAAGAAATATTTTATATAGTCAGTCAATGAACAAGCATTTATTAAGGGCTTACTATATGGCAGACAATGTGCTAAACATTGGAGTTATAACTATTTTGTTCAGTCATTTTTTCAGTCATATGAAGACTTATTTGTGTGGGGGGGGCTTCTTTTAACTTTTTGGTTGGGTTTTTTTGGGGGGGAAGGCTCTTGGCAAAGACACTAATGGGGTTTGACATTTCCTTATGCAGCTCATTTTACAGATGAGGAATAGAAGTAAGGAGAGTTAAGTGACTTGCCCAGGGTCACACAGCTAGTGTCTGAGGCCAGATTTAAACTCAGGAAGATGAGTCTTCTTGACTACAGGCCTGGTGTTCTATTCATTGTACCACCTAGCTGCAAATAAAAGAAGGAAAAAAATAGTCTCTGCCATCAAAGGGCAGTGGAACACAACATGTAGATGGGAAGTGAAGTAGGGTAGACAGATAGGTAACTATCAAGGTAGCCTGCAAAAGAGCATGGTAGGGAAAGTCCAACATAGAACCTGGGGAGAAATGAAGACATAGCTGGCCAGCCCCCCTCCTTAAATGGAGATTCTAGGAAGAGCCATCCAATCAGAGGGAGAGGCCACAGAGGCAGAAGGTATTTTCAGTGTGTGAATTCCAGGACTGAAGTGACCTTCCAGGCTGGAGAGGTTTCTGGAACATGACAGAAAAAGTCTGGAAAGAAATATAGTGTCTCCAACATACAAGTTACTATACAAGGTGCTGGCTATACAAAGACAAAGTGGAAAAATATTCATGACCTCTAGAAGCTTACACTGTATGAAAGGGCTACAATATGTAAAGTTGTATTTACGTGGAAAGAAAGTATTTACAGGGAAATTTGAGGAGGGGGGAGAGAGCACTAACAAATTGGGGGATCAGGCTTCCCATAAGAAGTGGCATGTAAGCTGAACCTTGAATGGAAATAGGGGGAGAGAAGGGAAAAGACATCCAAGAAGAGTTAAGAAGGGAGTACATTCCAAACAAAGAATAGCGAGGTGGAATGCCAAGTTTGGATAAATGCAAGCAGTCCATTTTGACTAGAAAACAGAGTGTGATGAGAAGTAAAATAAAATAAGTCCAGAAAAAGACTAGAGGAAGATTATGGAATACTTGAGATGCCAAACTAAGAACTTTGTCTTTCATGATAGAGAAAATGGGGACTGCCAAAGCTTCTTAGGCAGGAAATGGAAATCCAAAAAATTCAACAAACTTGACATGGTCAGACTTACTCTTTAGGAAAATTGTTTTGGCAGTTGTGTGAATGAGGAAAGAGACTAGAAGTCAGGAGATCAATTAGGATGCTATTGCAATAGCTGATGCAAAAGGATTAGGTACTGAATCAGGGTGGTGTCCACATGCGTGGAGAAAAGGGTACAAAAGCAAGATATGTCACTAGAAGTGAAATAGAGGTAGAATTAAAAAAAAACTTGGGAAATGATTCAATATGAGATAAGGAACAGTCAAGAACGATTATAGGTTGAAAATCTGGGTGACTTGGAATGATGGTGGTACCCTCAGTAAGAAAAAAAAAGTGTGGAAGAGGAGAAGGTCTAGTGAGGAAGATAATGAAAACTGTTTTAGATACATTGAGTTTGAGACACCAATGGGAAATTCAATTAAAAGAATTCAACAGGCAGCATGTGTATTGTGCACATGTATGTATGCTGCATGAACAAGAATACGTCTAAGGAGAGAAATGAGGGTTAGATATAGTGATTTGGGATCAATCATCTACTCAGAGATGTAATTAAAGCCATGTGAGCTCATGATATCAGTAAGAAAAAGAATGCAAAGAGAAAAGAGGAGTCAGCACAAAGCCTTTTGGGACATGAAAGCAAGTATAGTGCAGTGGACGAGGGCAGTGCTTTGGGAATCAAAGAACCTGGACTGAAGTCTTATCTGTATCATGCCAGCAAGTCATTCCTTGTCTGCGTGATCTGGAACAAGTCATAACCTCTCTGGATCCCTGTTACTTCATTTTCAAATGATAGGGTCGGACTAGATCAGAGACAGGGAACCTACAGCCTTGAGGCCACATGTGACCCTCTAGGTCTATTTGTTCTGTGTATATTGCATTAAATCAAAGGGTCACACTTGAGGACTTAGAGGGCCACATGTGGCCTGGAGGCCACAGGTTCTCCACCCCTGGACTAGATGGTTTCTACGCTTCCTTCCCAACTCTTAAACTACATTCCTGTGATTTTATGACCTACAATTCAGAAGTAGGACATAGATGATCAGTGGAAGGGAGAGACTAAAAAGGAGGGATTTGAGAAATAGAAAGAGAACCAGGAGTCAAGTATGTTTTTTTAAAAAAATGCGTAGAAGGGGAGAGTTTCATGAAAAGTGGGTGGACATTAGTGTTAAATGACTCCAAAAGATGATAAAACAATAGAGATTGAAAGGTGGTAGTCTATGGAAGCTGAATCTCTAACAGCCCATCCATCACAGTTCATTTGTTTGTTTTGCTTATCTATTTTTCTTTGCTACAAAGGAAAGGTTGGGTGGCATTAACTGGAAGTGAAAATGATATGCAAATAAAGATCAATAAAACATGTTAAACACAAAAAATTAAATAAAATGAGGAGTTGGCCTGAATAATATCTAAGGTTCCTTTTAGCTCAGTCGTGCTATGATTCTAGAACTTTATGACCTACATTCCCTTAGCCCTAGTTTCTTACCTAGATTCATATGGTGGCACCAACTATTCCCTAAGCTGGAGAACTCAGATTTCAATTGAGCATAGGCTCAATTCATCTTTTGTTCAATTCCCATAAAATGCTGGGAGTATAGAGAGTAATTAAGTGATTATTCTAGTATGCAGTATTATAGTTAAATTACTTCATTTTGGTTCAGTGATTACCTACAAACTTTCATTCAAATACATATGTATTTGTGGTTAGTTTCTGTGGAGCTAAAAGGACATTTCAAATTAAAATACCCTGTTGCAGGACATTACTGCTTTGAAATAATTCTTGGGAAATTAGCACACTGTAACCCAATCACCCAGCAGAATTGTTATGGACAGACAATGAAAGGTATATAACATTAATATTTGTATGCATCAAAAATGTCCTTTATTCCGTTAAACTGATATCTACAGCTGCATTGTCTGTCATTTAATTATCCTTACAAATAAATGCTAAGCCACTGGGATCACAAAAAAATTACCATTTTCTGAAAGAAGTGAGTGTGTTTGCTCAAGGCCCTTTGAGAGAAGTAGTCACTTCAATGAGAGTTCTAAGAAGGCCAGGAGGACATAATAATGTAACTTATGGCTTCGTATTCTGGGAGCCTAGTGCTCAGATAAGAATATCACTCAATCTGTTCTTCCCTCTCCCCCTTCCCCACCCTAGAGATGATTACCACTAGATCTAAATAGGTAGGGGGATGGATGGATGGATAGATGGATAGATAGATAGATAGATAGATAGATAGATAGATAGATAGATAGATAGATAGATAGATAGATAGATAGATAGATGATAGATGATAGATAGATAAATAGATAGATGATAGATAGATAGATAGATAGATAGATAGATAGATAGATAGATAGATAGATAGATGTAAAATTATTCTATACATACTTCTATCTATCAGTTCTTTCTCTGGAGACAGATAGCATTTTTCTTCCTATGTCCATTATAGTTAATTGGGATAGTCATAATATTCAAAATAACTCACTCTAAGCCATTCTTAAAACAATATTGTTGTTAGTGTATACAATGTTCTCACTCTTTATTATTTTGTGAAAGTTCTTCCATGTTTTTTTCTAAATCATTGAACTCATCAGATCCCTTGGATTTCAAAGGTGGCTCTTATCAAATCATCCAGGTTTATCAATGAATTTTAAACCATTTTTTTTTAGACTAAGTCTTCTTAGTTCGTCTGGGCTAGAAGTATAGTACAGCGATCTGTCATGGGGTCAATATTAACCTTTTGTTACATTTTAAAATAATCTTTTAAATTATTAAAACTTGTCCCTCCCCCATTAGATAGTAAGCTCCCTGAGAGCAGGCATTGTCTTCTGCTTCTTTTTGTATCCCCAGTGCTTAACATGGTGCCTGGCACATATGTTTGTTGAATTGAATTGTGATAAATAGTATGAAGAAGTCCTAAATCTTTTTAAGTGTGTCCTAGGTCCCTTGGACAGTCTGGTGAAGCCTATGGACCCCTTCTCAGAATCATATTTTTAAATACATGAAATAAAATCCATAGAATTATAAAAGAAATCAATTATATTCAAATGCAGTTATAAAAAAATTAACTTCAGAGACCCCAGGTTAAGAAACTCTACTTTAGAACAATTTTTGAAGTTGCTTTAAGGTGCATTTTTATATCCTTCTCATTGATCCTGAATTTTACTTTATTAGCATTTGATAACTCAAATCTTATTAACAAAACTCATTACAATGATACTTATGTCCCCACCAATGGTATAATCTGGGCTTCTGCCCAGTCTACAGAGATGAATCTATAAGGCAGCTAAGTCTCAAAGAGGGCAGAAAGAATGAGCCTTGCAGAGGTATATGCCAGGGTGAGCAGGTCATAGGGGTAAAAGCTGCTCCAAGATGAGAAGATTCCAGGCACTGGAGAAAGTTCCAAGATGAGAAATCTAGAATTGGGGAAATAAAGTATGTTTGCAGACATGGAAACATAGCATGGATGTGGTTGTTGAGTCATTTTTCCATTGTGTTTGACTCTTCATGACCCCATTTTGGGGTTTTCTTGGCAAAGCTCCTGGAGTGGTTTGCCATTTCCTTCTCTAGCTCATTTTACCAATGAGGAAACTGAGGCAAACAGAGTTAAGTGACTTGCTCAGGGTCATACAGCTAGGTTTCTGAAGCTAGACTTGAACTCAGAAAGATGAGTCTTCCTGAATTCAAGCTTTGCACCTTATGCACTGTGACACCTAGCTACCCTCTAGCATGTACATGTAGACAAAATAAAATAAAGGGGGAAGGGGAAAAGCATTTATTAAGCACCAACAACGTGCCAAGCCCTGTGATTGCTAACACCTGGGGGAATTAGGAACAAACAGATTCTTGAAGAAAGTGGCCCTTGAGCTGAGTCTTGAAGGCAGCTTGGGTGAGGAGGGGGAATGTTCCCAAGAGAGGTGGTAGGCAGAGTTTCAACCAGGTAGGAAGCGGAATGGTGTGTATGGAAACAGGAAGTAGCACAGTGTGGCTGCAGGTCAAGTGGGTCAGGGAGAATAATATGCAATCAGCCTGAAAAGACTGTTTGGAGCCAGATTGTGTAGAGTATAAATGCCAGAGGAGGTTGTATTCCATCCTAGAAACAACAGGGAGTCACTAAAAGGTTCTGAGGAGAATGACATGACCAGAACTGCACTTCACAAAAATCAATTTGGCAGTTGTGGGGGAAGTAGGTTGAAAAGGAAAGATCTTGGATGCAGAGAGACTAATTAGAAGGGTATTATAAGAGTCTGGATGAAAAGTGATTGGGATGGGAATGTGAGGAAGGAGATGAATGACGGAAGTGTTGAGGAGGTTGGCGCACCAAGATTTGGCAACTTATTGGATGTGGAAGGTCATAGAATCATAGGTCTAAAGCTGGAACAGACCTTAGATGCCAAGTCTAACCCCTCTCGTTTTATAGATGATGACACTGAGGCATAGAGAGGGCAAGTAAATTGGCCAGGGTTACACAGATAATAGGTTTCTGAAGTAGAATTTAAACCAAAGTCTTCCTGACTCTTAAGGAGACAAACAAACAGAGAGACAAACAGAGAAAAAGAGAGAGAGGAGATGAGACAGAGAAACAGAGAAGAAGAAAAAGAGAGACTGAGAAAGACAGAGAGAGACAGAGAGAAAGAAAGACAGAGAGAGGTAGAGAGACAGACAGACAGACAAAAAGAGAGACAGACAAAGAACTCCATTAGACTGTGAACTCCTTTAAGAACAGGAATTATCTTTTGCTTCTTTTTGAATCCTTAGTGTTTAGCACAGTGCCTGTCACAGAGTAGATGCTTAATTAATTTAATTGATTGGCTGATTGAAATTGCAAGTCTGACTGGATGTCATTGACAGACATAGGGAAGCATAGAAGAACAAACTGGTTTAAGAAGAAAGATGATGCATTTGGTCTTGGACATGTGGCATGGATTATCTTCTCACTGCTTAGCCTGTTCAAGCCAATCAGAGAGATCAGTTTATTAATCCAGGCACTCTTGATGAGTTTAGTCATTCATTAGGATGTCATTCATCCCTGCTCCCGGTTATAATCTCCCTTGCTTCCATTTCCCCCATAATACAGAAGACAAAGAAAACGACAAAATACCTTCTATTTGAAGAAACAAAAGTCCCCCACCCCATGATTCATTTTCCTCTCAATCAAAGGAAGTCATCTTTCTATTTTTTGAAAGAATTTTGCCTCATAATCTGCCCCTCCCCCAGCACATAAGAAGTCTATTTATTTTTAATCTACATACAATTTCTTTTCAATTAACAAGCATTTATTTTTTCTCCCTCCTTCCTGCAGCTTCTAGATGTGACCTGGGAAACAGAATAGATTTGCTGGGAGGAGGGGGTATCAGAAAAGAGGATGTTATGGAATTTTCCAAATGGCAACTGGCGGTTGCTGTTGTGGGGTACCAGAATACTGAGTGAGGGGCTAACTGCCCCCTGGCCCAGAAATGGAGAGGTTGTCAGCTTACACAGCAGAGGGTGGAGGTGAAGAGAAGGAGGGTTGAGGGATAAAGGCAGATGTGGCTGTTGAATCCAAGTTCCATGACTGGTTGTTACTGAGGTGGGCTGAGACTGGTCTTTCCACCTTCTGATTGATTTATCTCTCTTTCTCTTTCTCTTTTCCTCTTTCACTTTCTCTTTCTCTTTCTTTCTCTCTCTCTCTCTCTCTCTCTCTCTCTCTCTCTCTCTCTCTCTCTCTCTCTCTCACACACACACACACACACACACACACACACACACACACACACACACACACACAAAAGCATCAAGCCCCCTTTGAGATCAGATCCAGGTTTCCAAGGACCTCTAGTTCACAGAAAATCATAGACAATCACAGATTTATACCTGAAAAGGGCCAAGAGACTATCAAGCCCAATTCCATCATTTTACAGATGAGGAAATTGAGGCACAGAGAATTTAAGGAATTTTTCCAGAATCACACAGCTAAGGAATATCTGAGGCAGAATTCAAATTCAGGTCTTTCTTACTTCAAGTACAGCATTCTGTATCATCAGGCAACTCAGTGACGCAGTGCACCAGACCTGGAGTCAGCACAACTTGAGTTCAAATCTGGCCTCAGACACTTACTACCTCTGTGACCCTGGGCAAGTCATTTAGCCCTCTTTCCCTCAGTTTCCTCTTCTATAAAATGAGCTGGAGGAGAAAATGGCAAACCACTCCAGTATCTTTTCCAAGAAAACTCCAAAAGGAGTCACAAAGAGTCAGACATGACTGAAAATAACTAAATAATACCACCTAGCTGCCTCACTTCAGAGACTAATGGTTTAGTAGACAATCTTCATGAGATTACATATATAGGATCATAGATTTAGTGCTGGAGAGACTTTATAAGTCTAGCAGCTCAATGACACAGTGACAAGAGTGCTGGACCTAGAGTCAGGAAGACCTGAGTCTTCCAGTCTCAGACCTCTCTCAGGCCTCTCTCACCTCTTCTATAAAATGACATCCTAACAGCACCTTCCTCCCAAGGACAAAATGAGATAATGTTTATAAATATATACTATAATATAAACATATTATAAATATAGCACATATAAAATTTTTATAAAGTGCTCTGTAAACCATAAAATGAAATAAAAATTCTTTCCTTTTTTTTTAT
Organism: Notamacropus eugenii; assembly: GCF_028372415.1. Taxonomy (NCBI): domain Eukaryota; kingdom Metazoa; phylum Chordata; class Mammalia; order Diprotodontia; family Macropodidae; genus Notamacropus; species Notamacropus eugenii. Next base: position 440,693,100 of record NC_092874.1, read on the forward strand.
CTACTCTGTCTCATTTTACAGGAGAGCAAACTGAGGGCTTTCTTGTTCAAGATTATATCGATATTCAGTGACAAAACCAATCAAGATTTGAATCTAAATTCTTTAATTACAAAATCGGTGCTCTTTCCATTGGTGGCCAACCTTCTAGCAATGAAAATAATAAAAATGTAAATAATTAATAGAAATTTACAGATGGATTAAATAGATTTTATTCCTGTGTTAAACAGTATGTAGTCTATCTGTCATCTGCAGTAAATTTGTGGGGCTGAGTCCTTTATTCTTCCATAATAGCAACAAATATGTATTAAGTACTTACTATGTGCAAAGTATTTATTATGTGCAGTTAAAGTCATTAATAAATTGAGTAGATTTCCAATCAATAAGTGTTGAATGAATGTAAATTTACCATGTCACTTTCAGTCAATCACTTGGCCTTAGTGTCATCACCTGTAAAAGGAGGTTGAGTTAATACTGCCCTACTTACCTCATAAGCTTGCTATAAGGATTTGAGATATTAGCAGAACCTAAAAAATACAGTATCATCTCCCATAGGGATTATTCATGAGAATCTATCTTTCAAGTTTCCCCCTAAGGAATTCCATCCTTTCCTAAACAGATGGGCTAACATTCTTAGAATTACCACTCCCAGCAGGGGAAGTTGTATTCTCACCTGAATTTGTGGTCAACAGAACCTGACAACCCAAATCACTGATGCTGAAAAGTACTGTCTCTTCAAAGTCTACTAGCTGCCCACTGAAAAACAGTTCATTTGACTGACAGGCAACCTTCAGATTCAAGCTCCTGATTTGTCTTCCAATTCACATTGTCATCTAAAATCTGAGCTGAGAAAATCCTGCCTCTGAGGCAGAGTTGATTTTCCTGTCCTTCCCAAATACAATTCCCCCAGTTCTCCGCCAAATAAATGAACTTCATTTTCTGCCAATATTTCATAGCTGCTAGGTACTGTTGCATCCATAAATTGGAAACTGCACTTGGTGAATGTATTTTATCGACATGAACCATCAGGCTAGTTTCAAATGCATCTGGCTAGGCAGCAACAGGAACTTCAAAAGTACTGGAATTCCAGAGGGCCCAACTGTGTTTCCAGAAATTCATTAGCTGGAGAAGGAATCAGGGTGGCTTAGCAGCTCATCGCTATCCAGTAGAGCCTGGAGGCAATCAGAGATAATTTGGAAAGAAAAAGTAAAATGTTTTTGTTACTTTGCAAAACTGGAGAACAGTTATTAGGTGTTACAAAACATGACAATAAATAACTTATAATTTGTAGGCTTCAAATGAACATAAAACTGGTTGACATACTACAAATTTTGTTTCTACCCTCACAGCATCTCTCATATATGTCTCCTTTCCTTCGCTCCCAAGGCCACCACCCTACTCAGGCCCTTGTCACCTCTTACTTAAAAAATTGCAATGGTCTTTTCATTGGTCTCCTTGACCCTAAGGTTCTCCTCATTCTAATCCAATACAACTGCCAAAGTGATTTTGATCAGATTTGCTAAAGAACACATTTAACCTTACTCAAGAAACTCCACTGGCTCCCTAATGCCTTCAAGATCAAATAGAAACTCAAAGTTTGGCATGTAAAACACTTTATAACTTTATAACTTACTCCAGGTGGTCTTTCTGGCTTTATTATACATTTCTCCCCTTCACCGATTTGATGGTCTCGTCAAATTGGCTTTCTTGCTTTTCTCAAACATATATTCAACTACCACCTCCATGTCACTAGCCATCTCCTGTGCCTGGAAAGCACTCCCTCCTCACCTCTTAAAATTTGAAATGTATCTCAAGTTCCACTTCCTGCATGAAGTCTTTTCTGACTTCCTCTTACCTCCCTCTCCTTACTACCTTGTTATCTATTTTGTAAATGTAACCGGTTTTAGTGACTCCTGCCACACAGACTATGGACATTGCTACTTTATCTCTAAGAGTGGATATCTTGGAAAAGAAGTTTTATTGTCATATGAAGATTGTCAAACTCCTCCCCCCAAAATTTTTTTTCTTCACTCTTGAAGATATATACTTTCTGTGGGAGGAACTACTGAAGTTTTGTTCATGTACAGTATACATTTGATTATGCTGCAAAATCCTAAAGAGCAGGGACTATTTCCCTGGTCTTTACATTCCCAGTACCTAGTATGGTATCTATATGGTATCATATAATAGGGGCCCAAGAAATACTAAAGAAGCAGGAGAACCATGATGATCCAACAAAAGAGACTGGGGGAAAACCGTCATACAGGTAGGGAAAAATAAAGAGAGGAAAATGCAATGGTAGTAAACAATGAACAGGAGGAGAGAGTGCAACATCAAAAATGTCAGAAAGGTCAAAGGACTTCAAAAAGTCTATCAGATTTAGCAATTAGGGCATGTCTGGTAAACCTTGGAGAACTGTCATCCAAGTGGTGAAGTCAGAAACTGGATTGTAAGGGGTTGAGAAATAAGTGGGTGGACCTACTGATCACCAGGTACTGTTTACTGCTGATTCCTGCACATATAAGCTACTCCTCAAGGGTCTTCTTTTTTAAGCTAAGGTCTTAGTTTGACTGAGACAATGCCCATTCAGTGACTAAGGCTAGGCAAGAAATGAGGCAAAGAACGGTCTCTTTTACCTACTCAAAAAAAAAAAAATGACAATCTAGGAGGGGAAGACCCTCAGGGTTTTTCATGAAAACAGAAACAATCACTTGTAAACTAACATTCACTCTGAGCCATCTCCAGTCATCCTCATCTATACCTTACCCCTGGACCCAGATAGCTCTGGAGGAGAATGTGAGACTGGTGACTTTACATAGTACCTTCTTCACTTAAATCCAATTCATTTGCAAGTCACAGCATCACCTTCCTGATGCCAAGGTCCTCTTTGAAAACAAAGGACAAACTACAACTTCTCACTGGTATCACTAGTATTCCCTGAAACAAGTCCAGTCTCTGCTTCATTTGTTCTATAACCATCAGCTATGTGAATCATCTAATATGTTGTCCACAATACTCACCAGGGATATTGTGGTTAATTAGCCTCTTCCCTGGATGAATGAGTACAGATCTTTCAGGGTGCTCTTTTGACTCTCTCCCATGCTTCAGCTATCATCCTCATCCAAGGTGCTATCTTCAGGATAAACTTGGTCCCATGGAAGTATTATGATTACTAAAACTCGTGTGTGTAAGAGCCATTGCTCTCCTCAGTCATTACCTCAGCCAGTGCCTAAGACGCTCACGTTAGCTCTTCAGTTAGCCCTTTCAATGACTGTAAAAAGTGCTTCCCCTCAGCAAGGCCATACCATAAGGTAGCAAAAGCTGGTCAGCTATTCAAACTCTAGCTCCAAATCTATGGTCTTTTGCTTATGTTCCTTTTGTGCCTTATATGTCTAAGTCAAATTATTGTATCTGGTGTTCCCCAAGGATGATATACCTTTTCTCTTTATTATACCTTTGGTCAGGCTTTCCCCCATGCTCTCCTACCTCACTTCCACTTAGTTGCATTCAACTCTACCCTCTATAAGAGTCCTTCCCACATTTTCCTAGCTGTTAGTGCATTCCTTTTCCCCCCACCACACTGCTTTTGTAACAATTTTGCATATATCTAGTATCTGTGTACATACTATGTCCCCCAATTAGAATATAAGCTCCTTGAGGGCGGGACCTTTTGTTTTTGTTTTCATCTTCTAGCACAGTGCCTGACAATTGATTGGTGAATTGCTTTAAGTTGCATTATTCTGTTTGTTTCTTTTTTCTGTTTACTATTTTGTCATCTACGCTCAAAACCTGTCCCAGGTTATGACTCCCCAGCTGACTTCTCCAGTTCCACCTCTGTTTCCTGTTATGCCTCTACACCCTATAGATTCCTCCTCCAATAATCAGTTCCTCCCTGAAATCTCCATTTGAGGAAGAATTCACACCAACAGCTCTCACTGCCAACGTGGCCAAGCCCATATAACTCCCTAGATGAGTTTTCCGCCTTGATCCCTCCATGCAATTCATGTCTTCCCCTCCCTCTCTGATGCTTTTAAGCTCCATTTTATACATTGTCTTCCCTCATTAGAATGTGAGCTCCTGGGGGATGGGACAAAGGTGGCAGTAGAGCCAAGCTCCATCCCATAACTTATGCAGATAGATCCAGAAAATGCACCAGACAGAGTTCTGATCAGGAAATACAAAGGCAAAAATCACAGCAAGCATATTTCCAGTCCAGATCAGCTTAGGGAAATAGATAGAAAAGTCTGTGAACACTAGCAGTGGGTTCTGACCTAGGGTAGGACAACATAGGGCATTTCAGTGTGTAGGATCTGAAAGGTGGGATTGAGAGACCCCAAGGTCCCAAACCCATAGTGTGAGGTGGGTGGGAGGTAGGGGCACTGACATTGCTCAGAGTTGGGAACAGGTGCCAAATAGCATTCTCTACACAATTCTGTATCATAGATCCAAGGCTCACTGAGGAGAAGAGCTACACCTTGGAGTGGTGTTCCAGGATAAGGATTGCTCACAAGCTATGAACTGAGCAAGAAGCAAGTTGAAAAGCAAGCCATGTAGCTTGCTGTGTAGCTTGAGTACTAGGAGTGGAGAAGGGTCTCAGTTCTAGCTTCCAGCTCAGTTAGCAGTTTACAGCAGAATAAGCAGGACAGGAATCCCAGACGAGAGAAAAGCATATAGTTTTGTCTTCTGAATCAACAGTGCCTTCCAGCTGACTAACAGCATCTGAATCTAGTCTACTGGAAGCGTCCTACTGGAACTCCAAACAGGATAGGTCCAAGTGTTTTGTTCAGACCCAAATTCAGTTGGGGAATTTGCAGAGCTCATACCAGAGGATAGAAAATAGACTCTACCCTGGATCAAACTCATTTTGGAAGAACTGAAAACTTTCCAGTTCCTAGCCTGAGCTATCCCTGAGACCAGAATAACACAATACTCAATACCCCAAGAGAGCAACATGAGGACCAGACCAAACATTCCTTCCAGGATGTACTCAGCCTGGCCCTACCATAAAGTCTGAAACCAGGAAGTAGACTTAGAAGAAAAAGCAAATAAACTATAATCTCACCATTAAAAATTATTATGGTGAGAGGGATACTCACAACAAACCCAGAAAAGAATGATTCCAAAACATCTACAAGCAAAGCTCCAAAGAAAAAAGACCTTAGCCACAAGTTCAACTAGAATTCCTAGAAAAGATGAAGCAGGAGTTTTTATAAAAGCATTTTTTAAAATAAATTAAATAAAAGCACTAGAGGGAAACAGTGAAAATAAATTAGAGCTATGGGAGAAAGAAATGGAAAGGAAATTGATATCCGGTATAAGAGATATAAAACCTTACCCAAGCAACAAACCTCTTTAAAATTAGAATGAATCAAATAGAAGATAATGACTCAATGAGATGAAAAGAAATATTAAAACAAATTCAAAAGACTAAAAAGTAGAAGAAAATAACAGATATTTTATTACAAAAATAACTAACCAGAAAATCAGAACAAGAAGGAAAAAATTTAAGTTATTGGACTACCTGAAAGCCATGACCAAAAAATAGCCTAGACATCATCTATAAATAAATTATAAAAGAATATTTCTTGAATCTTTTAGAACCATAGGGCAAAGAAGAAATAGGAAGAATTCACTGGTCACCACCTGAAAGAAAATGCAAAATGAAAACTCCCAGTAACATTATAACTGATATCAATAGATTCCAGGTCAAAGAAAAACTACTGCCAGCATCCAGAAAGAAAGAATTCAGGTACCAAAGAGCCACAATCAGGATCACACATGATTTAACAGTTACCATTACAAAAAAGTAGAGAGTTTGGAGCACCAATATTCTAGACAGCAAAGGCTCTAGGTTTAAAACCAAGCATAACTTCCTCAACAAAAGTGAATATAATTTTGCAAAAGTAAAACAAAAAACAAAATATCTTCATTAAATAGAGAACTTCAATTATTCCTGATGAAAAGACCAAAGCTTCAAAAACTGAAGGAAAAAAACATTGCAGTCAAGACAGACTTTAAAAGGTAAACATGAGCTGACAATCATAAAGAAATGTTTAAAAAATAAGGTAAACTGTTTACATTTGAATATGGGAAGATGACACAGCATCCTCTCTGATCCTTATCACGATCATAGAAGGGTTTTCATTAGAAGGTCTAAGTTCTTGATGAATGGAGAGAGAGAAGAAAAGGAATGTGGAATGGATGAAGGAGAAGAGAAGGGAAATCATGTCATATAATCAGAGTATTCAGATAGAAATCTCCATAAGCAAGGAGAAGGGGGGAGCACAGGTGACACATGAACCTCATTTTCCTTTGAAATAGTCAAAGGAGGGAAGAATGCAAAAACAATGTACATAGAAATATATTTCACAGAAATACATTTTACTAAGCAAAGAAATGGGAGAGAAAGGAGGAAAAGGAAAATAAGAGGGAGAGATTTGTCCTGAGCAAGAGATCTAAGGATGTGCAAAAGTATTTATAGCAACTTTTTTGTGGTACCAAAGAAATGGAAACCGAGGGGGTGCCCATCGATCAGAGAATGGCTAAACAAATTATGGTCCATAGATTGGGTGGAATACTACTATGCTGTAAGAAATTATAAAGGAGATGGTTTCCGAAAAGCCTAGAAAGATTTATGAAAACTGAAGCATGATGAAGTGAGCAGAATCAAGGGTACAGTTTATAAAATGATAACAATGTGGTAAAGACAACTTTAACGCACGCAATGATGCTAACCGGTACCATGACCAACCAGGATCACAAAGGCCTCAGGATAAATCATGTTACTCAGTACACGATAGGTCAATGAAGGACTCAGAAGGCACACTGAGACTTTTTAAAATGGAACTAGTACAGAATTTGTTTTGTTTAACTATACATTTTTATCCCAGAGGTTTTGTTTTCCTCTCTCAGTTAAAGGGTTAAGAGAAGGTAGGAGGGAAATAAAATGGATTTTTGGTAACTAAAAAAATTGTAAAAAGAATGTAAGCAACCTGAGAGCAGGGATTACCTTTTTTAAAAATTATATTTATATTCATAGTACTTAGCACAGTGCCTGGCATATAGTATGTGTTTAATAAATGCTTTGTCTGTCAATCTACTTGTCTGTCCATCCATCTATTTGTCTCTCTCTACCCTCTCTTCTCAGTCTCTCAGTTCCACTGTTATCTAATACATTCAAAACTTCATTTTTGTTCTTAGATAGTACCTTTTGCTCATCTCAAGTATGCACGTAGCTCCATTTCCTTAAATGGGAAAGAAGTTGGCTAATATTTCGATGAGGAAGCTGTTTTAACCTCCCATCTCTCCTCATATTCCTAAACTCTGGTGAAATAGCGAGATCAACCTAAATAACATCCCTTAGGAATATGAAGTGGAGGTGATAAATAGATTTAAGGGATTAGATCTCTTAGCTACTGTACCCAAAGAACTATGGATGAGAGGTTTGCAACACTGTACAAGAGGTAACAACAAAAAACATTTCAAGAAAAGAAGTGCAGAAAAGCAAAATCACTGACTGATGAGGCTTTAGAAATAGCTGAGGAAAGCAGAAAAGCGAAAGGCAAAGGAAAAAGGGATATTTATACCTAACTGAACACAGAATTATAGAAAATAACAAGGAGAGGGAAGGTTTTCTTAAATGAACAATGCAAAGAAATAGAAGAAAACAGTAGAATAAGAATGACAAGAAATTTTTTCAAGAAAATTAGAGATTTCAAGGGAAAGTTTCACGTAAGAATGGTCATGATAAAAGGCAAAAATGGTAGGGATTTGATAGAAGTAGATTAAGAAGAGATGACAAGAACATAAAAACAGAACTATACAAGAAAGATCTTAACATCACCGATTCTGTGGTTACTGATTTAGAGCCAGATATTCTGGAGAATGAAGTCAAGTGAGTGTGGGGAAATGTTGCTACCAAAAAGGCTAGTAAAGGTGATGGACTCCCAGCTGAGCTATTTAAAACCCTAAAAGATGATGTTAAAGTGCTACACTCAAAATGTCAGCAAATTTGGAAAACTTAGTAGTGGCCACTGGATCGGAAAAGATAAGTTTACATCCCAGTCCTAAAGAAGGGCAAGGCCAAAGAATGTTCAAATTACTGAATAACTGTGCTCGTTTCACATGCTAGAAAGGGACTTGCTTAAGATTCTGCAAGCTAAGCTTCAGTAATATGGGAACCAAAAATTACCAGAAGAGCAGACAGGATTTCAAAGAGGTAGAGGAAGTGGAAATAGGATTGCTAACATTCACTGGATTATGGAAAAAGTAAGGAGTTGCAGAAGAATATCTCCTGCTTCCTGGAGTAGACTAAAGCCTGTTACTGTATGGATTACAAAATATGGTCTTGCTGTCTTACTTTTCTCCTGAGGAACCTGTATGTGGACCAAGAAGCAACAACAGTTAGAATTGACCATAGAACAAGTGATTGGTTAAAGATTGGAAAGGAATATGACAAGGCTGTATATTATCACCTTATTTATTTACTTATCTGCAGAATACATCATGTGAAATGCCAGGCTGGATGAATTAAGGTTGCCAGGAGAAGGATCAACAATCTCAGATATGTAGACAATACCATGTTGATGGCAGAAAGTAAAGAATTAAGAAGCCTCTTCACGAGAGTAAAAGAGGAGAGTGTAAAAGCTGGCTTGAAATTTAACATAAAAAAAATCCTAAGATCTTGGCAACTGGTTCCATAGCTTCCTGACAAAAGAGGGAAAAGAAACGGAAGCAGTATCAGATTTTGTATTTTTGTGCTCAAAGATCACTGCAGACAGCAGCTGTAGCCATGAAATTAAAAGATGCTGGCTCCTTAAAAGGAAAGTTATGGCAAATCTGGAGAACATACTAAAAAGCAAAGCCATCACCTTGCTGACAAAGGCCCATGATAGTCAAAGCTATGGTTTTTTCAGTAGCGTGTAGGGCTGTGAGAGTTGGACTGTTAAGAAAAGCTGAGTGCCAAGAACTGACACTTTCAAATTGCTGTGCTAGAGAAGACTTTTGAGGCTCCCTAGGATATCAAGTCAGTCAAAACTTAAAGAAATCAGTTCAGGCTATTTACTGGAAGGTCAAATGTTGAAGCTAAAGCTTAAACACTTCAGCTACACAGTGAGAAGATGGGACTCAGTGGGAAAAATCCTGATGCTGGGAAAGATTGAAGGCAAAAGGAAAAGAGAATGGCAGAACATGAGATGAAGAGATAGTGTCATAAAACAATGAAAATGAACTTGGACAGACTTCAAGAGATAACAGAGGACAGAAGGACCTGGGGTGCCATAGTCCATCGGGGTCATGAAGAAATGGACATGACTGAACAATTGAACAACATGTTTCATGGGGAAGGCTGAAAAGGCTGGTGACTTTGCCCTTCTGTCTGACAGTAATATGTCTCTGTCAGGTCTCTCTACACAGAACTAAAAGTATATGATCTAAAAATAGGAACTACTTGAAGATACAATGGCATTTGGGGTAAGGAGGCAACCTCTCAGGGAGGTATGTGGCTTGCCATCATTTTCCATACTGTCCTTGACAACCTAGAGTACCCTCAGACTGCACTGAGCATTATTTTTTGTAGGTTCAACTTTACTGCTACATACTCAGATGTCTCCATGTACATGACAATGTACCCTTGCAAAAGTCCAGTTTTAAACATCCAATGTACACTTCTATATAAGTCATAGTTTCTGCCTCCAGTTTTCTCCCTGAACTAGCCATGTACTCTTCAGCACCACAAGTCTATGGCCAATTAGAACTGGCAAATCCTAGCTCTACTACTAAATCTTCATGACCTATTTGTTTTTCCTCTATGAGTCTCAATTTCTTCATATGTAAAATGAAAGTGTTGGATTATTTGACCTCTTAGGTACCTTCCAGCTCTAAGTCTATGATCTTATGAGCCTAAGATGGGCGGTTACTGTGTGCAGTGGATAGAGCTCTGGGTCTGAATTCAGGAAGACTCATCTAAGTTCAAATGTGGCCTACAAGACTTACTAGCTGTGTAACCCTGGGCAGTCACTTAACCCTCTTTTCCTCAGCTTCCTCCTCTGCAAAATGAGCTGAAGAAGGAAATGGCAAACCATTGCATCACCTTTGCCAAGAAAACCCCAAATGGGTCACAAAGAGTTGGACACCACTGCACAACAACAAATGAGCCTGAGAACTGAAGTAATGGGGCCTCCCAAGCTAACCTTCAGGACCACTGACAAACAGCCAATGTGGCAAATAAACAGGGGAGTCATTGAGCCCCTTGAGCATAAAGGGACAAGTCTGGATATCCTCCAAAAGCCTCTCCACCAGCAGGCCTTCACTGAAACTGGTAGAATGGCCAATACCCCTTTGGCTTCCCATCCAACCTGCTTTCCCTTCAAAAAGAGGAAGCCTGCTATCATGGAAAGTCAGGGGACCTTCTAACTACTTTCTAACTACACAATTATGTAACATAACTATGCAACCACGTCACTCAACCCTTCTGGGCCTCAGTCTCTCGTCTACAAAGTAAAAGGGTGAAATTCTATATCCTCCAAGTTCTTAGAGCTCAGAAACTATCCAGAGTCCTTGCCAGCTCTAAATCCATGATCCTACTGAAGCCTAGCTCCTGGCATTATTAATCTATTGGCCACTAGCTCTGCCAAGTTAGATCTCTCAAGGACAGCTACTACTTCTGGGTTCTGAGGGCTTCAGGGGTGCTGTTCTAACACTACACCTTATGAGCTTTCACTGGGGTGAGTCCAGTCATTGATTATAGGTGATATTAATTAGCCAGACAGGCTTACTTAGCTTTAAGAAACTGGTATTTACTAAGCTAATACAGTAAGAACAGTTAATACTAAACATCCTTCTCATTTACCCATAACCCATAACCAAATTCTCCTACAAGTGTATACAATGTCCAGGAGAAAGTAGACTCAAACTTAGTACATCAGATGTGGCAAAGAAAGGAAGTCACAGCTCCTGGAAGTCCTTTTGTAGGAAACTGTGTGACCCCACTTAACCACTCTCAGCCTCAGTTTCCTTATCTGACCAAAGTCCAGATGCTAAAGACATTGTTTAAAAAAAAAAATTCTCACCTTATAAACAGGAAGACCTAGCTCTGAATCCTGACTCTATACTTTATAGCTATGCGACCTTAGACAAGTCACTTAACTGCTCTGAGCCCCATCTGTAAAATAGAAATAATGCCTGTACTACTTACCTCCCAAAAATATAATAAGGATCACATGACACAGGTCAGCATTATGGGAACCTTGACAATGCTATATAAGTATCTGTTGTTCTCTCTTCCAGATATAACTCTAACCTCCCATGATCCATCTTCCTTGATGAAAACATCCACTTAGCTTGCTCTGCCTCCTAACACACCTAATTACCATTCCTGCCAAACTCCCAACTGTGGATGCAATGACCCTGTGGTGCAGGGACTTCTTCAAGCCATTAATGTTACTTCTGTTAAAATTCTGCTCAATCTAAGTGAATTTAGTCAAAGAAAGAAGTGGTATCTAGCTTGATATCCATTTTTTTTTCCTTTCTCAATCTGAACCTTCAACAAAAATCAATAAATAAAGTTACTCTTTCCATTTTAAATGACTCTTTTGACTGTACTCATCTAGTTACATACAGATGATACTGTTTCTGGAGTGGAGATAAATGCATTCATTTCTTAAATAACCCAGTGCAGAGAGAGTATTTTGGTAGAGGTTGGGGCAGATTTGTGGCAATGAGACATGACCTTTAACTTCAAGGAGTCTACAGCTAGGGGAACATAAACTACTTAACTATGACTATGGGGTAGCTAGGTGGCACAGTGGATAGAGTGCCGGGCCTGGAGTCAGAAAGAGTCACCTTCTTGAGTTCAAATGTGACCTCAAGCACTTACTAAACTGTGTGACTCTGGGCAAATCACTTAACCCTGTTTGCTTCAGTTTCCCTATCTGTAAAATAAGCTGGAAAAGGAAATGTCAGACCACTTTAGTATCTTTGCCAAGAAAACCCCAAATAGAATCATGAAGAGTCAGGCATGACCAAAGCAACCGAACATGAATAACTATAATTACAAATAAATTAAAAAGCATTTATTTTGTCCAGCACTATGCTAGACATTGTGAATACAAATACATAAAAACAAGATAATGTCTGCCCTCAGGAAGCTTATATTCAAGTAGGAGAAGACAGCACATACTTTAGCAAAGTGGCCAAGGAGGGATTTTTGGGTCTGGGATGTTGAAAAAGATACTAAATAGAGCAATTGAGCATTTGATTAATTTAGATTGGCCAGAAATGATAGTAGCGATTACTGGTGGAAAATAGGGATGTGGGGAGTACAGAAAGGGTAGGGGCTCCCTAGCAGCATGGGCTGAAAATGATCTGGGTCTGGGTTAGAGATGTAGAACTCTCACTAATATGCAATGTTACATGAAAGGTACCTTAGGAACCAGACTCTCCAGAATGCAATTTGGAACTACGCCCAAGAAGCTAGTGAATTGTGCATCCTTTTGGACCCAGGGACACCACTATTCAGTCCATGTCCCAAAGAAATCAAAGAAAGAAAAAAATTGTTATGTACAAAAATATCTGTGCAGCTCTTTTCATAGTAGCAATGAGTTGGAAACTGAGTGGATACCCATGACCTGGGGAATTACTGAACAAATTGATGGAATATTATTGTGCTGTAAGAAATGAAGGGGGTGATTTCAGAAAAACATGAGAAGACTCATATGAAATGATGCAGAATGAAGTGTGAAGAACCAGGAGAACAATTTGTACAGTAACAGCAATACTGGAAAGATAACTTGAGAACTCTGAGCAACACACTAACCAGTCACAACTCCAGAAGGCTCCAGGTGAAATATGGTGCCCATCTTCTGATAGAGAGGTGACGGACTCAGAGGACAAACAGAGTTTTTGGTTTTGGGGTTTGGGGGTTTTTTTTGCATGGTCAATGTGAGATTTTGTTTTGTTCGACTTTACATGTGAAACCTGGCTGCTCACAGACCTCTCTGAGTCTCCTCCCATGTGGGTGGGGGTAGCTTCCCTGATTGATTATCTACATCTTTAAAAGTAGACTATTCTTAAACGTACACTACTACTCTCATGCTACTAGCTTCTGTGCCCACCCAAAATTAATTATACCAGTGAGAGGAGAAAAGGACTGGTCATTCCCCTCCTCAACTTTTACCCTGGCTCTGAGAAATGGGCTTGGGGGTGTTTGTTTTTGCTTTCCATTATTTATCCTCAGTTTCAGATGGCAGAGGTGATTCCCCTGCCAGATCTGGCATTTATGATAATCGTAGAGCCAGGATTGAAAACAGACTGGAGTAGCAGCCAGGCTGGCATGGAAACCCTTAGAAGCAAGGGTGCCTGGGACTCAAGTCCAAAGTGGGGTTTGACTTGGAACAGGGACTACACTCTATTGGAATCTAGCTAAGTCATTCATCTACTCCCTACAAACTGAGGTTTTGCAGATGGAGGATTATGTCTCCCATATGTGGGGGCTCAGAGGTGTGTTTGTATCTTTATGATTATCTTTTGAAGTCAATTCCTCCTTTTCAAAGCTCCACTGTGCTGTCCATGTTTTAAGAAGGGTTTTGCTTTTCTAACTTTTTCTCAATTGGTGGTGAGAAGAGTGAGAGAGAAAGAACAGAGAACTGAAATTTTAAATTTTTTTTAAAAAAATAAAAAGGTTTATCTAAACAGTACGGAAATTTTTTTAAGTATATTCTTGGGAGTGGGGAGGGGAAGAGAGCAAGGCCATATATCCGTGATTTCATTAGTGTAGGAAAAACCTAGTGTGAAAACTCTAGTACTTAATATCCATAACACACCTGTAACTTAGAATATTGAAGAGTTGCATGGGACACTGAGAGTTTAAGGAACTTATCCAAGGACACACAGAGGCAGGACTGAACCTTGTTCTCTCCGACTCTGAGATCAGGCTTCTAGTTGCAGCTCTACATTGTATCCTGAGGAACACATTAAAGAGTTACAAAGCAAAATCTTGTAAGATATCTAAAGAGGAAGGCTCTTGCTGACCAGGAACATCAGAGTAGCCTTCAGAGAAAAGGTGGCATTTCAGTTAGGTTTTTTTAAAATCACCAGGAGTTCCTCTTGACATAATAGATTTGCAGTTTCGTGAGCAATTATCTTTTTTTTTTATTCTACTATGTTGTGGAAATGCTCATTTTATTTCATAAATTAAAAAAAAAGAAAAGAAAATTTTAAAGGTTGTGCTCAGTCAATGCAGCTGAATCTTATGGTACATACTGCAGCAGACTACCTAGCAAGGCAGCTACGTGGTTCTGTTTAGATCTGGCCTAAGACACTTAGTAGTATATGACAAAGGGCAAATTACACAATCCTATTTACCTTAATTCACTGGAGAAGAAATGGTAAACAACTCCAGTATCTTTGCCAAGAAAACCCCATGGACAGTATGATCTATAGGGTCTCAAAGAGTTGGACAAGACTGAAAAACAAACAAGAACTCCCTGGAAAATTGACATTCAGTCCCCTAAAACCACCAGCCCACCCAAAAATAAATCTTTCCCAACTAACAGCTGTAGAGTTTGAGGAGATCTAAATGCAAAATTAAAATGGCAGCTGAGGGCAATCTCCAATATCGATTAAACATCCACAAGTTTTATCACCATGTAGTTGCTTCACCGTCGCTTTTTCCACAGTGAAAGCACAGTGGTTTCTGAATAAAAATTTTAATTTCAAGGTACCTCTATAACTTATTGTGCCTGTTACTGATATATTATAAAAGCCAATGCAATATCTCTTCAGGCCACCCAGCCTATGTTTTCCCAATCTGTCCTGGCTTCAGTGTCATGTTTATGTTCTCATCTTTAATCAGTTTATAATTAGAAGGTGAAGAGGACAGCAGTGTTTACAAGCTCAACTTGAAGCAGAGGTGGCCCAGAATGAGAATAGTCTCACTTCTGATCACTCTTGTCAGCTCCTTAATCCATAAGAAAAACAAATATATTGGAACACCTTTATAGCCCTGCTTCCTCAGAGAGGGACTCATCATGTAATTGGGCTGTATCACACTTGGGTGGCACAGGCTATTATTTGGACCGATCTGGGGTCTATTGAAATCCATGGGTAGAGAGGTAGAATTTGGGAGAAGGGAGACAGTAAAATAAAAGGAATGATGATTTTGTCAATGGCCAATATTCATGATAAGGGTAAGAACTTATCTTACCCATGGCCCCACCTGCTGGACCTAGGCTTTTGTTGAGGTCATTAACTTCATTGGCATGGCGGATCTTAGGAATGAGAAGTGTTTCAGCATTCCAGCTCTACTCATCTCCTGTGGGCTTATTATCACCATCATCCATCACCATCATTATCATCATCATCTTCATCACAATAGCATTTATACAGCACTTTGAGGTTCGCAAGAGGTGGCAAAGAGTCAGACACACACCACTGAAATGACTGAACCACAGCAAAGGGATATTCACTTGGTTGTCACAGAGAGCCCTATCTCATCCTCTTCATTGAGACAGTTCTTGAAATCCCAGGCCCCATTTTTCAGAATTGCTTCTCTTTAATAAGAGACATCACCGTGTCACCCAGCAAAATTAATCTTTTGTTCTTGTTGCTTGGGATATGATCTCATTACTGAAATATGTAGTGTTGCATTATGCACAAGCATGTGATTTCAAGGCATCCTTCAGCCTGTCTCTCACATTTAAAATATCTCCCCCTTAACACTCATCTTTTTCCATTCCTGCATCAAGAAGATGGGGTCTCTCCTCCTGGGACTGAGTAAGACAGAAGCTGTACTGTTGTAATTCACTGTTTTAAGTCCAGGACTTTCTTGGTTAAAATCATTTTCTAGAGCAGTTGGTCCATCACACCACTGAGGGCCTCCTCCTCCTATACCCCTACCCATATTTTTTCTTCTTCCATAGTTTATAGCAGGGCAGCTATGTGGAGCAGTGGATAGAGCACTAGATCTGGAGTCAGAACAACTCATCTTCCTGAGTTTAAATCTGACCTCAGATAGGTACTAGCTGTGTGACCCTGGGCAAATCATTCAACCCTGTTTGCCTCAGTTTCCTCATCTATAGAATGAACTGGAGAAGGAAATGGCAAACCACTCCAGTATTTCTGCCAAGAAAACTCCAAATGGGATCATAAAGAGCTAGACAGGACTGAAATGACTAAATAAAAACATGAGTTTATGCTGTTTTTCCTGTCCAAACCACAAAGTCCCAATTAGAGGATACTACTTCTAAACAGGATTTAAATCATCTGGACAAAGGCTGGCAAGAAACCCATCTGTGAAATAGGCAACATTTGGCATTCAGGCTTCTCTGCTCCTGTTCCTCCTCTCCACCCCAGCTCAGTCACCAACGTCAATCTCTCCTGCCTTCAAAGTTCACATTCCAGATCTCACATGCTGTCAGACACTTCTGCGTGATAGTTTTACTAAGCTGCTTTTTCTCCTCTTTCTTTTTTAATCTATATTACAAGGGATGGCCCCTTAGGTTAGGGAGGGGAGATTTATATTCATTAATAAAAGTAATGTAAAAACTGAAGACATCAAGTAACTATCAAAAAATCTAGTCCTAATGCCCTGTCCTACCTAAGACATCATTCCTGAATTACTACAATAGCGCTTCAGTCTCTTCCTTTTCTAATCCACCCCATCTCTTGCTGTTCAGTTATGTCCAACTCTTTGTGACCCCATTTGGGGTTTTCTTGGAAAAGATCCTGGAGTAGTTCTGTCATTCCCTTCTCCATGAGGAAACTGAGGTAAAAAAGTGAAGTGACTTGCCCAAGGTCACATAGCTAAGTGTTCTAGTTCACATTTGAACTCAGATCTTCCTGACTCTAAGTTCAACACTCTAACCCTTTATTTTAATATTAAGGAAAATGATGCTGAAAAACCTTAAATGGTTTACCCCAGGGTCACACAAATTATAAGTTTCTAAGGCAAGATTTGAACTCGGGTCTTGCCTTATTGCCTAGCTGCCTCATTTAAAGATAACCACTTCATTGTTCACTTGAATAAACAGGGCTGGAAAGATTAAAAATACTTGCCCAAAACCAGGGAAGAAGAAATCAGGTTCAAATCCCAGTCTGTTGAAGCTAAAGTCAGTGTCTGTTGCACCATACCATACTGTCTTTATCTTAAAAGGGAATTTTACCATGTCACACTTCTCCTTTAAAATGGTGCAATGGCTCTCCACTGCCAGTGTATCTCTTTAGTCTCTGTTGCCCACCTCTTCCTTCTACAGAAACTGTACTGGGCCCACTGAAGCAGCCTTTGATGAGACCACAGGACAACCCTGAGTAACAGAATCAGAAGTTGGGGGGCCTCTCTGAAGCCATGTGGTCCAACCCATCCATGACCAAGCTTCCAGTGGACCGCTTGCTTACTCAGTGGATAATTCTCCAGCCTCCATTCAGCAGCCACAGTGAGGAAGGAACCACTAGCTTCAAAGGTAGCCTGTTCCACTTTGAGGTTGTTCTATTTGGGAGGGTTTTTTACATAGAACCAAAACCCAACTTCCCCTTCCATGTCCCTGTTCTGCTTTCCTAGACCAAGGAGAGTGAATTTGATCCTTCCTACACACGAGAGCCTTTCAAAAACTTAAAGACAGCTATCATTACCTTTCTGTGTCTTTTCATCTCCAGGTTAAACATCTTTAGTATAAGGCGTGTGGAAAGAGCACTGGCTTTGGAGTCAGAGAACTCAGTTCAAATGCTACCCCTGACGTTTACCTGTGTGACCTTTCTGGACTCAGTTTCCTCATCTAAAGGGATAAGGTTGAACCAGACAGCTCTAGATCTGTGCTACTATGATCTTTCAAGTGATCCTCATGAGCCATGTACTTGAGACCCCTCACCATCCCAACAGGGCTCCTTTAATCACTCTCCAATTTATCAATATCTTCCCTACAGCATAGCACTTAGAACTAGACATAGTACTTCAGATGCAATCTGACTGGTATAGTAGACAGCAAAACCATAATGTTGCAGATGTAAATTTACTTCAGGGTTCCATCAGCCTTTTTGGCCTCTCTGCTATCTAACTCCTATTGAGCTTGTGGTCCACTAAAGTTCCCAGATCTTTTTTACACAAAAAAGTCATCCTGGTATGTCTTCTACAACTGCTGATGACGTTGATGTTTTTTTTTACTATCCAAGGTACTATCTTACCCTTGGATGCTTATGTTTATCTCTTCTCCATTTCATCTGCACTGATTCCGTTCACTGTTCGAGACTACTGAGATCTGTGGAGACCTGAGTCTGGCACCAGACGTGATTTATCCCTCAGGAGGCCTGGTTCCGCAAGCAGGCAAAAGGAAAATGCTTTTCTTTTTTGGGGAACGTTGTTTGGAGGTAAGCAGGCCTTCCAGTGATACAGGGAGAGTCCTATCCTTAGTGAAAAGTATCTGCAAAAGACCCTGCTAAAGTGCAAATAGTATTCATTGGAGCTAAGGTCAGTTTCTGACTCATTATTGCTCATTATCTAATTTAATAAGCAAATTGCGTTAAGGGTAATAGCCTACACAAAATTGAATGAAAGGACCTGATTCCTCTCTCCTTTCCTAGGAGTAGTGGAAGGTTGTATGTATGGACTGCTGCATACCTTAATCTGTCTGGTTACAAGAAAAGGGTCCATTATCCAGAAATTATCTTGACAAAAAATAAAAGCCATCAATAAGACTTTTAAAACATATTTTTTAAATAATATTATTCCTGGGACAGCTAGGTGGCATAGTGGATAGAGCACTAGCCCTAGAATCAGGAGGACCTGAGTTCAAATCCTGCTTCAGACGCTCAACATTAGCTGTATGACCCTGGGCAAGTCACTTAACCCCAACTGTCAAAAAAAAGAAAGAATATTACTCCTTAAAAGGCAGTATTCATCTGTATAATAAGGTAGCAAAATGATGCTTACAGGAGGAAAGGAAGGAAGGAAGGGGAGAAAAGGAGGGAGGGAAAGAGGACAGATAACTTTTAATGAGAGGGAGATGAAAAAGAACTAGAGTGTAGACTGTTACCTGAAAAACTAGGACCTGGTCATAGATCAAGAAGCTGGAAAGCAGCCTGAAGGAGGACACTTGGACCTGGGAAACAAGTTTCCCAAGAGCAGTTGGGCAGAGAGACTGAAAACAAACTTATCTCCTTCCCAGTTTTCCCTTGAAGTAACCTAGGGTAACTTCAAGAGGACCAGAAAACAAGAGCAGCCTATCTTTGGACTTCCCTCTCCCGCCCTGACTTCACTAGATCCTTCTGCTAACCTAGTGAACAAGCTACCTTTGCTACTTTGCTTCCATAGAAGAAAAGTCACTAATGCCATGCATAGGTGCCTGTTTCCAGAGCTTCTTTCTTTCCAGCTTTCATCTGCATGTGTAAGTTGGAGGAAATGATGAACTGGTGCCTTGCTTGTTTTCTGATTAATGAGTTTAATTATTTTTCTCCTTCCTTTCCAAAGCTATGGATTTTGCAGAGATTCGAGATGATAAAAGTGCAGCAAAAACTTTCCAGTAGAAATTTTTCAGGCTTAACTGGAAAAAAGCCCAGAGGATATGTCAAAATAATGCTTGTTTATTCCTTGTTATTTCCGGGGGGAGGCTGCCCTCCCCAACATGAACTCCTAGGGGGCTTTTCGTGTTTTCTAGCATTTGCTCAACCCCCTCTTTTCCTGAAAAAGGAAAGTAATGCATAGGGAGGGAGGGATGTCTGAGGTTTGCCCATAGGAGGCTCTTAACAATTGCTCTTCAAGTGAATAAATTTGCCTTCCCACCCAGTCCCCAGACGTAAATTCAGAAGCACTACTTTCCTTATACAAGAAGAAAAGGAGTGAGAAAGTGCTAGAAAACACTGCAAACTTCCTAAAATTGTTAAGGAAAATTTGAAGAAGTAGAATGGTGATGATGAAGAGGAGGAGGAGGAGGAGGAGGAGGAGGAGGAGGAGGAGGAGGAGGAGGAGGAGGAGGAGGAGGAGGAGGAGGAGGAGGAGGAGGAGGGGGAGGAGGAGGAGGGGGAGGAGGAGGAGGGGGAGGAGAAGCATTATTTTAGTTTATCCTCCACAAAGTCCGACTTGAATCTTTACCCAGAGGTGCAGCTGACTCTAGGTTCTTGAAAACTGTGCCCACAAAACCATGCTTTGGAATCCTACAAAAAAGTTTTTTTTTCAACAGTCTTAGCAATAGGGATTGGTTTCCAAGAGCAGCCAAGATCAGTCTCAATGCCAATAGGCTCACCTACTCATGAACTTTTATCTGAGTCAGCCCATGAAACAGGAAAATACCGAGTGGCCATGGAACAAATACCACACAAGGCATAGTGCTAGGGACTGAGGATGGAAGGACAAACAAAGAAATAGTTCCAGCCTTCAGGAAACTTCCATTCTACTAAAAATACAGTGAGTTGAAATGGGGTGGGGAGGAAGGCTGTAGAATAAATGATGTCCAGCCCTACCATGCTACGAAACTAGAATTGAGAACTATATTATGTTTTATGTCAGAAAAAGAAAATGAAACCACAGATCTCACACCCCTCACCCCATCTCACCCCACACATACAAACACTAGAGAAGCAAATTAGTACAAAACAAGCACTTTCCTCTCAGACCCACGTGGTAAATGAGCATAAAATGCTAATCATCTGTTTCTAAAATGAAAAGAAATAAAAGGCCAGCTTGCCCTACCAACCTGAAAGCTGGATGAAGAGCTGTGTTGTAATTCAGAGCACACTGACATTAATGGATACAAGTAAGTCTATAATCTGATTTTCCTGGAAGCCATCCAGAGAAAATTGATTGGAAAGATTTCTTCCTCAAGCAAGGTATGATCCAGAGTTTGACTTACAAAGCCTGTATACCTGTAAGTGTTCTCTGCCTTGTGGGGAAACATTCATGTTTCCAGAGGAGAGAGATTTGTCAGTGACCATGGCACCTAGTAAGGGGAATTTCACATTCTCTTTCCTTTATCTAGACACACACACGTGCACATGCACACACACACACACACACACACACACACACACACACACACACCTGACTTTGGTAGTGCTTCAATCTGTCAGAGAATCAATCTTAGCTTCTATATTAATCACAGTTGAACTACACTTACAGGAAGTCCTAAATGGACTGCTAATCAATTTTAACTCTTACAATTGCATATGAATCCATTATGACCCTGGAAAGTTTCTTCAGTATTTTAGAGTAAGGTGCTAAGGAGGTGGAAAGAACATTCATTGACTATGAGGCCAGAGAACCTGGGTTCAAATCCTGCCTCTACTTGTACCACTGAGGCCTATGTGACTTTGGGTTTCAGTTTTCTCATCTGTAAAATGAAAGGAGATGCACTAAATGGCCTCTAAGATTTCCAGTGCTATTTCTACAGTTGTCTAATCCTTTGATTCAGTCCCTTCCTGGGCTCTTCAGCTTCCTTCTCCTTTCTCAGCTATAGATGCCACCAGGGAGAACCCTTGAGAGAGTCTAGATGATTCCACACAAGTTCCTCACCACTGAAAAGTAATGGTGAATTTAGTCAAGGACAGTACTGGATTCAGATTCATTATGACTTACTAAACCATGGTACTTTAAGTAAGTCAACTGTCCTCTCTGAGCTTCAGTTTTCTCATCAATCAGTCAACTGATACTTGTTAAACACCTACTATGTGCCAGGCACTTTCCTAAGCTCTGGAGATTCAAAGAAAGGTAATAAACAATTCTAGTTCTCAAGTTGCTCCCAGTCAAACGGGGGAGATGGCATACAAACAACTAGGTGCAAAATATAGACACAAGAGAAGCTGAGGCTAATTTTAAAGGGAAGACACTAAACTTAAGGAGGCCTGGGAAAGGCTTCTTGCAGAAGGTGGAGTATTCACTGAGACTTTAAGGAAGCAAGGGAAATTAGAAAGGAGAGATGAAGGAGAATGTTCCAGGCTTGAGAAACAACCTGAGAAAATGTTTGATTTGGGGAGATAGCGTATTGCCATCTGGAATACCCAAATTCTAGAATATTGCCATGATTCCAAGCCAGACTCATTGAGTTGTCATTTGTAAACTCCATCTTCCTTTTTTCAAAAATCAAGACATTTGTCCTATCTCAATCATGTAGTGTCTCCTGCTATCTCCATAACCCAACCATTTAGCACATTTGGGCACCATGACTTGAATTCGTCAGTCACAGCTAGCCCCCTTGTTAATATCTCCTTACTAATTCTGTCCTTTCTAGTCCAGAGTTCACCCTCCTTAGCAAAGAAAGCAGAAACAAAGGAAGTAAGCAGCTCTGTCTTTTCTCATCATCATCATCCAATCAACTGCAATGAATTGTCCCTATCCCTTCTTAGAGTTTCTTCTTTTTCATAATATAGAAAAGAAAATTGTTTTTATTTCAAATTTTTAATATTTTATTACAATCTTTTGCCGTCATGTTTCTTGCCGGCTTCACCTCATTCTGAATTTTAGCACCTCTATTTTTACAGTATCATATCCATGCTTTTAAACTCATTCTATAATCTGCTCTTGTTTTCCTTATCTGTATGTATTTTTTTAATGTTCTTAGTGAATTCTGTGTTCCACATCTCTTTTGTCAGACAACTCCCATTTTTCCTCCTCGTTTTTAAGACACAATAACATTCTAGTAAGACTCATATGCCAAAGTTTGGTCAATTATCCCCCAATAAATGAGTACCCACCATTTCCAGAGGGTGAGATGGTCTTCTGTTATTTGGGAGCCTGCAGTAGAGCAGCCAAGGAGGAGATTTGGAGGCCATGAGATACTGATACGGGATGGAAGATCTCGAGAAACATTCTCCAGAGCTGTTGGCTGACTGTGTACAGATCAAAGTGATGGTGTAGAAGCAGAGGCCATGAGAGTACTGACTGGATCAAGGCAATGACTAGCAGCTGGGGAAGGTTCCTGAGGTTTCTCCACAACCATTTCCTCACCTCTCCTCCTTAAAGCAAGCAGTCACTTTGGTTCACTTTCTGTTTTATTCCTTGTCCTTCCTTGGCTTCCAAGGGGGAGAGAAGGGGGATGGCCAGCACAGGGAAATTTCCCTAAATGTTTGTTTTCATTTCTAAGCTGTTTAAATTTTTATTAAAATTTGATTGCCATCAACTTGAGCTATTTGCATTGGTTATTGAGCAAGAGTGTGTGTGTGGAGAGAGAGAGAGAGAGAGAGAGAGAGAGAGAGAGAGAGAGAGAGAGAGAGAGAGAGAGAGAGAGAGAGAGAAAGGAAGCCAGATCCTGGAGAAGGCAGGCTGAAGATAATGAGAGACAGAGACAGAGAGGACAGAGAGAGAGGGAGAGAGACAGAGAGACAAAAACAGAGGATAGAGACCCAGATACCAAAAAAGACAAAGAAAGAACACCTGTGCAATTTATTCATGTCCTATTAAAAATAATCTAAACTTTAAACTTATTCTCTCTTATTTTGTATGAATCTGAACCAAAAAAATTGTTTTGAACTAAAAAGCTATGCTGTAGAGATGAGTAGAAAGTCATAGATTTGGTCTGATGGCAGTAGCAGGTTTCCCAGGTGGCTACCTAGCCCAAGGGAGAGGAGAAGCAATTCCAGATGTATGCTGTTGTTCAGAGCAGAGGAACCTAAACCCCAAATGCTCTAGCTTTTAGCAAGGTCACAGCTGATCAACTGTCATTCCCAGAACTAGAGGGCTCCTGGTCTCTCTTCCAAACACCCCTGGTGGTTCAGTCTTCCCAAAAGAAAAAATGTCTACAGTCTCTGAGGAGAAACCAATAACTATGAATGCCAATCACAGTGTCATTTCTAAAGCGGCACCAAGAGATCCCCCATCCATTCTTGCCCTGTCAGAAAATGGGAGAGAAGGATAAGAATTAATCCTCTAAATCTTTCACTCAAGGGCCCAGATTAAGGACTTTAGATACATTTTATTTTATATGTACGTATGATAATACATGGAAGATCTTTGGACTGGAAAGGCAAGAACAAAAATGCCTATTAGAGTTTTAAGTATATGTTGTCTCCCAAATAAAAATATAGGTTTCTTCAGATCAGTAATGGTTTCATTTTTGTCTTTAATATCCCCAGTTATTGGTACATGGCAGGTGCTTATTAAATGCTTGCTCAGTGATTGCTTCTAAAGGTCACCAAATACAGGACATATAAGATACGTACATGTTCACATATGTGTCCCATTACTCAATCAAGCTAACACCATTTACTGAGCACCCACTATTTTAGGTGCTATGAGAATTTATAATACAAAAAGGCATACAGTTGAGGAAATTGAGTCAGGTTAAGTGACTAACCGAGGGTCCCGCAGCTAGTAAGTGTCTAGATTTGAATTCAGGTATTCCTGACTGTGGGTCTAGTGCTCTCTCCAACTAACTGCTTTATGTATCATCTGATGTTTTAACACCAGTAATTCTCTAATGATGCTATATGGTTGTGAATTAGAGAATACCACCATCTCTAAAGAACCAAAGTTTTAAGTGACCCCAAGGTCAATGCAAAAGTACATGGTGAGGGCATCCAACTGCAAGATATTATGAAGTGCAATGGGAAGAGTACTGGATTTGGAGGTGTAAAATTCTGGGTTTGAATGCTGACTCTGCTCCATAGTACCCATAGGACCTTGGCCAAGTCATTTAACTTCTCCAGCTCCCAAGTCCTCATCTATAACATGAGGGTGGCCTCAAAGATCCATTCTAACTCTAGTCCTATAATCCTTTGATACCAATAATGACTTTCAAGAGAGAAATATTCTAAAAGATATCATTAAGGATATTTATAACTGAAAAAGGACCTAGCTTTGTAGTGGAGAAGATGTGAAGCCAGCCAGAACTCTGTCCTGGGGATCCACGAAATATTAAAAAGAAAGAGGAAGGATGAAATAAGGATTCTAGGCCTCTGTATTGGCTTAGAATTGGCATTACTACAAAGAACTAAGGGAAGGTTGGATAATACTACATTGAGAGACTAAAGAAACCTTGTTGTCTCAGGTAAGATAATGAAAAGTATTTACTTAACTTGCTATAATCAATTTTCCTATTAATATGTTACATTTTTCCTAGAATATTCCAAACCACATGTTGGTTGCTCAGCCCTGCTAACTTTACTTTGTAAAACCTCATCTACCAACTTCATATACCCTCATTTTTCTCTCAAATTTCTCTGAATCTGTCTTTCTCTGTTTCTCTCTCTTTGTTTTCTCTTTCTATTTCCTTCTCTCTCTATCACTGTTTCTTCCTCTCTTCTCTCTCTCTCTCTCTCTCTCTCTCTCTCTCTCTCTCTCTCTCTCTCTCTCTTTCTCTCCCTCTCCTTCTCCCTCTCTCTCTCTCCTTTCTCTCTCTCCCTCTCTCTCTCTCCTTTCTCTCTCTCTCTCCTTCTTCTCTCTCTCTCTTCCTCTCTTCTCTCTCCCTCTCCTTTCTCTCTCTCCCTCTCTCTCTCCTTTCCCTTTCTCTCCCTCTCTCTCTCCTTTCCCTCTCTCTCCCTCTCTTTCTCTCCTTTCTCTCTCTCCCCCTCTCCCTCTCTCTCTCTCCCCCTCTCTCTCTCTCCTTTCTCTCTCTCCCTCTCTCCTTTCTCTCTCTCTCCCTTTCTCTCTCCCTCTCTTTCTCTCCTCTCTCCCTCTCTCTTCCCCCTCTCTCTCTCCTTTCTCTCTCTCCCTCTCTCTCACACTCTGTTTGCCTGTGACTATCTCTCTCTCTCTCTCTCTCTCTCTCTCTCTCTCTCTCTATATATATATATATATATATATATATATATATATATATACACATATATATATATACACACACATATATATAGATATATTTCTCTTATTCCTCTGCTTCCAAAAAAAAGACTATAAAAGTTCTGCTCTAATTCAATGACGGACTTACTCAAGGCAGTAAGACTCTGTGCCTATGGTGAACATCTCCCAATAGCCATAAGAAATAAAGGAACGTCACAATGAAGCAAGAATTCACAGAGTAGAAGGTCAATTCTGCAGTGAAGTCCTCCAATGCTCTGGGCAGATTTTCTATGGAAGATTTACAGAAAGGCATGAATCAGAACTGCACACGACAAAAACACAGGGACACACCACCATCTGCATCAGTGGAGTGATTGGCCATGCCAGCAATTTGATGGAGCTATTGGATTTCTGAAATGTAATCAGATATTAATCGAGACACTTAACCCCTGATCCTGTGCTTATCTTAGCTAATACCACTAAAACATCATCAGCTCTAAAGCATAATCAGCTCTTCTCATGAATAACATTCTCAAATTATGCTGCTATCCCATCTTTATTAATGCCAATTTCATTTTAGTTTTCCTAGTGCTTGTGGAATCTCCAATGATGTATTTTCCTTACCAGGCGTCCATTATGCAAGAGCTGCACTGAATTACTGAGGGTAAGTGTTCCTGACAAGGGTTACACTGTGTAAAAATAAAGGCCCCGCTATCGACTATTGGGAGCACGTGGACAAATTAGACACAACTTAATAGCGCAGAGGGAAAAGGAATGAACCTGTCCATGCCTACTAAGTAGGTCCCTGGGCTTCATTAGCATAGAGTCAAGTTTTTCTGGGAAGGTTTTAGAACCTAATTAATGAAGCCCTGGACCAACAAGATGTATTCAATAAATATGACTTTGTGCTGGGTTTAAACAGCAATACTAATTAACCCTATAATTGATAGGTTTCTCAGCCCATGGCAGAAAAATTCATTGTATTAATCAGAAACTTTAGAAAAATGGATACCAAATATGGATGGAGATAGAGGGTGGAGAAGAGGGTGACACTGTCATCTTGTGATGATAGGAAGCTCCGTGTGTAAACTGCATTTAGAGGAAATGTACAGCGAGTAGGGAGGAGGGTGTGTAATCACCAATATACTCAAATGTTTCCTAGTTCATGGTGAGTGTGTGTGTGTGTGTGCGTGTATGTGTGTATACATAAATATACTTTTTTTCATTCTCTTCTCTAGACTGGAAGCTGTGATATAGTCATTCCTTTATACTGCATCCTTCAAAGCATCCAGGACTGAATGTCAAGAAACCCAAATTTCAATCCTATGGCTGTTCAGTGGTTGTGTGCCTCTGAGTAAGACATTTAACAACTCCGAGCCTCAGTTTCTTCATTTGAACAATGAAGTGTACAAAGTAAACATTCTCTAGGGTTCTTTCAAACTCTAGAGACAGTCTTGGGGAGTACTGGTCTTGGAACCACAGGAAAGAATCACTGAATCTCAGAGTCGGAAGGAACTTCAGAAACTATCTACAATCCAATCCGTACCCGAACAGAAATTCTCTTTACAACATATTCTAGAAGCAGTAATGCTGGAAGACTTCTAGGGACGGGGAACTCTTTGCCTTCTAAGGTGTCCCATTCCAATGTTAGAAAGCCTTGCATATTAGGCAGTCTTTCCTTGTAACAAGCCTTAATTTGACTCTTTAGAAATTCTCCCAGTTGTTCCTTGTTTTGTTCCCTGGGTTTGAGGGGCTAGCTTTACTACAACTGATGTTCTGGGTAGGTCACTTAACCTCTCTACGTTTCTCTTTCCTTACTGTAAATCAGGGTTAATTACAAACCTACAAGGTGGGTCCTGGGATGGGGAGGTAGCTTCAGAGTTAGGACATCTGGGTTCAAGCCCCACTTTTGCCATTTACTTACTGTGTGATTCTGGTTTGAGCCAGTGAAACCTGGTCTAACTATTTCCTCCTAGCTCCCAGGATGCATGTATGCTAAGGCTTAACCAACTTGCAGACCAAGCACACAATTTCCATGAGAAAAGTAGACATATATTTGAGATACAGTGGTAGGGGAATATAAGTACAAAAGACACATATGAACAAGGTGTACCTCCCACTCCTGACTCTGGAAGTCTTTTTGCCCTTTATGGAGTCTTTGTGAAGTTTGATATAGGGTATGACATTGATGATAGATGGGATCTCCACAGCCCAGTTGGGCTGGTTCCTTGCAGAGTGCAATATCTCTGCTGAGCCTGACCCCTGGATCAATCAGTCTGCTGCTGGGCCAGACCCCTTCACTGCCTCTTGGTTGGACTGTTGCTCTACTTGGCCAAATTGCTCTGCAACTGATACACTCTCTGTCACTTTTACTCAGGTGCCAGAAGAAGGGAAGATGCCAGTTGTTACCCTACAATGTCCCTTAACCTTGCAATAGTCATGAAGTCACTGCCTGGACCCATCCATCTCAAGTTTGCTGCTCAATCCCCTAACCAGGGAAGCAAACACAAAACACATAGAGATCTCCATGTGTTCTCATGAGCAGTAGCACAATGGCTGAATAGAGAACAGGACAGGTGCCCTTCTCCACCTGACTCTCAGGAGGCAGCTCCAAAATCATCCTGATTCCTTGCCACCATGAAGAAGAAAAGTAAGAGATGATCAAGTTATCCCTTTTTTATAGACACTTGGTTCTAGCTCTGAATCCCCTGAGTCACCAGTCATCCAGCTTTGTATACAATTAGAAGACAATTCACCATCACATGGTCCTGTCTTCCTACTCATTCAATGCCAAATACTCCCAAGTTTCCATCTAGTCTCTTGGTCTGAAACCAGACAGGAAGTATCCGCACATGCTTCAAAGACTTTCCCTCATAGGTCAGTCTACCCATACTACATTTAATATAGGGATACTTGAACAAGGCATTCAATTCAATTTAATAAAGATTTATTTGCCATCTACTATATGTCTGGTACTATTCTAGGTACTGGAGTTACAAAGAAAAAATTAATTGTCACTGCCTTCAAGGAGCATACATTCTTCTGGTGGGGGGATAAAACATGCTCGTACATAAGTAAATTAAAAGTATGTTCAATGTAATTTCAAGAGGCAAAGAGTACTAAGAACTACAAAGAGAGAAGAGCAGAGAATTAGGAAAGGTCTTATGTAGAAAGTTATGCCTGAGGTGTGTTCTAAAGGGAGCTAGGGATTTTACCAGGAAGAGATGAGTAAGTAATGAACTCTAGAAATGGGAATCCACTTCTACAAAGTCACAGAGATGAAATATCCCCTATTGGGAATAGGGAATAGACCAGTTGGCAGAAATAGAATATACATGAAGGCAAATGATAGCAAATGTCCGTTTCACTCCTGAGTCACTTTTGAAGAGAACGTATAGGTCCTTAGCTCCTACGACTGCCTCTTCCCCTTTGTTGGCTAGATCAGAGAATCACAGGTTTAGAAAAGGACCTTATAGATCATCTATTCCAAATAATCCCTACAGTTTAGAGTTGAGGGAACTGACACTCATGGAGGGGTGAGATTCTCAAAGGTAGCAAAGTGGCATACCTGGGGTTCAAAAGCAGATGTTCAAAATCCAAGGCTCTTCACGAAGGGATGAAGTCCAAAGGGAATTTAAGAAAAGGTCCCATTAGAGTGGGCTGAGGTTCATGAAGAAATAGTCTAGAAATCAGAGCAACTCTTAGTGAACAACCTAGCCTGGCATTTAATTTCTTTTTTCCCCAAAATCCTGCATACCAGAGGACCTTTCCCCATAAGGGGTGCCCATTACGGACATCAGTTTAGATTAGCTACAAGCTTTGACTTCATCTCATTCTAACAGACCAAAGTCTTCTACCACTTAGCAAAATCTTATTTTGTCCCAGGTTAGGGTATATTCTATCCTCCCCTCTCCAAAATCATCAGAATGACCCAACCTGTTTGTTAACACAAATTTCATATAGATCTTTTCTCTTCTATGTACATGAAGTATTAGCACTGAAAGGGTCCTCAGATCAACTACCTCATATTTCCAAATAAGGAAACTGAGGCCCACGAAAGTGAAATAGCTTGCTCCAGATCACAAAACTCACTCATAACAAGTGTCCCTTCCCAATAAATCACCCATCCCAGATTATTTTTAACCATTCTGTGCTGGAATGTTATAAGTAGGTTTTCCTCAATTGTGGCTACTTTGCACTAATGAAGGGAAATTATCTCTTATGTCCTCATTATGGTAACATATACTGATTAATGAGCCCCTGTAGTCTCTATAGAAGGCTGTTCAATTTTACAAATATTAAATATCGACCTTGGACAAGTCATTCTATAAGGCAATTGAGGTATAAAATGAACTAAGATAGTCTGTATTTTTCATTGGTTTTATTTGGTTCCTTAACGCTGAAATTCACACACTGGGTTTTTTGCTGGCTAGGACCTCAGGCCAAGAGCCAAGAGTACCAAACCACCTGGGGCACCATTCAGAATGACCAGCTCCACACCCAGACACTTGCTGTCCAATGCTACAAAGATACTGAAATCAGCAACAGGAAGATGGGCAATATCCAAAACAAGTAAAATAATATGCAAAACCAATCAATGCAATCAGTCAATCCCAAGCATTTGTTAAGCATCTACCATGTTGCAGACACCTGGCCAGGTACTGAGAATACAAACACGAAAGTGAGTCCGTTCCTTTTCCCAAGGGATTACAATTTAATGGGGATACATGTTGGTAGATTAGTAATTAGAGGAGGGTGCAAAATAAATGAACTCTGAAGAGGTGCAGGGCACCAATGAGGGGGAGACTCAGAATAGGCTTCCTGCAGGATGTCCACAATTCCATTTTCACAGAAATGTAAGGGAAAGGACACTGGATTCAGAGTCAGAAGACCTGGATTTGAATCGTGTCTACCTCTACTAGATGAATGTATGGATATGTAACATGCATGACAGATAGCATTCATATAGCACTTCGAGGTTTTCAGACTGCTTTATATCATCTCATTTGGTCCTCACGGTAATCCAGTAAGGTAGATGCCATTATTATCACCATTTTACACCTGAGAAAACAGAGGCTAAGTAACTGACAGGTTCATAAAGTTAGTAAATTTCTAGCAAATTCAGAGCTTCCTGAATCCAAGTCCAACACGTCACTTGAGGAAGATGGATGGACAGAGACAAAGATAGATATGGAGACAGAGAGGGAGAGGGAGAAAGACAGAGGGAAAGGGGAAAAAATGGAAATAGAGAAAAACAGAAGGAGAGAGAAAGAGACAAAGACAGAGACAGAAGGGGACAGAGAGAAAGAGACAGAGAAGACAAAAAGAAGCAGGAAGAGGGAGGGAAGGGAAAGAGAAAGACAAGACAGAGAGAAGGAAAAGAAAGGGAGATAGACAAAAAGAAAGAGGGGGGAGGGAGAGAAAGAGAGACGGGAAACAGAGAAGAGAGAAAAGAATGAGGAGAGGGTGAGAGAGGGATGGGGACTGGGAGAGGAAGTTAGTTTATTTTGAAAGCACTAGAGATACAAATGCAAATAAACAAGACACTCTTTGCTTTCAGTGAATTTTCTTTCTAATGGGGGGAAACAATGTCTAAAAGGGAGCTGGAAAGCACCAAGAGAGAGTATGGCTGGAAGTCTGCAGAAAATGGTATTTAAGCCTAGTTCCCAGTAAGATGAGGCAAAGACTCCCTTATTGGAGCTGGGAGGAGCCAAGAATAAAATATTATTTACCAGTTGGTTTGAAGATGTTTGGAGAAGAGGTACCACTTCAAGGAAACTACAAAAAGAGTAGCCACATAATACCTATGTAACACTGGGTAAATCCTTTCACCTATAGCTTTGGATTAGATGACTTGAAGCAGGAGTGGGTAGAGTAGAGGACTGACATCCAGGAGACATGGGTTCAAATCCAGCTACATGATTCTGAGCAAATCATGTCACCTCTCTGGACCTCAGTTTTCTCATCTGTAAAATGGTGATGTTAAAGACTAAGTGGCCACTAAAGCTGTGATCCTCTGATCCTTTAAGCTCTAGGATCCCTTCCAGTTCCCAACCCTGTGATCCTGTAAAGTCAATTATTCCACACAATTTAGAAATCCAAGCATAGCAAAAGTTTGCCCATGTCCAATCCCTCCTCAGTGAATCTAGCCCTGTCTTGAAGGATTAGCATATTCACCCAACAGTTATTACCTCATTCACCATCATTTGGCTATGGCCTCACCAGAAGTGTCCCTAGAGGGGCAAGAGCTTGATCATTTCTAAGACCACAGAACTTAAATTATTTCATTTATGCAACTTGACTAAGTAATCTTTTTTTTGTAAATCTACAAAATTCACATCCTTCCTTATTCAGGCTACTTTTCTTAAATCCACTTAGGTGGTACTTGACCAAGAAGGTTATTTTTAGACAACGCTAGGCACAGTATTAAATTAGAATGTGTTTGCAGGATAAGACAAATTAAACTCTCAAGTGCCAAAGAGGAAAAGAATGATCAAAACAGTGAAGTTAATCAGGGAAACTTGTCTAGAAATGAATTTGCAACCAGGATGGTTCATTTTCATAACTGCATAAGGTAGGTCAAAATAATTTACTTTCCCATTTTACCAAAAAGGAAGTTGAAGTTACAGAAAAAATTAAATGGCTAAATCACTAAATTTTAACTTCCTAAGATTGGCTTTCAAGACCCTGTACACACAACCTACCTTTTCAATCGTGCCTCCCACTCCTCCCAACTCCAGCTCTCCCAGTTCAACCAGACTGGTCAGCTCACTATTCCCCAAATACAATTTATGCACTCCTACCTTTGTGCTTCTGTTCATGCCCTTTCCTCTGTTTTCCAAGCAACTAGGAATATAAAGATATGCTGTGTAGAGTAAAACAGCTAGAGTTCAATTCATTTCCCCACAGCACTTAGAGAAGTAAGTGAAGAGACAGCACCTCCATACCTTAACCAGATGAGAACACTTCTCTGTTGAATGACTCAATCATCGACTTCAGATTAAGTGCAGCAAAAGTCCTCGATCAATTTGGATATCCTAGGAAGTGACTGGATTGAACTAGAGTTATGTTGCATAAGAAGTGTATTTGAATTGGTCCAGAAAACTTGGCCAAGCCTTTTGGGTTCTCTATAAAATAAATTCAGAACCCAAAGACTTGAGCACCTTGGGGGAGAAGTCTTCCAGTTAAGCCCCTGTGAAAGAATTGTTTGTGTGTGTGTTCATCCTTCATTGCCGAAGAAGATCATGCCATCAGAGAAATGATGACATGACTTGCACTTCACTTTGTTTTGAGTGAGGGAGTGTTGTGCAGGTCACCAGCCTCACTTCTCCTCCAGAGCCATCTGAATCCAGTGACCAGATATTCATCAGGACGACTGGAGATGACCCAGGATGAGGCAACTGAGGTTAAGTGACTTGCCCAAGGTCACACAGTTAGTGAGTGTCAAGTGTCTGAGGTGAGATTTGAACTCAAGGTCCTCCTGACTCCTGCGCTGGTGCTCTATCCACTGCACTACCTAGCTGCCCATGAAAGAATTACCTTAGATGGAAAAGCCCTGGAACTAGTCAGCCTTGGTTTCTGTCTCCATCTTCCCCCATGCCTTCCCCTTGGCCAGAGGAGGACCTTGGGTATTTCAGAGGACTAAGGAATCAAGCACTTGTTTGGGTGCTTGCAGAGTCCCCAGGACTGTAGCAGCTGACACTAGTGTCTATGTAGAAGCAGGGCAGACTGCACATGGTAAAGAAGGATCGATTCAGGCACCACAATGCTCCTCACAGAAAAGATGAGCCATAGCAAAGGGGAATATCTGGAGGATTCTAACAAAAGGACTTCCAGGAATGGTGAATTACACTTGGAAGTAAACCTGTGCTTTCTAAACTTGAAGCTACTTTCCCCTAGACCCTGCATTTACTGATGTTGGGGTGTCATAAGTAAGGGAATGTTTTAAATCTCCTACACTAAAGTAAATACAATTTCCAAATTTCCAAAATCAGAATGTCTGGCTGACTAATCTATATCAACCAATAATCATAGGGGGGAAGTACAAGATTGGGGGCTTGTGAGCTGGAGCATTATCATGAGACCCCTGACCCCTTAGAACACTGAGATTTACAAGGTGAGTAGTATTCGTGTGCTAAGGGCACAATACGTGTTGGAGTCAGGATTAAAGTCAGCATTTGCTGAATTGGGACATGCCCCTTGAGCTGAGCTTGCAGCAGGCTTCATTGGGCGGGGGGGGGGGGGGGGGGGGGGGGAGTTGGGCAGGGACGGGGTGGTGGTTTGATCTTTGTGAAGTGCTTTTTGGAACTCATGATGGCCTGTGACTTTCTGTCTTTGAAGAGTGCAGTGGAGTGGGTGGGGAAGGAGAAACCCTTGCTTTTAGGAAGTAGCTATAACTAGGAAGAAATGACTTTAGTTGAACCCTAAAGAAGGGAGTTTTCTTATTTGAATATTTCCCTAGTCCTTGATTATTTACCGATTTGTCAATTAAAAAAAAAAAGTTACCCTGTTCATTTATTTCTTGGGTTTGGGAATCTCACTACAACAACTGTTGTTATGCCAATTTGCCAAAAGTTCAAACCACTGCAAGAGACCAGAAATGGCACATACAGTTGTTTGCTACAGTTCTGACAAACATAGTAGACATTTTATATAAACATCATTAACTGGTGACATCAAGAGTTCTCTGAAAGATGAATACAAATGTAAAACTTTTTAGTTTTCTTTTTTCGAAGACAAAGAAGGAAGGAAGGAAGAGAGAGAGACAGAAAGAGAAAGAAAGAAAGAAAGAAAGAAAGAAAGAAAGAAAGAAAGAAAGAAAGAAAGAAAGAAAGAAAGAAAGAAAGAAAGAAAGAAAGAAAGGAAGGAAGGAAGGAAGGAAGGAAGGAAGGAAGGAAGGAAGGAAGGAAGGAAGGAAGGAAGGAAGGAAGGAAGGAGATAGGAATTCTTTGAGGTGAAGGTGAGGGAAAAGTACATTCCAAGTATGGGGTACAGTCAGCCTTGCCTAACTACAAAGAAAGAAAGTGGAATATGGGGGTAGCGGGGACTAGGAACAGCAAGTAGACCAATTGGACCATAAAATCAAGTGCATGGCAGAGATTGATGTGCAATGAGCTGGGAAAGGTAGCCTGGAGCCAGATTGTGATGGGCTTTAAAGGCTAAAAAGAGGAGTTTGTACTTTACCCTATGGTTTTGGAAAACCAGTAAAGCTTTGTAATCAGAAAAATGACAAGGTCAGACTGTGCTCAAGAAATATAAATTTGGTAGCTATGTGGAGAATTGATTAGAAAGAGGAATGACTGTAGACAGGGAGACCAATTAGGAAGTTATTGCAACAGTCCAGGCAAGAGGGATAAGGGTCACTCTGACCAAAGGGGATGGTCAAATTAATGAAGAGAAGGGGACAGATTCTAGAACCGTAAAAATAGGAGTAAACAGACTTTGGCAAATGATTGAATATTAGCAGGTAAAGACAGGAAGGAGAAGAAGATTCTATTGCCATAAACCAGGCTAGCTAAAAGAATGGTGGTATCTTCTAACAGAAATGGGGAAATTAGGAAGAGGGAAAATTAGGGGGACATGGAGAGATTACTTCAATTAAATTCCACATTTAATCAACAATCAAACATTTGTTGAACGTCTACTTCTTGTAAGATGTGGTGCAGTCACACTGGATTCAAAGAGAAAAGTTAAAAAATAACTGTCGTTAAGGATCTTATATCCTACTGGGAATTACGTGTAAGTAAATATGAAGTGCATTTAGGCATTTCAAGAGCGAACAAATGCAGACAATGAGAGAAACAGTAAGAGGGAGCACCTGAAATGTGCTTTGAAGGACTTTTCTATGTTTAAATCTTGTCTCTGCAACTAGATTGTAAACTTCCTGAGGGCAGGAACCATAACACATATGGCAACATACATTCTTGCATTCCCCACAACCCTAGGCATAATATCTCATGCCTTGTGGACAATCAATAGCTATTTGTCAACTGATTGACTAATGAGCAAGCCAACGTCAAAGTCAGAAATCAAACAATAGAATAATGTATGTCCTGAATCTTCACCTGATGCTTTAGATAATTCTCCTCCTCAAAAGATGTTCCATGTTTCTGAGATCTTTGAAATCCCTTGCAGATGCCTGGCATGCTTTCTACAATATGGAGCTACAATATGGAGCTATTGTGAAGCTATTGCACATGATGGAAAGCAAGTCTCAATAATCAAGGCCAACATCAAAGAAAAAAGAATTCAGCAACCTGCTCCTTACATGCCCAGTCCTGAGCATCCTCAAGTGAGTTCCCAAAGCTGTGTATGGTATGTGTGTGTGTGTGTGTGTGTGTGTGTGTCCATTGCCAAAGAAGACCATGCCATCAGAGAAATAATGATGTGACTTGCACTTGACTTTGTTTTGAGTGAAGGAAGGCTGTGCAGGTCACTAGCCTCACTTCTCCTCCAGAGCCATCTCTGGATGAATCCAGTGACCAGATATTCATCAGGATGACTGGAGATGGCCCAGGATGAGGCAATTGGGGTTAAGTGACTTGGCCAAGGTCACACAGCTAGTGAGTGTCAAGTGTCTGAGGTGAGATTTGAACTCAGGTCCTCCTGACTCTGGCACTGGTGCTCTATCCACTGCACCACCTAGCTGCCCTCGAGTTCCCAAAGCTAGTGCTAGAAGGAAGCCCAGAAGCAAAGTAGGCCAATGCCCTCACTTTACAAACAAGGAAACAGAGTCCCAAGGAGGCTAAATGCCTTCTTCAAGGTCACACTGGGAATGAGCATTAGTCTTCCAACTTTCCCTATACCATTCTGCCTTCCACACATCCTCATCAGCTTGGCATTAGTTTCCTCATCTGCAAAATGAGCTGAAGAAGGAAATGGTGAACTGCTTCAGTGTCTTTGAAGAATATTTTAAAGGAAAAAAAGAGGAAGAAGGGGGAAAAAATCAACAAAACTTACTAAAAAAGACATCAAAAACATCTGAAAATAAATGCAGAATTTCAAATCTATGGACCTCCCAGTTCTGCGAAGGAATGGGGGAAGGGAGTCTTCTAATAGCTCTTCTTTGTGACCACACTTGTGCTTTGTCATTTTGTAACATTCCTTTTTGAATGTTTCCTGGTTGTTCTTTTCATTGACATGGTTGTGGTCAATGTATGTATTGTTTTCTCGGCTCTGCTTATTTCCTGTAGTCCTCTGTCCCATAGTCCTCTGTATTCATCACATTCAATGTTTCTCATAGCAATGATATCCCATTACTGTCATGGACCATATGGTCTTTCTTTATAGTCTCTTCACTTTATAGTCCCCATTGTGGGTCTTGTCCTTCTAGGTGGCATTCCAAAGGGCTTTAACCTTTTTGCCTCGTGAGTTTACTGCAGTCTATTCGCTGATGCCTTTCCCCCAACCTGCCCCCCATTACCTTGTATCTATTTTGCATATATTTGAGTGCAGAGATGTGGTCTCCCCCATTACCTTGTATCTATTTTGCATATATTTGAGTGCAGAGATGTGGTCTCCCCCATTACCTTGTATCTATTTTGCATATATTTGAGTGCAGAGATGTGGTCTCCCCCATTCCAGTGTAAGCTTCTTGCATATAGGAAGTGTTTCACTTGTGTCTTGTAGCCTCAGCACCTAGCATGCTGTCTGATACATGGCAATGAATAATAAGTACTTTTTTATTGACGAATTGCTTAATAGGCAATGATTTTTCCTAACTTTAGCTCAAGATGCTGGTAAATGCTTCCATAAAAACTGGGCTTCTCACGAGTCCCCTTGAAATTTCTCTTTTTCCAGAGAAAAGTCCCCAAATTCAGCCTCAGCCCTAAAGTCAGTAGTTCACTTTTCAGATCTAATCTGTTGCTAAATAATGATTCTATAATATTTATTGTATTTACTTTTTCCTCTCTCTTTTCACAGAGGTATGGCTAGGTGACTCAATGCACAGTTTTAGACTTAAAATCAGAAAGACCTGAGTGCAAGTTCTGCCTCAGATTACGGGACCCCACTCCTCCAAGTCATTTGATCTATTTCAATCTCAGTATCCTAATACATAAAATAGGAATGATTTTGTATCTGCATTGAGGATTTGTTGTGAGGATCAGATGTTTCAACAGATGTATAGGGCTTTTCAAAACTTAGAAGTACTATATATTTTATTTATCTAGACACTTTAGCTCTTTTAATATTGATGTTCAAGATGTGCTGGAGCCAGTTCTCCATAGACAATTGTTAAATTTTCACTGTGAAAATTTACATCTCAAAAATAATGATACAAATTGGGTCTTGATCTATTGTTTTATTGATTTCTATAATCTGTTGATTACTTAAGAAAGTAATGGAGAAAATCAGATTAAACTTAAAACTCTATCTTGAATACGATTTTTGGTTCCTTTGTTTTTGCCCCCAGAGCCAGTTGTTTAACATTTATCAACAGACCCTTGTAGCTACCTCACAGGGCTGACATGATGATGAAATGAGATGACATGGGTAAAGAGGTACTTTGGAAGCAGCTATATTTTATTCATCTAAACTTGGAATATTCTAAACTGACTCATCATTTTCAATGCCTCTTTGAGGGAGATAACCCAACTTACTAAAATACTTCAAGAAACCATTACTCTGTCAGTGTGGGCTCTCTCTCCACTAGTGAAGATTGAGATCCCTCCAAGACTTAGCAGGTGGACTTTTAGAGGAAAGTAATTACCTCATTGCAAACAGCCTTTGAAGTCAGCTGAGTTCATCCTCAGGAATCAAGCAGTCTATTGTCAGCCACATAGCAGAGGACTTTCTAGCTTAGAAGGACCTTACATAGTTCTACTCTACTGACATAGCTTTCAAGAACCAGAAATCACTTATACTCTGTACCAAAACGTTAGAGAAGACCTTTTGGACAGATAACCTTGACATCATCTTTGTCACCCCAAGTCTAACAGCCTGATTGACATTGAACGCTAAGATTTTCCCACTGTAAAAATATAAAACAGTAGACTATAAACATTATCTAAATGGAACAGATCACCATCATCCCAAGTTCCAAAATGAAAAACACATGCCCTCAAAAACTTCAGAGTCCCTTTTGTCTCCTCTCCTATCACCTTTACTTTCTGTTTCTTCAAGAGAGGGGCTGCACGATGGTTTCCACATACAGTTGGGTGGCTAACAACAGGAACCCTGGAATTAAAATTGCAGTTAGTGAAACTCCCCAAGCAAATTACAACACAGGTCACCCATGAAATTGACGCTGTATGTTGTTAGGGCCATTGTATACTAACAGACAAGACCAATTTGCTTTCCTTTCACTGAGATATTGAATTTCTAAATTGCTTCTTTGGTTTAAAAAGTTCTGGTGCCGTCTATGTTTTGTCAGTTGCAAAACAAATTCAAGCAATCCTCAAGAATCTAATAATCATGTATCAACCAAAGACGAGAGTGGCATTTTTCACTTTATGAATAATGCATTTTTAATGAAATCATTTCATTCTTCAACTTTCAAACCCAGAGCCAAAAATTTCCTTCCCATTCCCCCTCCCTTGTGACCCATTACTTACATTTATTTTAGATATTTTAAGGGGCAGAAAATCAGAGAAATAAAGGTTGTGTAAGCACTCAGTATCAACATATATCACCATACAAGGATGCTCTTGCCCCTGAGATTTTAATGTCCACTAAATGCTGCAAATCTCCTTTGTCCTTTCTGAAATACACATTTTTCCATCTGTTCCAGATGTTGGTTTCTATTCATTTCTAGACACACATTAAGGACCTCAAAGAACAGAAAAATAAAGCTTCAGGTTAGCAGCGTGTCAAACTCCCTACATTGCTTTTAAACATTACATAGTGAAGGGAGAGACATTTGGTGCTTTAACTGGGCATGTGACACTCGTCCTCCCCATCTAAAAGCTTTCTGAGCAGTGAAAACAATGAAGCAAATAGGTAGCAAGATGACAAGCTTCTCTAGTTTCATCCATGTCCTTCATGATTTATGGACATTTAATTAACAACTTATCTGGCATCATCTCAAGTAGTTTATGGCCCCTACTATAATACCAATGAAGAGGCATTCTTGCAGCTTCAATATAGCTGGCAATTTAAAGGAATTACTGTAAATATTGGTACCCATCATTGTCCAAAAGAACTTAGGAAGAGTCTATAAAATGGAAAAAATGGACCATTTTTCAGAAAAAGTCCATAGACTGAGCGGTGATGTTGGGGGAGGGAGAAGACATTTAGGTGATAATGTTTTTCAGGCAAGAGTTACTGGAGTTTATGCCATGGCAATAGCTTTTTCTCACAAATTCAAATCTCAAATAAAATTGATTTCTGTGTTTCACTCAAGAGAATTTAAAGTGCTTGTCTTTAAAAATCTCATTAAATTTTTTATGATTTTTTAAAAATATCCTCAAAACGCCAATACCCGCAAATTGTCCCCCTTTTTCTGCTATCCCACCATAATTTCAGAGTTGGAACTTTGTAAATTTCAATTGTCATTCCATTTCCAGAGGAAAATCTCTGGCTCTTGGTCAGAGGTGTCTAGTAAGAGATTATGATCAATGTTAAAAGCATTAACACACACACAAACATTTCCTCTGGAATAGGATGATGACTAAAAGACTTGTCCAATTATTGGGAATCATTTAACTACCCAATGCATCTGGCACCTCATTAGAAGCTTAAAATAATTTTGCTACTACTAATTATCAGCCACTCCACCATTTCTACTTAGCACAATTTAGCACCTTGGTTGGAGAGCCAGACTTATCAATGAATGCCAATAGAGATCTAGGAACAAATAGTGTTTTGCTGGTATTTTGCTCACTAACAGCCGCTAGAGGGCAAGGTTTAAAAAAAAAAAAAAAAGAAATGGAAGATTTCTCCGGTTATCTAACTACATAGGCTCTTACCTAATACATGAGTAGAAAACTTTACTCCAATATTCTCTGAGGTCCTAAACCAATACCTCATTGTTTTATGGAGGTGATGCTGGCTAAGGCAATGGAGCTCAAGATCCTAGTATAGGTTATCCACTTGGAATAGCTTCAAGGATAGCATCATCAACCAACGTTGTGTCGTGAAGGAAGGAATTTAGCTAAATTCAAAGGTCATTGCCAGAAAACTGGCTATTATATGATGATATATTATTTTGTTTGCCTTGGCAACCTCTTCATTTCCTACCTGATGCATTTCTCTGGACTTCATCATGATCTCGGCTAAGTACTATCTGCCCCTCTCCCCTTTTATCTTCTTTTATATGTTGTCTTCCTCGATGAAATGATGAGCTCCTTGAGAGCAAGTATTATCTTCTGACATTTTTTGTACCCATACAACTTAGTACAGAGCCAAGAATATAGCAGGTTCTTAATAAATGTTTATTGATTGACTGAATGACTGACTGATTAAAGAGACTGGGTGAAATTCTGATCTATATCAACCAGTTAATTAAAATCCCATATCTTTCAGAATAGCAAGTATTCTAACTAGTTTCCGTCTCTAGTCTCTCCCCTTTCCAATCCATCTTGTTTATTTCTGTGAAACTAATTAAGGAAGCAGCATGCGATAATTTAAAGAGAACTGAGGTTCCAACTCACACCCACCAAATTAATAAAGATGGTTAAAAAAAACAAAAATGAAAAATCTTGGTGATGTTACTGGAAAATAGGCATATTAATGCACTGTTGGTAGAGCTGTGAAATGATCCAGACATTTTAGAAAGCAAATTGGAACTATGCCCCCAAGTTACTTAACTGTGTGTATCCTTTGACCCAGTGATATCATTACCATACCCCTCACCTCAAAGAGATCAAAGGAAAAAGAAAATTATTTATGTGTCCAGAAATATCTAAAGCAATTCTTTGGGTGGTAACAAAAAACTAAAATTAAGAGGGGTGCTCATCAATTTAGAAATCACTGCACAAATGATGGTAGTGAATGTAATGAGATACTATTGTGTTATAACTATGCTAGGGATAGTTTCATATGAATCTTGGGGAGATTTCTATCACCTGATGCAAAGTGACCTACATAGAATGAGAAGAACAATTTACACTGTATTAACAACACTGTCACAGTGAACGACATCAGAAAAATTGAACCAGTTTGATCAATTCAATGGCTAACCATGATTCCAAAGGACCAGTTGTGAAGAAAATATTACCAAATATTACTGACAGAGAAACAATGGACGAAATATACATAATCAGGCATTCAATTTCGAACATGGCCACTATAGGAATTTATTTTGCTTAAACAAGCTTACTTGTTGCAAGGATTTTGTCTTTTTTTTTCTTTTTCTTTTTTTTTTTTTTTTTGGTAACTAGAATTTAATCTTTCCAATTACATGTAAAGACAGTTTTCAACATTCATTTTTTATAAGATTTGAGTTCCAGATTTTTCTCCCTCCTTCCCTTCCTCCCCCCCAAGACTGCAAGCAATCTGATAAATGTTATAAATGTGCAATCATGTTAAACATATTTCCACATTAGTCATGCTGTGAAAGAAGAAAAAGAACAAAAGGGAAAAACTTCAAGAAAGAAAAAACCAAAAAAAGTAAAACTAGTATCCTTCAATCTGCATTCAGACTCCAGAATTCTTTCTCTGAATATTTTCCATCATGAGTCTTTTGGAATTGTCTTGGATCATTGTATCGCAGAGAAGAGCGAAGTTTGTCATAGTGATGATTACAAAATGTTGCTGTTCCTTTGTACAATGTTCTCCTGGTTCTGTTCACTTCACTTAGCATCAGTTAGCGTAAGTTTTTTCAGGTAACTCCCATTTAGTGGCTCTCCCATTCCTAGAAAATCAGACTAAGCATCTAGACTTGGTCTTGAAAGCCCTCCACAATCTAATCCCATCCTCTCTTTCCAGCCTTCTTTCTATCTGTTCCCTTCCATATATCAATTCTACCCTGTAGCTAGTCAAACAGTACATATTGGTATTCTCTGACCACACCCTGTAACTTTCTGCCTCTTCACCTGAGATCATTTCATTTTCCTGGTGTCTGGTACATAGGAAGTACTTCAGAAATGGTTATTGATTGATCTCTAACTTTCTCCCATCTCCAGCTGTCAAAATCTTACCCACTCTTCCTGAGGTCCCGCTCAAATGCCACTTCCCACATGAAACCTTTTCTGATCTGCCTGGTCAAGAATACTGTCATCTACAGAATTCCTATGGGAGGCGGTGGGGAGGAAGTCCCTGTGGCATCAGAGGCTGGGATGGAAGCTTAGCTCTGTTGTTTCATACCTCTTAGGAAAGATATTTCTCAGGTCAAGAAGTCAATCATCATTTATTAAACATTTACTATATGCCAGGTACTATGGGACTCAGTTTCCTCCTCTGTAAAAGGACAAGGTCAGACTAAATGAGCTCTAAGGACCCTTCTAACTCTACATCTCTGATTCTAGAGCATTGAGCACCTCTAATATGCAACTTATTTACACCCTGCCTTGCATTCAAGTTATTTGTGTACATGGCTTACCTAGATTATGGACTCCTGCTGGGGGGATGTGGTCCTGTTATATGCATACTTGTATCTCTCCCCTACACCCAATCATATACAATAATTCCATAAATAAAATTTTACAGGAGGCTCAGATAGGAGAATTGTACCCAAAATAGACTTACAAACAAGAATTACAAAATAGACTTAGATTGGGTCCACTAATTGCTATATCCAAAGAAAGGTATTTTCTCCTGGCATTGTCTATGAAAACAAAACATCCTGTTGTTCAGTTGTTGAAGTCTGGAAAAGATGCAAGTTTGTCTTCAAGGGAA
The DNA here is from genome assembly GCF_028372415.1 of Notamacropus eugenii. Lineage (NCBI taxonomy): Eukaryota > Metazoa > Chordata > Mammalia > Diprotodontia > Macropodidae > Notamacropus > Notamacropus eugenii. The sequence continues at coordinate 440,736,565 of NC_092874.1, forward strand.
GAAAGGAAGCATTTCTTTACAGATATTTTTTCATTTGAATTTTGCAACCTCAGGAAGTAGATGTTTATTTTCATCCCCATTTTGCAACTGAAGAAACTGAGGCAAATAGCTTACCTGAGATCACCAGCTATCTGAAGCTGGATTAAAACTCAAGTGTTCCTCACCCTACTCTAGCATTCTATCCACTGCTTTACCCATCTGCCCCTAGGGAAGTTATCAAAATGGAGTAAACTAGTAGAATTAGCCTTCTTTGCTAGAATTCATTGAATGACCACATGGCTGCTACCCATGGGGCACCACTGATGTCATGAACACTCCATAAGGATTTAGGAAGATGACATCATCTTCATTTTTGTTCAGGGACTAGGAAATATGTTATGCCCTCCTCCTTACATCTAGGAAAAATCCTTGAGGTCCTTGAGGATCAAGGGACATGTTACAGTTTTCTGAAATTAAAGGGCTTTCCCCATAAATCATAGGAATGAATGATCATTAATAAGAAAGCTCCATCAGCAATGGTAGATTTCATACATACTAAAGAGTCTGAGAGTTGAAAACATAGCAATCCCTCCTTTCTAAACATATAACTAGGGCAGGTAAATCAGGGGGCTGATTTTAGAGGCTGCTGACAACATTTGCTTCCCTTCGGCAGTATAAAAGAAGTAGCATTTTGCACTCAGCTACCAAGAATAAATTGTTAAAATAAGAAGCTACCAGACGGTGGGCTGGGGCAAGCTCTTCCTCCTCCATCCCAGCCTATTACCATCATGACCCTGTATAAGGTAACATCCCATGCTAAGGCCTCCTGGGTCTCTGTCTTTGCTCATCCATTACCCAAATGTGATGGCGCACCTCTCACCTCAATGGATAACATATTTCATTCCATTTAGCCTTGGTGTGGTTTGTGGTGTTTGCCTTTGACTCAAATATTCCTAGTTCTAGGTCTGTTTCTTCCTATGTGACCTTGAGTAGCATCTGTTCCTTTCTTTTCTATGTGTTGGTTTTCCCTTCTATAAAATGTTTTTTATAAAAAGCATCCCTTTCATTGAGATAGGGATTCAGCATTACCTCTAAACTGCTGATAATTTTTTCTTATAAATGCAATATCCTGGGTTTGCACAGTTTGTAGGTCATAGTCAGGGCGGCGGGGATCTCCGTGGGAATCAGCTAACTTTTCATTCTTCTAGGGGCACAGAGGGAATCCCTAACCTCAGTTTAGATTTTTCAGAAATTAACGTCCCATGGAGGGTACTTGGGATTGGATTGGAACGAGAGAAAGTCATTGGGGATCTTTAATATTCAATAGAGGGAAATTAAGCTTCAGTGCTGTAGCAGTAAGCACCCTGACATACACAGAAGGACCTGCTGTGCAAGTTCTCAGATCTGCTTTTATAAAAAGGAAAGCAACTTTTGAGGGAATCAACAATCACTTTAATCAAGCATATATATCATTCACTTAGTTCAGGGGAAAAAGTCAGCACCCTGAACTTCGGAGAAATGCAAAGAAATAAAAATCAACACACAGGGCTTCCAGTTGTCTGACCATAGGCAATACATACATCATAGATCAACAGACAGATCCAACTGTCTGACCATACATACAAAGTTACCAGAGAGAGAAGCACTAATATTGCAGGAGGGAAGAGGAGGCTCCTTAGCTGCTGCCTAGAGTCTCATCTGGCCAGACAAACACTTGCAATGAGTTAGCCCCAAAGTGAAACCTCACCTCAGGGTATTTACAGAGTATTACACTTTTCGGAGCCAGAGGACATCACAACCCTTGAGAACCAGTACCTCATTAGAAATTAAGGAAAGGTACTTGAGGCTTATTAATGGGCTGGGAAGATCTAACTAATATTTCAAATGCCATCCCAAAGAAAGTCATATAGGTAAATAGTAAGTACCAATTGGTGAATTCTACACAGGATCCTAAGGAAACAGCAAAAAGGATTGGATTCATGCAGTCTGAGACAAGGCAGAGAAAACACTTACCCAAACTAACTAAACATCCAACTAAAAGACCAAAGGGAAATATATATGCCTCAATACAAATCTATCCCCACCACTTGAAAAAGCAGACTGAAGTAAATGCCCTACTGCCAAGATAAGCTTTACCTGAAGGCAGAGAAGTGAAATTCTTGCCAAGTGTAATTTTTGACATGGGATACTAGAAAAGTCCCTTTCCCTAAAAATATGCTTCCCATTTGCCTACTGATGTTTTAAATCCTTTTAGGATTGGGTCTTCCTTTCCCTCACCCAACTAAGATAAGATTTGACAATCAAGTACTCTGAGATTGAAATTGTGACAAGTTCATACTAAAATGTGATTGATTCACTGTAAGTGGCATTATAGAGGTCCTTTGTTTGGTTCCCTCAGTTTACAAATGAGGAAGCCAAGACCCAGAGAAGTATAAAGAAGGTGACTTGCCTGACAATAATAAAATAAAAACCAGACAAAGCCAGGATGTGAACCACTCCTCCAAATCCAGGACTCCTTAGTCTTTCAAGAAAAACAGTTTTTGAAATTATAAAAGAAATTAAAGCAGATAAGAGTAGAGGGAATACCTGCCTCAGAATCAGGAAGACTATAGGTTCAAGTCCCACTCCTGGCACACACTAACATGTCACTTAACTTCTAAGTGCCCTGTTAGGCAGGAAGGGGACACCAATGCACAGGGCTTGGCCTAGAGTCAGGAAGACCCGAGTTCAAATTCAGCCTCAACAGTGTGATCCTGGGCAAGCCACTTAATTACCGTTTACCTCAGGGGTATAGTAACAGCACCTACTTCCCAGGGTTATGGTGAGAATCAAATGAAAATATATGCCAATGCCTGGCATACAGCTGGCACTTAATAAATGCTTGTTTCCTTCTTTCTTGTGCAAATCTCCAAGTAGCAGGATACATACAGATCTTCAATGATAGAGGGACCTTTTTTTTTCCCCATGAAGGACTCCCTCTTCTAATGGTCCCAATCTAAATGAAAGGAACAGAGGACATTTCAGGCCCAAAAGGAATTCTCCATCTGCCATTTTCTAGTACAGGATCTCCAACAAGTTACTTAACCCCCTCCAGGTGTCAGTTTCCTCATCTGTAAATGAGAGTGTTAAGTTTTCATCCAGTTCTAAATCTTGAGTCCTATGAACTGTGGCCTCCGAGCCACCATAGAGGAAGAAACAGAAACAAGAAGCCAGCCTTCTCCAGAGATAAATAACCTGTGCACCCACTTCACAGGATTGTTGTGTGAAAAGTGCTTTGAACACCTCAAAGCTCTATGAAATGGGAGTTGGTGTTATTGCCAGTTTTGTCAGGGGCTGACTCTGCCTCCTGACAGCAGTAATAGCCAGCCTTCATCTTGCCAGAAGGTTCAACGACTATTATTCCCCACATTGCCTACCCCTCTCGATTCCCCCAGAAGAAGAAACGGATGGGTAGTTGTAGGGGAGGAAAGCTAAGGCAGAGGGAGGGGAAGAGGCCAGAAGCTTAATAGAATCAACTTCACCATGGCATTCTAGGCTCTCTGCCATCTAAACCCACATCACTTTTTTGACCTTCTCTCTCACTGTTCCTAAAACAAAATCTCACCTTCGTTCAATATTCTCCATTGTGCCTAAATGTCTCATGCTTATTACAGCCTCCAAGTCTTTTTTCCCCTCTCTGCAGCACTAATCAGCCTCTGACATCTGGCTTGCAATACCCCATGTTTATTAGTGAGGTAGAGTAGTGCGATGGGAAAAGACCTGGGTTCAGCAACCAAACCCCATTAAAATGTAGTTGGGAAATGTTTAGCAAAATAAATAAAAAATACCATACAATAGTGCTGATGTTAATTTGTGGTTTTATAAGTTAACATGTGACCTGCAATGATCCAGTTTTATATGAATCTGATACCCCGAGGTAGTGCATAGACAACTAGACAGAATCAGGACCCCCTGAGTTTGAATCCTGTCCCTAACCGTTCTAACTATGTGACTCTGGGCAACTGATCCCTCTGGGTTGGGCTTCCTTGACAATAAAATGAGGGGATTGAACTGGATAATCAGCTCTAAATCTATAACCATATGACCTGGGGCTAAGTTCTAGTGCCAGCTTTTCCCTGTGTGACTTTGGGCAGATATCTACATTTCTCTGAGCCCAGAAGGGGATGTATTAAATGGAGTCTCCAGTTCCCAAACAAGACTTGCCATCTCCCACCTCTGGGCATTTTCACCTGTTGTGCCTTATGCCTGAAATGCTCTCCTTCCTTCCTCATCTCTGCCTCCAATCTTCCCTGGATTCCCTCAAGTCCTAGCTAAAGTATTATGATAAAGTATGGTTATAAAGTATTCCTGTGAGCTTGACAGAAGGAACTGATTTTTGCCTTTTTAATATATATCTTGCACTTAGCAGTGTGTCTGGCACATAGTAAGCACTTAATAAAGTCTGCTGGCTGACAGACTCCTAGCTTTGAAGCTAGGCTTTTATGATTCCAGTCTTCTTCATACTGGGGTGAGACCTCATGACCTAGAGCAGAATAAAGAGCAGCAATGGGCTCCCAATCCAAAGTATTAATCAAGATATCCCAGGCACTTCCACAAGTTCCTCTGGTTGAGCTACCCCAACCACCAATAGCATCATTCAAGTGTATCCAATTGCAACATCCAATGTACCCAAGTTGTAATCCCATAAAGCATCATTCTCTCAATCCATTCTTTTAGTATTCCTAATGCCTCTCCCAAAGAAACCGACACCCTAGCAACATCATAGAATTAAATATAACTCAAAGAAGACTTTGGAAGTCATTCTTCTCCTCTCTCTCTCCCTCTCTCCCTCTCTCTGGAATTTCAAAAAAATGTTGTTTAATGCTTCATGGTGAGGTGCCAGCCTACTAGGGGCTCAATCTATTCACTGTTCAGAGTACCACAGGCTATTCACCTCAGGGAACCACCTCATAAACAGATGGCCAACTAAGTGAGTTCATTCCATCTCCGTCATGAGCCAGTGATTTTTCATAGATGAGGGTCTCACAACAAAAATTCCAATATACTCTCCATCATAGTGGGGCTTGCCTCTCCCTCCCCATCTCTGGCTTTCTTCTGACTTTCCAAGAGCTCCCTAAATTCTCATAGTACTAACTGAACTGTAACTTACTGAGATACAGATTTAGCAGAGAACCAAAGGAGATGATGAGCGATAGAAGACCTAGACTCAGATCCTGTCACTGCTCTGCTTGAGCAAGTCTCTTGACCTCTCCAGACTTCAGTATCTTTATTTATAAAATAATAGGGGCAGAATGAGATGGCCTCTGAGGTCCCTCTCAGCTCTACGTCCATGATCTTATGATGAAATGAATAGAAAAGACCTGGGTCAACTTCTGACACAAACTGGCTGTGTGAACTCTGGGTGAGTAATATAAATGCTCTGTGTTCTAGTTAACTCTCTAAGACTCTTAGTTGAAGAGAAGGTGCTAAACTGAATAGTAGAGGGAATTTCCTCCTCTGGGGGTTCCCTAAACCAATGAAATCATATTCCCAATCCCTATATTCACTGTCTTCAAGCATGTGAAGGATTGTCATGTGGAAAAAGGATTCAACTTGCTTTGTTAGGTCCCTGAGGGCACAACTCAGAGGAAGAAGTGGAAATTTATACTCAGTATAAGTGGCAGAACCCTAGAAATTGAATCAGGGTTTCTCATTCCACATCCAGTGCTCTTTGGAGCATCCCAAAGACCTTCAATATGGAGCCCCATTAGGACAGTGTAGAATGAAATGGGTGATGGGAGGAGAGGGAGGCAGAGAAAGACTGGGGGGGGGGGGGAGGTAAAGGCATAATAGAATCCTATCAAACTATTTGCCATCATGTATTAGGTTTTCTAGTCACATTCCGCTCTTCTGTCTTTCTCTCTCACACATTCATACTCAAATACTGGAGTATTCCTAGTGCCCTTATAATATCCAAATGTTCTGCTTATCAAGGTCTTTGGTGTTGTCTACAAATGGGATGCTCTATAATGCCCCCATCCCACTTCATCTGTCCATCCACAGGACTTAACATGTACATGACACATAAGATACTTAATAAATGCTGGTTAACTGACTTTACCTATCCAAATCTTACCTAGTCTTCAGGGTTCAATTCCAGGATCACTTCCTCTATGAAGTCTGAGCAGCCTGCAGAAGGCAACATTTGAGCAGAGTGTTGAGGGAAATAAGGGCTTCTAAGAAGTGGGAGTGAAAAGGGAGAGTGTTCTAGGCACAGACAGGAGATGGAGCATTCTCTCAGTGATGCTAGATGGCTCCACATCATGGAGTACCTCAATCTCAGAAGATTCCCATTTGCAGGTGACTTAAAAGGCCACAAGAGGACACACAATAAGTGTTAGCAGGCTGCAGTACATTACTGATGACAACTTACATGCAAGAAGTAGAGTATAAGACATCTTTAATGACACATATAATTAGAAAAGGGGGCAACCATTTGTTCAGAGAGAACGAAAAATAGAAAATAGGCTATGCTCATTGCTGCTAAAGAAGAAAAGAGCTCTAGGGAAGACTCCTAATGTATTGGCTTGATGCTCTATGGAGAATTGATGGAAAGGAATCATCCAGGAGGAGAAAAATCAGTTGGATTGGAATGGTGGTAGTACACATGCTGATGAGATCAAGGATCCATTGATATAACAAAGTATTGCCATTTAACTATTTCTTGTAGCTGACCTTGAAGGGTCTGGGTTCAAATAATGAAAGTGCCAGGCTCACCGATTTGGAGCATGTGCAGACATTCTCTAACTGTTTCCAGGCTGTTGAACATGTGATGAAGATCCAGACTATTGATTGGCTGCATGCTAGAATTAGGACACATTCAGGGAACACTAATCAGCTAAGGCTTGGTCCTTACTTTGCACTGTGTCCTGCCTCCCTGATGTTCAGGTGAGATAAACAAGGATGTAAGGTGATAGGCTTCAAGCCTTTCATATCCAAGGTCAACATGCTGCCTGTGAATTCAGGTCTCTATGCTTTGTCTCTTCATATTTGTTCCTTTCTATGCTGGGGATGGAGATTGGAAATGACTATGAACTTGTGATCTGTGAAAGGTCAGAAAAATGAACCACCAGTGTCTGGGAGCTAGAGTCCATGCTGGAAATTGCCTGGTCAGAGTGTGTGGAGCAAGGTTCTAAGTAACAAAAATGCAGACTCATCCATTCACTGGCCATGCCTTATTGGGAAGTGAATTTGGTGGTACAGATGCAGTGTAGAAATTTCATTAAGTCTGAGCCCACTCTGCTTAGAGACCATGGTAGCATCAGAGAGAATGTGCCCCCAGGTACAGGGAGGTACTGTTTACATTTTTTTTTTCTTGCTATGTCTTCAAAATAAATAACCGTTTGTAAAAAGTAATTGATGTTAATTGGTTAAATGGAATTGAGGAACTAATAACTGGTGGTTAACAAGGGGGGCAGAACAGAATAGGGGCTAGACATCATAGGTATAGAGAAAGGAATACCCCAAACCCTCAGTGGTACCCCTAGAAGCCTGAAGGGAAGAGGTAGCCAAGCTTGTTTTGAAGAAGAAGGCCAGAGTATTATAACAGTAATAAGGAAGTTCTGTTGGTCACCACCTGATTGAGTAGATGTGGCATATAACCCCATTAGCTGATTTCAGAGAGAAAGAGGCACTGTTCACCCAGTCTTTTCATATGGTGCTCTGCAAATTCCATTTCCAAGGCTATGCTTCCCAGGACAGGAATCACATTTTAGGATTATTTTATACTCCCAGAATATAGCATTAGTATGTAGAAGAGAGGGCAGCTATGTAACACAGTGGCTAGAATGTCAGGCCTAGAGTCAGGAAGACTCATCTTCCTAAGTTCAAATCTGGCCTCAGACGCTAACTAGCTGTGTGAGCCTGGGCAAGTCACTTAACCCTGTTTGCCTCAGATTGTTCATCTTAGCTAGAGAAGAAAATGGCAAACCACTCCAATATCTTTGTCAAGAAAACCCCAAATGGGGTCACAAGAGTCACACACAACTGAAAACAACTCAACAACAAATGTAGAAGAGACCAGTAAATACATAATGGTACCATTAAATTTAAAAAAATTAGCAAGTTTATTCTTAGGCATTCACATAATGAAATATGAGTACATTCATATTCACATCAGCCCCAGATTAAAAATGAATCAGTACATTAAAACATGACTTCACATTTGAAATTTTGTTTGGTTTTCCCACCACCAACTTGCATTTCTTTTCTTATAATGTTTTTTTCTACCAAAGGATTGTCTTTTGCATATTGTCAACTCTAAGCTGTCCACCATACCTCTGAAAAATCCTTCTTATGGGTGACCAGCAGTGAGAAGAGCCTTAGAATTGTGTGCCTCCAGGTTATAAACCCAGCACCTTTCTGGTAATCTGAGTAGGCAGTATTCTGGGGGCATGCCTTTTAAATTTTAGTGTCTGTTACCCCCAGAGAATTCACTTTTCTTGCCAAAACCTGTTCATGCATATAATTTGTACAATTATTCCACAACAAGAGGAGGGTGAATCAAGTCAGGAGCCTTCATCAAATGTGGTAAATAAAATCAGAAATCATTCCAGGAACTTGGGTGATTGAGTACCTAATGAGCAGCCCACACTATCTGATTTTAAAACCTTAAGGCAACTTGAAGGCAGTTAGCCAACCATGCAGACTGAGGCTAAATAACAGGTTACAGCAGTGAACCTGCTTTACACCAAACACTAATTAGCCTGGGTGGGAAGGTAGCTTCACAAGTGGGTAATGCCAGGGTCATTTACTTCTCTCAATTGTACCACCGAAATGTCTGTTCCTAACCTCAGAGTACACTGGAGCATACCTGTCCCAGTGTCTTTGGATAAGGTCTAGCACATCTCCACAAGTGAAGGAGGAGCTTAATAAGTGCTTATGATGATCAATTGGCTATTTACTGGGCACCATGATAATTGCTACCAAAAAAAAGTCATTATTAAGCCCTTGTCCTTGTCCTCAAGGTCTAGTGGAGGAAATAAGATCATTACTTCAATGCTTCTAAAGATAGTTTTTTATCATGCTTTCATTGAAAAAGATTATAACTTCTCTATGCCTTCAAAAGACAGTTTTCTATGGTCAAAAAAGAAAAAAACAAAAAACCCATTTCATGACCAGGTGGCTGAGTTTTGGTGATGAATAGTAATCCACATACTCTCAATTATAAGAGATCTCAGGTGGGAAAGATCACCATGGGCTAGGGCTGTGGTTCAGGGAGGATTCCTGAAGGAAGTGGGTCTTGCAGAAAGAACAGGATTTTGATAGGGAGAAAGGAAAGGAGAGGTCAGTCACACATATGGAGAATGACAAAGATTTTAGTGTGTATGTATGTATATATATATATATACACATACATGCATATATACATGCATATACTATATAAATACATACATATACATATATATATATTATGTTCAAAAGACTATGAGGGAATCAAACTGAAGATGGATGAAAACAAGAAATACTGATGAACAAGACATTCTACAGGGCTTATAGAAGGACATTACCATGGGACACAATCCTTTAGCCCTTGAGGGTCTATACTTACAAGAACAAAAATAAGCAATATTTTAGTGTCTATTCTCATTTATTCCATGTTAATCAAAACATCAAATAGTCTTCCTAAATCACAAGTCATAGGATGACAAATTGAGAACCAGAATAGATGTGACAGATTATCTAATCCCCTTATTTTACAAATGAGAAAACTGAGACCCAGATAGACCCACATTCACACAACTAGTTAGTATCTATGGGAGTATTTGAACCTAGGTCTTCCTGACTTCGAGTCCTGAGTTCTTGTCATTATATTACCCTGTCCTTCAGTCATTTTGAATAAAGTTGCTCTCTTGTTCAAGGATCTTGCATTATTTCCTATTGTCTCTAGGATAAAACAAAAATTCCTCTGGTTGACATTAAAAGCTCTTGTTTACAACATGACTTCAGCTTACATTTTCAGACACATTTCATATTACTTCCCCTACTCACTCTACATTCTGACATATTTACTTACCCAAACCCAATGTTTCATTTTCCACATCCATGCCTTCCTTAGCACAGTCTCTCTCCTACACCTGCAGTGTTCTCTCTCCTCATCTCTGACTCTGAAAATCTCTAGCCTCCTTTTAAGGCTCAGCCGAGGAAGGTTTACCTCTTCCAACCTGAGGCATTTTCTCATCTCCCTTGTTAATGCAGCCAGGGTAGCATATAGGGTAGAGTGCCCATCCTGGAGTGAGGAAGACCCAGCTTCCTGAATTCAAATTTGATCTCAGACACTTACTAGGCATGTGACCCTGGGCTTCACTCAGTTTCCTCATCTGTAAAATGAAGTGGAGAAGGAAATGGCAAACCACTCCAGCATCTTTGCCAAGAAAACCTCAAGAGGAGTCATGAAGAGGTGGAGAAAACTGAATAACAAACAACAAAACTTGCTTTCTACATTTTTTGTATTTTGTATACATGCGTCTACCCTTTTTTTCTTCTCACTCCCACCATGTAACCTATTTGAAAGCAGGAAATGTTTCATTTTAAAATCATTTTGAACATAATCTGCATTTACTCATCTGTATACATATATCTTAGTGAAGTGTCAGCTCTTTCAAGTCTGGGACTGTTTTATTTGAAAATCATTTCTTATGTGTTTTGTATTTACTTTTCTGTATACATATATACTAGTGAAATGTTATGTGACATTTAAAAAGTTTGACGGGGGAGTGGAGCCAAGATGGACTTATAGAAGCCCCCATAGCCCATAAAATACCTGTAAAAAATGACTGAACAAATTCTAGAGCATCAGAAGCCACAAAACTACAGAGTGAAAGAGATTTCCAGCCCAAGAGAGCCTGGAAGGCTGGCAGGAAAGATCTATTACACTGGGCTCAGAGTGGAGCAGAGCATAGCCCAGCTTTGACCATGCAGCACTGTGTGGACAGGACTGGAGCAAGCTCCAAGGTGCAGAATCATGGGTAGCAGCTGCGGTTCCCAGATTTCTCAATTCACAAATGTCAAAGACAGCTTCTAAGGTCAGTGAGAAAGCCCTTTCACCAGGGTGACAGAGGACTGTGGTCCTGCCCTAACCCTGACTTCAGGGTGGCAGCAGCCACTGAGGCAGCACTGTCCACTTTTGGAGCCCTAGCCTAAAGATTCTGGGGGAATTGAGCAGCTGATCTCAGTCTCAGTTCTGAGCATCAGTCGTGGGGTGAGGAGGAACACAGGTGTGGCAGAGCTGGTGGTGACTATGGAGAGGGAATCCTACTCAGATCTTGGGCAGATAAGAATGCTTGTGGTTGCTCACAGAACAGAGCACAGACCAAGAAAGGAGTAAACTCCTCTCCCTTGATTGTGCCACCTTGGAGGAACTGAGAACTTACAGCTCCCTAGAGTATACCCTCCACTGGACTCAAAAGTCAAGTAACTGGCTGGGAAAACTCCTAAAAAGGGGGAAAAAATAAGACTATAAAAGTTTACTTTCTTGGTGGACAGGTATTTTCTTCCATCCTCTCTGATGAGGAAGAACAAAGCACACCATCAGATAAAGACATAAAAGTCAAGGCTTCTACATTCAAAACCTCCAAAAAAGTATGCAATGGTCTCAGGCCATGGAAGAGCTCAAAAACGATTTTGAAAATCAAGTAAGAGAGGTGGAGGAAAAATTTGAAAGAAAAATGAGAGAGATGCAAGAAAATCATGAAAAGCGAGTCAACAGCTTGTTAAAGGAGATCAAAAAAATGCTGAAGAAAACAATAGCTTTAAAAATACACTAACTCAATTGGCAAAAGAGGTCCAAAAAACTAATGAGGAGAAGAATGCTTTAAAAAGCAGAATTAGCCAAATGGAAAAGGAGGTTCAAAAGCTCACTGAAGAAAATGATTCTTTAAAAATTAGAATGGAGCAGATAGAAGATAATGACTTTATGAGAAACTGAGAAATTACAAAACAAAACCAAAAGAATGAAAAAATAGAAGATAATGTAAAATATCTCATTGGAAAAACAACTGCCTTGGAAAATAGATCCAGGAGAGATGATTTTAAAAATCATGGGACTACCTGAAAGACATGATGAAAAAAGAGCCTAGACATCATCTTTCATGAAATTATCAAGGAAAACTGCCCTGAGATTCTAGAACCAGAGGGCAAAATAAATATTGAAAGCATCCACAGATCACCTCCTGAAAGAGATCCAAAAAGAGAAACTCCTAGGAATATTGTAGCCAAATTCCAGAGTTCCCAGGTCAAGGAGAAAATATTGCAAGCAGCTAGAAAGAAACAATTCGAGTATTGTGGATGTACAATCAGGATAACATAAGATCTAGCAGCTTCTACATTAAAGGATCAAATGGCTTGGAATATGATATTCCAGAATTCAAAGGAACTAGGATTAAAACTAAAAACCACCTACGCAGCAAAACTGAGTATAATACTTCAGGGGGGGAAATGGTCATTCAATGAAATAGAGGACTTTCAAGCATTCTTGATGAAAAGACAGGAACTGAATAGAAAATTTGACTTACAGACACAAGAATCAAGAGAAGCATGAAAAAGTAAACAAGAAAGAAAAATCATAACAGACTTTCTAAAGTTGAACAGTTTACATTCCTACATGGAAAGATAATATTTGTAACTCTTGAGACTTTTCTCAGTATTTAGGTACTTGGAGGGATTATACATATACAGAGAGGGAGAGGGAGAGGGAGAGGGAGAGGGGGGAGAGAGAGAGAGAGAGAGAGAGAGAGAGAGAGAGAGAGAGAGAGAGAGAGAGAGAGAGAGAGAGAGAGAGAGAGAGAGAGAGAGAGAGCAAGCACAGAATGAGTTGAAGAAGTAGGGATGATACCTAAAAAAATAAAATTAAGTGATAAGAGAGGAAAATAATGGGAAGAGAAAGGGAGAAATGGAATGGGGCAAATTATCTCTCATAAAAGAGGCAAGAAAAAGCTTTTTCAATGGAATAGAAAAGGGAGGAGGTAAAAAGGAAAAGTGAAGTTTACTCTTTTCACATTTGACTTAAGGAGGGAATAACATGCTCACTCAACTGAGTATGAAAATCTATCTTACACTACAGGAAAGTAGGGGAGAAGGGGACAAGTGAGGTGCAGCAGATGACAGAAGGGAGGGCAAATGGGAGGAGGAAGTAATTAGAAATAAGCACTTTTGGGGAGGGACAAGGTCAAAAGAGAGAATAGAAGAAACGAGGGGCAGGATAGGATGGAGGGAAATATAGTTAGTCTTACCCAACATGACTATTATGGGAGTCTTTTGCAAAACTACACATATATAACCTATATTGAATTGCTTGTCTTCTCAGTGAGGATGGGTGGGGAGGGAAGAAGGGAGAGAAATTGGAACTCAAAGTTTTAGGAATGAATGTTGAGAATTGTTTTTGCATACAACTGGGAAATAACAGGTAATGGGGTATAGAAATCTATCTTGCCCTACAAGAAAAGAGAGAGGATAGGGATAAGGGAAGGGAAGGGTATAATAGAAGGGAGAGCACATTGAGGGAAGGGGTAATCAGAATGCAAGGCTTTATGGGATGGGGGGAGAAAAGTGAGAATTCAAAATTTTGTGGAAATGAATGTTGAAAACTAAAAACAAATAAACATTTTAAAAATTTTTTAAGGAATAAAAATAGACTAACCCAAATGGCAGAGGCCCAAAAAGCCAATGAGAAGAAAAATGCTTTAAATAGCAGAATGCGACACATGGAAAAGGAGGTTCAAAAGCTCACAGAAGAAAATAGTTCTTTAAAAATTAGAATGCAGCAAATGGAAGCTAATGACTTTGTGAAAACCCAAGAAATTACAAAACAAAACCAAAAGAATGAAAAAATAAAAGACAATGTGAAATATCTCATTGGAAAAATAACTGACCTGGAAAACAGATCCAGAAGAGATCTATTTTTGGTCTACCTGAAAACCATGATCAAAAAAAAGAGCCTAGACATCATCTTCTAAGAAATTATCAAGGAAAACTGCCCTGAAATGCTAGACCCAGAGGGCAAAATACAAATGGAAAGAATACCCTGATCACCTCCTGAAAGAGATCCCAAAAGGAAAACTCTTAGGAATATTGTAGCCAAATTCCAGAGTTCCTAGGTCAAGGAGAAAATATTACAAGCATCCAGAAGGAAACAATTCAAGTACTGTGGAAATACAATCAGGATAACACAGAATTTAGCAGCTTCTACACTAAGGGATCAAAAGGCTTGGAATGTGATATTCCAGAGGTCAAAGGAGATAGGATTAAAACCAAGAATCACCTACCTAGCAAAACTGAGTATAATACTTCAAGGGAAAAAAATGGAACTTCAATGAAAAAGAGAACTTCCAAGCATTCTTGTTGAAAAGACCAGAGCTGAATAGAAAATTTGACTTCCAAATACAAGAATCAAGAGAAACACAAAAAGATAAACAGAAAAGAGAAGCCTTAAGGACCTCATTAAAGTTGAACTGTTTACATTCCTACATGGAAGGATGTTATTTATAGCTCATGAGACCTTTTTTAGTATTAGGGTAGTTAAGAGGGAATATATATACATATATATATATATATATATATATATATATATATATATATATACATATATATATATATATATACACACACACACACACACACACACACATATGTAGGTGTGTATGGGTAGGTATATATGGCAAATCATATATGTGTAGGTATGTGTATGTACATGGATATATATATATATACACATATGTGTATACACACACACACACATAGACAGAGGGCACAGGGTGAGCTGAATATGAAGGGAGAATACCTAAAAAAATAAAATTTACTCTTGAGTGGAATGTATTAAGAGTAAGAGAAAGGGAGAGGTAGAATGTAGCAAATCATCTCACATAAAAGAGAGAAGAAAGAGCTTTTGCAATGGAGGGGAAGAGAGGGGAGATGAAAGGAAATAATTGAGCCTTACTCTCATGAGATTTGGCTTAAGGAGAGAATAACACACATTCAATTGGATATGGAACTCTATTTTACCCTGCAGGAAGCCAAGGGGGAAGGGGATAGGAGAAGGACAATAGAAGGGACTATAAATTGGAGAAAGGGATAATCAGAAGCAAACACTACTGTGGGAGGACATGTCAAGGGAGAGAATAGAATAAATGAAGGGCAGGATAGGACAGGGGGAAATGTGGTTAGTCTTTTACAACATAACTATTATGGAAGTGCTTTGCATTGTTACACAGGTACGACATATATTGAATTGCTTGTTTTTTTCAATGACCATGGGTAGGGAGGGAGGAGAGAATATGGAACTCAAAGCTTTAAGAATGAATGTTAAATATTGTCTTAGCATGTAACTGGAAATTAAGCTATACAGGCAATGGAGTATAGAAATCTATTTTGACCTACAGAAAAATAGAGGGGAAGGGGGATGGAAGAAGGGTAGATAATAGAAGGGAGGACAGACTGGAGAAAGGGGTGAATGGGATGCATGCTGTCCTGGGGTGGGGGGTGGGGAGAGATGGTGAGAAAATTATGAATTCAAATTCTTGTGGAAGTGAAAGTTAAGAACTAAAAAATAAATAATAAAAAAAGTTTGACTGACATAGTTTCGGGGTGATTAATCATTTTATTAATAATGTTAGCATATTGTTAATCAAAGAAGTCAGTGGCACTCTAGAATGCCAAAGGCCTTCATGGTGGTAGTCTCACAACTTATTTGCCCTTGGAAAAGTGGTTGTTCCTAGTTGGTTAACAATTAATGAGAAAATGAATATTATGATTAGATGTGAGCTCATTCTAATGAGGGTCTTGGGGATACATGACTTGGAGCACCCAAGTCTTGGTCAAAGAGACTTATCAATATACACATCAAAGAGGGAATCCACTTCTAGCCCAGACCTTCCTGACCAAGGACAATGAACAGGAATTCACCAATTCTCTCAGCCTGACTGAGTAAATTTTTCCCAAGATTTCCTACAATAGTTGATTTCTGGATAAGGAAATGGAAAATCCTTTAATACTAATTAAATAATTGGTTATTAATATAAGAAAGAAATAATCATTTCTCTCAGCTCCTTGAAAACAAGAATGATTTCTGTTTTGTCTATGTATTTCCAATGCTTTGCACTAATAAACACTTAAAAAATACTTACTGCAGTGAGTTAAATCTTACTACATCCAAAGATCCCAGAGACAGCGCACAGAAGGCAATGAGAAAAGAAAGGAGAAGGTTGCTTCATATCCACTTCTGAAAGCCAGGGCCTGATTCAGTGTCAAGAGGAAGTAGCCTCTATTGATCAGCTTTCCAATCCTATGGAAAGCTTTGGCGAACATACTATTATTAAATATTTAGACATAGCAAGAGAGATGAATAAAGAGAGGCCTTGAGAAAAAAGGATACAAAATACAGCATTGCTCAAATGTTTGTTCATTAGAATCGAAAAAAGAAAAGAACAGGGATGAGAGCTTGAAGTAAGGCCTCCTTGTGAAGTGCTCTTGCCCCTCTCCAATTCTTCAGACCAAGCACCCAGCAATGACTCAGGTTTCAGGCTGCTCTTGCCTTGTTTCTATAGCAAACAGAATTGGGCTCTGTAGGCCTAAGCCTGAGGAACAACTAAAGTGTCACACACACACACACACACACACACACACACACACACACACACACACACACACACACACCTCTGGAAAAGAATTCCTATGTGATTAAGTCTGATGAGTGGTCATGGTGGGCAATTTGGACTGCTAATAGCTAGAAACCTAGGGGGCAACATGTCTTTGACATTTTCAAATACTTCCCAAGGAATGGCACCCGTGGATGGGGGAAGAATGCAAGGAAGGAAATTGGAAGGATTGAATTAGTAGCCCTGTTGGGGGGAGAAATTACACTGGAGAACCATTAGATAATAGCAGCAATAGAGAAGGAAGCAGAGCCTTCCACCCACACACTAAGTCAGAAATACCTCAGGTATAATTAAACTGTGTTCAGGGACTTAGCACCTTTTCATGATAAGCATCCTTGCTTCCTGGCTGCAGCCTTCTGTTGCCTTGGCGAAAACCCTACTGCTTGGCATTTGAGAACTTTCCCTTCCCATTTTTAAAGCCTGGGCCTACAAAAGATACCTTTTAAGAAACCATTTTTGTAGGAATCAAACCCTGTGTAATCATAATGTCTAAGGTTCATCCTGGGGATGAGTTGAGAAAAATGGCCCTCCCCCTCCCTCTCTTCTTCCCAGGGGTATGGTCCTCTGGGGATAGACTAGTACATAGTACTTCAAGGATTACAGTGCTTTCCTCACAGGGTTCCTGTGAGATCTTATGATCCCTATTTTGCTAGTGAGACTCAGACAGGTAAGTTTGCCGGAGATCATCAAAGCCGATGAGGGTCAATCAAGACCTATCTCCTTTAAAATGACTCATATGCTCCTATCTCCAGCCCTCCAGTAGGACATATCCTAAGAACTCCAAAAATAAATCTGAGCCCAGAAGGAATCAGAGAAGGAACTCCCTATCTAAGGCAGGGGTCACTTGAGTGAGGAGACTCATTCCTCCTCACTCCCAGAAACCTAAGAAGACTTAATCAACTGATGCAGCAGAAAGTGAGATGAGCCAAGAGAATCACTGTATAATAACAGCAACACTACAAAGACAAACAACTTTGGAAGACTGAAGAAGTCAGATCACTGAGAGTGGCTCAGTGTCACATCTACCAGTTCTCTTGGAACCCAATAATTTAATCCACCTGGGTCAGGTGATAAGAAACCATGGGAGGCTAGATGGTCTCCTACTACGATAATAATAAAAATAACTATGACAACAGAAATTATATTTAAATAGTGTCTACTATATGCCAGGAACTGGACTAGGAGTTTTACAAATAAATAATGAATGTATTTGTATATAATATTTGTAAATAAATTATTTTATATAATATTTATAAATAATAAATTTATTGTATTATATGAAATCTCTTTTGATCTTTGCAATCACCCAGGAAGGCAGGTGCTATTATTATCCCTATTTTACAGATGAGGAAACTGTGGCAGACAGTACTTAAGTGATTTGCCCAAGGTCCCACAGCTAAAAAAGTATCTGAGGTCACATTTGAACTCAGGTCTTTGGGACTCCAAGTCTAATACTCTCTCCACTGAACCATCTTCCTCTTTACTTATATGTCAACTTCCTACTAATCATTTGGGTTCTGTCCTTTTCAGACCTCGACTCATTCTCTGTAGCAGAGAAAATAGAAGTAGAGAAAACAGCTAGCTTTTTTGTCCTCACCATCACCAGCTGTCATTGTTCCTTCCACCAAGAATAGTGGTCCTATTGCCTTCTTGATCCTTTTTTAAAGCTTTTTTTAACAGTTTGCTTTCTTTTCCTTAGCTTTTTTTGCCAACACCAACTCACTCTGAACTTTCACAACTTTGACACTGTTCTTACAGGATCATGCCATGTTTTTGTACTTGTCGTTAATGACCTGCCCTTGCTTCCAATCTCCTAACATATATCTCTTTTAGATCTAAATAGGTCAGTGGATTCCCTGGGAATCCATGTCTTTTGAGCTAAACAGTGCTACATTTACCTCTCCATCCAAGCTGTTTCTCTTTGTGTCTTCCAAATTGTATTCTTGAGAACACCCACCCCTTTTGGACTGACTTCATTTAGAGAATTTCCAGTTTGCTGAGTTTGAGGTGAAACTTCAGTTGTTTTGTTTTTCATTTCTCTTTTATTAATTTGGAGCATTCTTTAATATGGTTGTTAATAGTTTGCATGACTTTGTGTACTTCCAAGAATCTTAGAATGGGGCAACTAGATGGTGCAGTGGATAGAGTACCGGTGCAGCAGTCAGAAGGATGTGAGTTCAAATCTCACCTCAGACTCTTGATACTTACTAGCTGTGTGACCTTGGGCAAGTCACTTAACCCCAGTTGCCTCATCCTGGGTCATCTCCAGTCATCCTGATGAACATCTGGTCACTGGATTCAGATGGCTCTGGAGGAGAAGTGAGGCTGGTGACCTGCAGCCCTCCCTCACTCAAAACAAAGTCAAGTGCAAGTCATGTCATTATTTCTCTGATACAATGATCTTCTTCAGCAATGAAGGACGAACACACTGGCCTCAGACAATTACTTTCTGTGTGAACCTGGGCAAGTCATTTAACCTCTGTTTGTCTCAGTTTCCTCAATTGTAAAATGGAGATAATAGCACTTACCTTGCAAAGTTATGAGAATGAAATGAGCTAACATTTATAAAGTGCTTAACACAGTTCCTGGAACATAATAGGCACTGTATAAATACTTATTCCCTCCATCACTTTTTTATACCTTTTTGCCAGCATTGTCTCTAATTTCAGTCCCATTTTATAGATGAGGAAACTGAGGACCAGAGAATCAGAATAATACTATCATAAGGGTCCACCCTCATTTCTAATTCTGTGCTGTTTCCACTTTTTCCTGTTGCCTTACCACATAATGATTCCCCTAGTTCCAACTGAGGTTGGCCCTCAAAAAAGATTAAGCTCCTCTGCCTTTTACAAGCTGCCTGTAACATAAATGCTCACAGAAATTTTTTACTAAAAAAGCTTCTCTCTCTCTTCCCACAGGACAATTTTGAACATTTGAGCAAGATTGCTTAGTTATGTTTTGTTTTTTTAAACATTGCCTTACAGCAATATCTACTATACTATCTACCAGTAGTGTATAGTAATGTCTTATAGTAGTACTATTCCCGTTACAAGTAATAGTAGTGGTAGTAGTAGTAAGAGTAGGTGGTGGTAATACTAATACTACTTAGTAATTTTGTGGTATACAATATTACCTTCTTTGTTTTAACCTCATCAGAGATACAGTTTATTGTATTGATGAACCAGGAGATGAACCAGGAGAATCACTGGTATAATAACAGCAACACTACAAAGACAAACAACTTTGGAAGACTGAAGAAGTCAGATCACTGAGAGTGGCTCGGTATCACATCTACCAGTTCTCTCGGAACCCAATAATTTAATCCACCTGGGTCAGGTGATAAGAAACCAGAAACTAGAACTACTAGATATTACTGTACTATACTAGCTAAACACTACCATACTGTACTAGTGGCACAACTATAAGGCTAGTAGTCTTCTGACTCCAGGACCAGCATTTCATCCACTATGTTACATTCCCAGTAATCACAGATTGTAGGAGCAGCTTTCAGATCATTAATAGGACAGGATTCTTTTAAGTCAAAAATGTTCCCCAATTTACCATGAACACTACACTGAGGAGTAGATTTCTATCAAGAATAAAGAAGGACCCCATCGGTTTCAAAAGGGAAAAGGTATGCTGCCTCCAATGAGTTATATTGCTGGTGAGGTTACAACAGAGAAGGTAATACTGTATACCACAAAATTACTAATTAGTATTACTAGCTGCTATTACTGCCACCATCATCACTACTACAACTCCTACTACTACTCCTGCACTAAAGATAACTGCTACTATTGTCACTACTATAGTAATTAATTATTATAATGTATTTATACAAGGAATATTGCTAATTTCATAAACATTGGCATGGAAAATACTGCTAACTACACACTGGTCTTTTTAATCACTCATGTGACTATTGGTAAGTCAATTTCCCTCTCAAGATCTCCATTTTCTCACCTATAAAATAAATAGGTTGGACTAGACAATGTGTAAGGTCCAACTCTTAGAACTTAACTAACCAGATAACTTGGAGCATGTCACCACCTTTCTGACCCTCAGTTTCCTCACCCCTAAAACATGGTTTATAGTACCTGCTTTGCCTGCTTCCCAAGGTAATTGTGAGTATCAAAACAGATGCTTTATATGAAACAGCTTTGAAGACTAGACTATAAAACATTTTGCAAATGAAAGGTATCATTATTGCTAGATTACAATTTTTCAGTATATTTGATCTGCATGCATACTCTACAATTCATCTCTGAATATTATAGATTTTGTTTTTAAATGGATGGCCTAGTGGTACAGGACACCAGCAGGGCACTCTCATAGAAATCCTCCACTTCAGCAGATTGCTGATGAGACCATGGACAAAAAGGTCCATTTCATCATCTGTGACGGTTATAGCTCCAAGATAATGAAGTCTGGGGTCAGTGCACTTCAATTTGTGAGGTCCATCAGTGGAGTAGCCAAACTTGCTCAAATACAGTATTGCTCAATGTGCTAAGAAAAGATTTCTATTCAGCTTTAGAAAAAGTAGAGCTCACTACTTTGCTTTTAAATAGCTACAAAATTCTGCTTAGCCAAGCGATGTAATCAGAAGAATACATCAACAATCAAAGCTAATTTCAGTAAGTTTTCAGTCTTTATAAATGGCAAACTGGAATCATAGACCAAGACATCTCGAGTCTCACCTAATCCTCGCCTTCTCTCCAAAAAAAAAATACAGTTTTTTTCTTAGAACATTGGATATCTTAAATTATAATAACAATAAGAAAATTAATGGTATACAACCAGAATACTTCAATGTAAATCATGCCTGGGAATCAGATCCCTAATGTAATGTGATACACAGTTTCTTAGAATTAACTTCAGAACTTATTATGTACAATTCAGTTTAACAAACACCCATTAATTGCTTATTACGTGCTTGGCCCTGTGCTAGCCAAATAGTAATAATTCCCATTTCTATTGTAAGTATTTCACATTAAAGTTTACAAAGCGCCGATCCCACAATTCTATGAAATGGGCAGTACAGGTATGATTCACCCCATTTTACAGATAAAGAAATTGAGGCTCAGAGTAGGTAAGTAACTTTCCCAAAAGCACACCATAAGTAAGCATCAGAACTGGGAATCAAAGTGGGATCTCCTAATGCCAGGTTTAGCAATCCTTTGCCTTCATCATGCCAACTCTCACTTGCCAGACTTCCTAACCATGCCTATTCATTCTCTACCCATCCTTTAAAGTCGATATTGAATGCTACCACCTTCATGAAAACATCTTTGATCTTCTCCATTGTAATGGAAAGAATCCATTTCTTTCTTGGATTTTATAATGCTTTTGACTTGCACTTCTTATATGCACTGTTTTCTGTTGTTTTGCATTATCCCTATTCATCTATGTGTCATATGCTCATACCCACTAGACTGTTCTCTCATAAGAACAAAGTCCATATTTTATCCAAATTTTGTATCTCCATAACACCTAATAAATGTTGTTAAATTGAATTCTATTCCAATTTTGTGAGTAAATTTTAATGTGTGTGTGTGTGTGTGTGTGTACAATTTATTTCAGTAAAGGTATTAAAATTTGCATTTTTCTTTTTGGGTCATACAAAGCTAGGATGGAGATAATATTTTTAAATAGAATTTTATTCACACCCACATATGATACATAAGTGTTTTCAGAGACATAGAGAAATCCTGTTGAAGAAATGCCCTCTGTCAATACAGACAAGCATTTTTTCTGCATCTTTCACATTTAGAGAGTGAGCTGAAGTATTGAGGGATCAAATACCTTGCCCAGAGTCATGCAGAAGTAGTGGTGGTGGTGGTGGTAGTAGTAATGGTAGCAATGGTAGTGGTAGTAGTATTAATGCTAGTAGTGTCAGTGATGGTAGTAAAGGTGATGATGGTAGTGGTGATGGTGGTAGTGGTGCTGGTGGTGGTGGTGATGGTAGTAGTAGTATCAGTGATAATAGTAGAGGTGATGAGGATGGTAGCAGTAGTGATGATGGCATTGGTGGTGGTGGTGGTAGTGGTGGTGGTGGCGGTGGTCATGGTAATAGTAATAGCAGTAACAATAGTGGTAATAGTAGTAGTAATAGTGTGGTAGTAATAATGGCAGCAATGGTGGTGGTGGTGGTAGTAATATCAATGATAATAGCAGAGGTGATGATGATGGTAGCAGTAGTGATGATGGCAGTGGTGGTGGTGGTAGCATTTATAAAGGGCTTTAAGATTTGCAAAGTGCTTCACATGTTACTCATTTGACCCTCACAACAACTAGAGGTAGAGAGGTAGGAAGCAAGCAGGCATTGAATTAGCCTCTTCTATGTACCGGACACTTCATAAATCTTGTCTAAGTTGCTCCTCACAACCACCCTCGGTGGGATCATCATCCCCAGGGCAAACTGAGATTAAATGACGTGTCCAGAGCCACAGTTAACATGTGCCTGAGACTAGATTTGGACTCACATCTCCCTGATCAGCCCCAGCCCTTTATCTTCACCATTTAGTCGCCTCTAACAGGAAAGAAAACCTTGAGTTGAGGGCTTTCTGCTTCCAAGACAAGCCTGCAGTCCCCTGTGCTCTGCACTTGTCTGTGGGTATACATACATATATCCATATTCATTTGCATGAGATGTGGCAAGCTCTCCCTCACTAAAGGGCTTAATCATTTTTACCATTTAAGGAAGATCATGCTGAGGAAAGTATGTGTTTTTATAAGAATTTTTATTGGGTACATTTAAGATTCATATTTACTCATAGACTCTGAGTGCTAACAGCTTCAAGATTATCCCATATTTCTATCCTAAGTACACTAGAATTTTAAAGTGCCTAAGAACTTTTCTGACAGATAGTGATAACTTTAAGAACTGCTATATGAGCACACATTTTTTTTTAACATGGAAAGAAAAGCAATGTCATTCCAGGTGTCTTGGCAGGGGGGTGACAAAGTCCCCTCCTTTTCTCCCTCTTCTCAAAGCCACAGCCCAACCAGCAAGGACACTGCACTCACTAAATACAATCTCCCTCCAAGGTCTGCACCCAGGAGATGGGGAGAACTGACCAACCTATTTAGTAAGAATAGCTAACATTTACACAGACATTTAAAGCTTGCAATCTGCCACACACAAGTTATCTCTTTTAATCTCAATTAACTAGGAAAGTGGTAAGTAGCTGCCTCTGTTGCTTTTAATGTGTGTAGCAAGAGAAATAATCGCCAGGTGAAATCCATTCTTACCCTCACACACACAGATCCCTGAGTGGAGAGCAAATTGAGCAAACTGACTTATCTAAACCAGGGAGGAAATTTAGCTCCCCTGGCATAGGCATTACTCTGGAAACTCTCTTGTGTCAGTTTGAAGACTGCCTTGAGCCTTACATGATTCAATTAATTCTCACCTGTTTATTCATTCCATCAATAAATATTTATTGAGCTCCTGCTATGAGCCTAGCACTATAATAGGCACAGTGGTGTTACAAACCTGCCAGCTCAACCATCCTTGGTAATATTGCAGTTAACAACTGACACTAAATTATCTTCTAGCTGTTTGGATTTGTTGAGGAACGTGTGGAGAAGAAGGAGGGAACAGAAAAGCCATGCTTCCTTCTCTTAGCTCAAGGCAAGAGAAAAAGACTCATTAAAGAGTTGTTCTTTGGCTGTTTCAGTTATATCCAACTCATCTTGATCCCATTTGGGATTTTCTTGGCAAAATACTGGAGTGGTTTGCCATTTCCTTTTCCAGCCCATTTTACAGATGAGGAACTGAGGCAAACAGGGTTGAGTAACTTGCCCAGGGTCACATAGCTTGTAAGTGTCTGAGGCTAGATTTGGACTCAGGAAGAGGAGTCTTCCTGACTCCACTGTACCACATGAAAAAGTAGTTCCCAATAATCACAGGTTGTAGGAGCAGCTTTCAGATTATTAATAGGGCAGAATCTCCTTGATTCAAAATTGGTTCCCAATTTACCATGAAGACTATATTGAGGAGTGGTTTTCTGTCATGAATGAAGAAGGACGCTATTGGTTTAAAAAGGAAAAAGAGTTGGCACATCCAATGAGCTGTACTGCTGGTAAGGTTAAATCAAAGAAGGTGATACATTGTGTCACTCTGAAGAGAGGAAGTGAAGAGACCCAGTTCCTCAGAAGTGCCATGACTAGTAAAAGTATGTGAACTGATCAATGGGAAGTAACAGATCGGTCTCTAAAATACAGTCTTCTTTTTGTCTTTTGCTTCTCTCCCCGCTATTGATCACGATCTTTCTCTTCTCCAAACAAAAGTCAGGAAAGTCTTGTTTGTGCTAAGTAGTTTACAAAAATATGCTGAGCACTGAGGCTTCAACAACGAGCAAAAAGTTCTCCCTGCTCTCAAGGATCTCACAGTCTAACGGAGAGACAACATGTAAACAAACTACACAAACAACATATCCAGGCTACACTGGGGCTAGTCTCAGAGGGATGATGCTAAAATGAAGACTAGGAAAGACTTGGTGCAAAAGATAGTGCATTAGCTGAGACTTGAAGAAATCCAGGGAATCTAGGAGGTGATGACGGAGAGATATCAGGCAGAAGGGACAAGAAGGGAAAGAAAATGTCTGGAGTGTTCAAGGACCAACAAGATGGACAATGTCACTGAATCACAGAGTGCGTGGAAGGGAGTAAGGTGGAAGAAGACTGGAAAGGTAGGAAGGGGCTAAGTTCTGAAGGACTTCAAAAGCCAAACATGGGATTTTAGATTTTTTTTATATTTTATATTTCTGGAAGCACTAGGGAGTTTACTGAAACATGGTCAGACCTGTGCTTTAGGCTGGGAAGATCGATTTGACAACTAAGTGAAGGACAGAAAGGGTGGTGGCCATGTCGTGAGAGAAAAGGGGTCATAAACAAGAGATATTCAAATGATAAAATATATAGGAGATGGTGGCTTAGTTACATAAGGAGAATGGCATGGACAAAGATGAACAGGTGTGAACAGGACTAGGGAAATACCAGCTTAATTACAGTAAAAGACTTCTGTTTGAAAACATTGAGAAACGGCAGAGAGAAGTTGGGGGGGAGATTAGGGAGTGACTGACTGCCATTTATTTCCATTGTGACTTGGGGCAAAACATGGCAACCTCTCTGGGTCTCAGTTTCCTCATTTATAAAATAAGGGGTTGTACTGACCTCTGAGGTCATCTCCAAATCAAGGAATGTCAAAGATAAAAATAAATGGACTTTCTCTTGCAGGTATAAAGAAATAATTAGAAGTTGACTCTGTTCCAAACTCATTATTATATTTCCCTTTGACATAATTCCCAGGCACAGACCAGATACTGATGTGAACAAGTTTTCCCAGATGGAGTTTGCTTTAATTATAACATAATGACAAAATGCTAGGATTTTGAAAGCAGGATTTGTAATGAGGAAACTACCCAGTATTCATATTCTCCCCATTGGCAAGAGGATTCAAGATGAATACTAAGATTACACACCAAAAGCAACATCCAGAAGAACCATTTTTAATGTTTCTCCCTGCTGATTTTTTATTAAATCCCAGTGGTTTTTTCTCCTTCAGATAATTTACAGGTTAATTATTTTTATTGTCTTCCTTCCTCCCTCTGCCCCTCCTCAAATCTGTTTCTTCTCTTTAATCTTGGAAAGTTAGAGGCAAAGGGAACGGGGATATATGGCAAAAGTAAGAGGCAATAGTAGAAAGCGGAACTCTGAGATCAAATATTTATGCTGCAGCCGGCAAGCAAACTGATGGTAATATTCAAAGAACCATAAATCATTTGGAGAGGGAGGAAAAAGTGATCGATGTATACAACAGAATATGCCTTCTACCACGTGCTGGCTGCCAAGATACAGACTCTTTGCTATTCTATGATCACATCCGTCTGTTTCTCTCTGTCCGTTTCAGCCCCTCCCCTAAGCAGCAGAGATGGACAGGGTCATAAGATCTAGCTCTCAACAAATCGATGACACTGTGGAGATGAGTGTGAAGGCTGGTTTCCAATACCCACCCTGGACTGCATACAAGAGAGAACAGGAGCGGCATTTTGTATCTTAGCCCCAGCACATGAAGAGCCCCTGCTGCTGTAACATGATTAAGAAATTGATTGAAGTCTAAGGGGATGGGGCTTTTCAAAGGCTATGCATGTTCAAATTACAGATTTCAATAAGTGAGCCTTATGAAAAATTAA
The DNA here is from genome assembly GCF_028372415.1 of Notamacropus eugenii. Classification (NCBI taxonomy): domain Eukaryota; kingdom Metazoa; phylum Chordata; class Mammalia; order Diprotodontia; family Macropodidae; genus Notamacropus; species Notamacropus eugenii. Next base: position 440,763,428 of record NC_092874.1, read on the forward strand.
AGGCAGCCAACTGGCTAATATTTCACATCCACAGATTACCTGGCCAACAGGCACAGCAGGTAACTGGCATCTATTATACAAAGAGAGGAAAAGATCTTGAAAGCTTTGGCATCACTTGCCTATTAAGGTTTCTGAAAATCTGACTTCCGAAAGTTTTAAACGCTTCATTCATCCAGACTGATGGCATGCTTGTAACCTCAGTTTCTTAGAGTACTCTAGGCTTATAGAACCAACATCTCTCAGGGTAAGTTTGCAAGCAAGTTTCTACGAAGCAGGAGAAAAGTGAATTCTGATTTTGCATCTGGATCCTTAATTTCCCCTAAAAATAATCTGTCTCTTTCTGAGTGAATAAGCCAAGCTTTAAAACAACTAATCCTTTCAGGGATATGCTTAAGTTGATAGGTCCTTGGTTTTTTTTTAATCACTTGCTTTCAGAACCTTTTAAAACATTTGACTGCACTGGGGGAATATCTTAAAAAGTTTTGGTTAAGTGGTTTGTGTCCAAAGGAGAAAATTGTGTCTATGTGGTTATAGGGTCCTCTGCCTTAATCTCCATTATCACGAGCTTTTACATCTAGGATTGAAACTTTTTATGCTCAATATTCACCCAGGGATGGTTTCATTATGTGTAAACTTTCCAGGCCTTCTGGAAGACTGGGCTGGAGTTCTGTGCTGGGGATTTTAATCCTTTACTGTTTTCCTTTATTCTTCCTTATCTGCATTTTTGTGCACAACTCATTATCAACTGGACTTTATGACATCAGATTTGGTCAAGAATAGTGATATATGTAAAAGACAGTCTACATGTGATCCTGATGGGGGAAAAAGAAAAGGGGCAAACATGGAAAGGATGTTGGAAGCCTTTAAGATATCAAGGTTATAGTGTTAATTTTCCCACACCTGCAAACATTCACACATGCACAGACCCAGGTGGGTAGTCCTGCACTGCCACAGGGCCACAGATATGTTTCTATAATGTTATTACTTTTTTCAGAAAGAGAACTAAATAAAAAGAAAAACTCAAATTCTGTACTGTTTCCAGACTTATCCATTCAGAAAATGTGGTCTTTAGGACCCACAGTGAATGATTAGAGTGGTTTGGGAATTTTTTTGGGGGGGAGATTGGTGCTGACACTCTAGAAGCCTTGTGCAATCCAATGAGTAGGATTACAGAGTCCAAACTGTAAAGACATCTTCTGTACCCCTAGCATCCCTTCCCCATCTCTATGCTGTGCTTTTTTCATCCTTTCTGGCCCCCAAGCCCCATTGCCTACCCTCAAAAAAGTGCAAACAGCTGACAACACAAAGTGTTCCCTTTCCAATCCAGGGTCTTTTCTGTCCCATAGTTCAATTGGAAAGTGGCACTTGTAGGACATGGCACTTGAACTGATTCTTAGAAGAAATTACTGGTTCCAAGAAGCAAACATTGGAAGGTTTGAGGAAAGTGAGAATGCTAAGGAGGCTTGACATAAAATATTGTTTGGAACATGGACAATGGTGGCCAGTTGTGCGGACATGTAGAGTCCATCAAGAGTAAATAATGTACAATCGGCCTGAAGAGAGAAGTCAGAGCCACATTGTGAAGAGCAATTTTGAATGCCCAACAAATCAGTATCCTAGAGGCAATAGGGAGTCACTGAAGTTTCTATAGCAGTAGAGTGACATATCAGGGTTGGGCTTTAATAACACCACTTGGCAGTTATGTAGAGAGTTGGAAGCAAGGAGACTAATCAGGAAGCAAGAGATGACAAAGGACAGAAATAGGATGGTGGTTGTGTGAGTGGAGAGCAAGGAATGGAGGAGAAGATGTTTCAGGGGTTATAAAAACAGGATAACTTTGGTAATACTAAATAGTCTGTTTATGAAAAAACAGGATCACATGTGGATCTGTCCATTATGTACTTTCTTACTGTCTTTTTGGTTATTTGTCACATTAATATTTGTGATTCGGGGAAATATAACTCAACCAAGCAGAATCTAGGTGTTAAAGTAGAATTTTTGCAACAGTTTGGGATCATTGAAAGCACTGCAAGATCTCCCAAAGGAAATTCAGCCTAAACCTTCCTTTAATTCATTATCTATCTTTAAGATACACAGGTTGATGGATGAATGTGATGGCGTACCCAAACAAATGAATGTTATAATTTAACTAATCTGAATTTTTCATCTACTTTGTTTTTCTAGTATAGATGGCTTGACCAATCTTTCTTTCACTGCTTTGAGTCTCATTAAAGCTTTGTTGTTTTCTAGGGCTATAACGTCATCTTCAAGGATGAGCATATAGGTAACATCAACATCAACAGAAAATCTTTATCTTGTGTAGATCTTATACCAGACACCTTCCATGAAATTGATAAGCACTCTTAGTGAACGTAAGTGTCCCCACTTAACTCCTTGTCAGTTATCAATACTCAGAGGATCGTTGCATCTATTGTAGCGTCTTGCGTGATTTTTATGTACCCATGAGAGACATCTTCTCTGGAGAGAGCCTTCAAGACTGCATTTTGTTTTTTGTTTTTGTGTAATGTTTTCTTCAAACTAACAAACAATAAACAGAGCAGACGCTTATGTTTTCTGCACCTCTCAACCAGGGCAGGTCCAGAGTGTAAGCACCCTGCAGCAAGTGAGTCTTGGTCCAATAAATCTCTCTAGGTTGCAGTCACAACTATAGACATAAAATACCCAGAACAGAGAATCAGACAGACAGACAGACAAAGTTGGGCTATGATCCCAAACAGATGATGCTAGTGACAACTTTTATGAAATTCTCCAACCAAGTTACGGGTCTTCCTGAGTTTCTAGCCTCAGAAATTCCTCTCTGGGCATATCCAGGGCATTTTTCCCATAATCCCTGCTAACAAATTTTGAAGACTTCCCAAAGAAGCTAAGTGCTTATGAGTCACTGCACACCAAGAATTCCAACCAATGGACTGTATGGTTCCAGTGGAAATGTTATTCCATTATAGAGTACACCAGTAATTTCTCAGGTACTTGTACTGGAGACATCCGGTGGAACCAATGAGTTAAGCTAAATTGATTTGCAGAGCCCAGAATATGCAGTCTTAGATGAGCTGTCTGAAGTCAGAGAACTTGAGTTTAAATTTCATCTCTGATGCAAACTTACCTGCATGACCTTGAGCAAATCACTTAACCTCTTAGGATATTATCTTGCTCATCTGTAAGGGGGTTGGACTAGATGGTCACTAAGGCCCCTTCCAGCTCCATAGCCACAATCCTATGATCAAGAACCTAGACAACACCTTCCTGCAGTTCATAGAATGGCACCCCCAGCCATGATCAATCTCAACATCCCACCAGGGAAGCAACCGATTTCTTGGGAGCTATATCCATGTCTCCCTACTGAGTCCTGCCTTTATCCCCAAAAAGTTCTTAAAATTCAGAGGAGAGGATAGGGCTGACTCAGATAGCATAATTGGCCAGAGTACTGAGTAACACAGTCTGGCACAACCAGTCAGAGCACTGAGGGAGCATATTTAGGTGGCAGTTTGCTGTGTGCTACTCAGTCAAGGGCCCCAAAGGGCAGGGAAATAGTAGAGTTCTATGATGACGGGACTACTGCTGAATCAAATCATCTAGCTGCCCCCTGTTCCCAAACCTAGATTAGGTCAGTGTCATTGGGAAGCAGTTATTGAATAAGAGTAGTTAGGTGGCAAAGTTGATAGAGTACTGAACCTGGAGTCAGGAAGACCTGAGTTTAAATCCAAGCTCAAATATTTACTAGCTGTGTGACCCTGGGCAAAGTCACTTAACACTGTTTACCTTAGTTTCCTCCTCTATAAAATGAGCTGGAGAAGGAAATAGCAAATCACTCCAGTATTTTTACCAAAAAAACCCCAAATGGTGTCACAAAGGATTAGACACAACTGAAATGACTGAACACACACACATTGGGAAACAAGAAGTGAGAGAAAGACACTGAGTACAGCCCACTTCCTGCTTGACTTTTCTGTAGACTGGATTTTTTGCAGAAATTCTCTGAGGAGAAATTCTCCAAAAACCAATAAATGGACAAATGATTTGGGTTCTCCCAGCAAAGAAGCTGTTTTCAATTCAACAAATACATATGAATCACATGCCATGTGGAAGGTACTGTGTAGGATTTGAGACTATGAAGATAAAAAAATAGCATAATATGCACCTTCAGGAAGCAAAAAAGCATGGAGAAAGCAAAAAGAGATAAATGCTAAGATATCCAAAGAGCAAAGAGAAAATCAGAGGGTAATCATTTTCATCTGGGAGGGGGAGACCAAGGAGGCCTTTTATGAAGACTATGACTCATGAGCTAGGCCTTTCAAGGAAGAGAAGTGGAAGGAGGCATGGAGACCTCATGGAAACCAGAGAGGGAAGGATAAAAGCAGGAAACAGCTGGTAACAAAACATACCTAGAGCACAGAATGACTGGAATGTAGTGATGTAAAATAAGGCTGAACAGATAGGTTGGAACTAGGTCATGGAGGGTCAGATTAGGGGGGGTTAGACTAATAAATGTTTATTTGAGTTAATAGTAATGAGGAGCTACTAAGGGTATTTGAAGAGGGAATTGATTTGTGCATTAGGAATATTGCTTTGGCAGCTGTGTGAAGGATGGCTTGGAGAAGGAAGAGGTCGAAGGCAAGGGACCAGTTAGGAAACTATTATAACAGTTGGGGCAAGAAAAAATGAAAGTCTGAACTAAGGCAGTGATTGTACGAATGAAAAGTCAGGAGGTTGGGAGGAAAGAATTGCCAGGACTTAACAACTAATTTTGCATGAGGGAATCAGAAGCGTTGGAGATTACTCCCTATTTCAAACCAAGGTGCCTGGGAAAATGGTACAATTATCAACAGAATAAAGAAACTCGAGGAGAGAAGTCAATTTTGAAATGGAAGATTTGATGTGTAAATAGGAGAGGATGGAGAGGGGAGAGGAGAAAAGAGGACTAAGCAGGAAAGGAGAAGAGAGGACAGGACAGAAGGGGAGTGGAGAGGAAAGGAGAGGAGAGAAGAAGAGGGAGGAAAGGAGAGTGGAGGAGAAGAGAGAAAAGAGGAGAGAAGAGGAGAGGAGAGGAGAGGAGAGGAGAGGAGGGAAAGGATGAATATAGAGCCTTGAAGAATACTTACACTTATGAAATTAAAGAAAAATGAGCCAATGAAGACAATGAAGGAGTGGTCAGAAAGGTAGATAGAGATTCAGGAGAGAAGTGTGACAGAAGCCAAAGGGGAGAATGGGACATCCTAAGAAAGAAGTACTGGTCACCAGTGTCAGATGCCTCAGGAAAGTCAAGAAGGATGAGGACTGAAACACAGGCCATTGGGTTTAGCAATTAAGAGGTCAATGGATAACTTGGTGAGGGCAGGTTCATCAGAGTCCTGCCTCCACCAAGGCCACATCCACAAGAACATTCACTTCTTTCCAAAAGTTCAAGAGGTCCCAGGGTCTTCAGACCTCCTTGAAATCAATAAGCCAAGGACTGGGGTACTGCCCTTCACAGAGTTGAGGTCCAAACCACAGCCATAGAAAAACCAAGGTTCCCATGAAATTTCACTCCAGCACAAAATGCGCTAAGGAAATTTAAGCATACGGTTTGGTTTGTTTTTTTAATACAGCTCTTTATAGGCCACCAGCTCTGGAGAAAACAGTGAAAAAATGAGTCTATTGTATTGCATTCCAGATCCTGCTGCTGACTCTAGTGGGATTAGAGGTAATAAACCTCTGAGATGGAACATTGAGTTGTAGTTGCTGAAATCCTCATTTTATTGAGTTACAGATAATATGTACTTCCTCAAAGTCACTTTATTGTTCTTCTGACATCTTTTATCTAATTCAGGAAAAGATAATTCCAGACCTGAAATGCGGTGGATTAGAGCCAACATCTCCCTCCCCCAGGCCTCCACACCTAGGGCAGCCAGTTGTGGGAGTAGAAGTCATGGTGCTGAAAGAAACTGGTACAGTATTTGGAAATTGGAGCTTCATTGGGTGAGGACACTGATTTGGGATGAAACCTTTCATTCCACTTTCCAGGGAAGGCATTAAAATGCAAAGCCTCCTGGGAGACATAACAAATTCATTTAAACCCCTATTCAAGTACCAAAGGCTCACATAAGCTTTTCATTGAGGAAAGGGAGAGGATGAGGATCCTAGGGGAGAGAAGAAAGGAGGAAGTGAAAGGTACAGAAAGGAGAAGTCTGTGACCCTGAGGTTTAGTCTAGGGCCAACATACTGCTGTTCAGTCATGTCCAGCGCTTCATGACCCCATTTGGGGTTTTCTTGACAGATATGGGGGGTTGCCATTTTCTTCTCCAGCTCATTTAACAACTGAGGAAACTGAAACAAGACAGAACAGCATACTAGCTGTCGTCAGATACCTGAAAGACCCTTGTAAGGAAGGAAGAATAAATGTTATTAAATCATAGAATTGGTTTTGATTCAATCTACTTTTATTAAGCACCTACTATGTGCAAGGCACATGGGGGTTCAGAGATAAAAACCAAAATAGTCCCTGACCTCAAGGAACTTCAAGGAATATTCAACTAAAAGAGAAAAAAAGCACAGATTTAGAGATAGAAGGGCCCTGAAATAGGGATGTGCTGGAGCAAGCTTGTACTAGAGCTCAGGGTTAAATTTTCCATGTGAGCACTTACACCTCAGAAACTGGCAGCACTACAAATCTGAACTTGGTTTATCATTTCATTGACTATCATTGAAGGTGATGAATGTGCTTTTCAGAGAGCTGATTGTTAAATATTTACTAGCACACCTCTGTTTTAAAGATCTTCTAATCTAACCCCTTCACTTTACAGCAGAGAAAACTAAGACCTAGAGAGGCTAAGTGATTCACTTGCTCAAGGCTGCACAGCTAAGTAGAGGCAGAACTAAGATTTGAACCCAGCTCCTCTAACCTTAAAGCCAGTGCTCATTCTATTACAGCACACTGCTTTACCCCAAATGTTAGAATGAATAACAATGATTAGAAGTTGCAGAAACGAATTTCAATTTTTTTAAAGAAAAACTTCCTAGCATTTGGACCTCTCTAAACTCCTCCTATTTCTAGCCTCCCCTCAGTTAATTATTTTCTGTTTATCCTGTGTATAGCATGCTTTATAAGTATTTGTTTGCATGTTGTCTCCCCTGTAGATGTGAGCTGCTTAAGGACAGTAGCTGTCTTTTGCTTTTCTTTGTATCCCTAGCACTTAGTACAGTGACTAACACATAGGCACTTAATGTTTGTTGACTGAATGATTGATTTACCAATTCAAAAGTGAAATGGACTGTCTCAGGTGTCCACATCACTGCCAGAAAACAGAATCTACAATTTCCTCCAGCTCTTGTGTCTTATATACCCCCAAATCTGTTGGAGGACCTAGATTCCTAGGATCATTTTAGGATCTAATCATAGTATATCTGCAAAGCTGAACCTCAAAAAAAAAAAAGAAAGACACAATTTTGCCCTAGAGAGAGGTTTTAGTGGGAATCATCGGCATATATACACTTGGGGAATTCTTAGCTCGGTAACAGTCTATTTTTAGTTGAACTACCAAGTGCTTAGACCGTTAAATGAATTATTAATTCAACAACAAATAAGCTATTAAAACTGACTCCTGTAGAAAAATAATAGAATCCTTAGAAATTATCCTAAACATAGAAGACACATCATTATTCCTTAAAGAGGCTTATAATGGACCGAGTTACCTGACCTAAAACAAACACAGCCTCTCAGGACGTGAGAACACATAGCCTCCTCAACTCCTGGCAGAAAAAGAAAGAGAGAAAGCAAATGGAAAAGGAAAGCCACAAAGCCAGAGCTCTGCTGTTTGACTCAGCTATGAGTTTTGGCAGATCCAGAACAAGCTAGACCAAACTGGGCTACTTTCTCATGACCCTAGGAGGCAAAGAAGCCCGGCCCAGGAGCTTCGATACTTCTAGGTCCCAGAAACAGAAAGCAAAGTGGGGAGGCCAAGGGAAAATGGGGAAATATAGAAATGGAGCTATCAGTCTCCTACTTCCTGAGCAGACGGAAAAAAGAGACAAAGAAAGGTCAAAGAACCGAACTGCCAAAGCCCGGACTGACTGACTGCTCCTTCCAATCAAACTAGGCCCACAGGTTCTCAGTTATTTGCCTTCCCACTAGAACCCAAAGTTATCTCTCAGCTCCACCCTACAAGAAGAAATAAGCTTCCTATCACAAAGCCTGTCTGGAGTCAAGAACCGAGTTTGAACCCTGGATCCAGATCTACTGACCACATGACCCTGAACTAGTCACCTAACCTCTCTCTGCCTCCACTTCTTTATCTATAAAATGAGAGAACAGGACTTAATGCCCTCAAAAGTCCCTGCCAAGTCTAGATCTAGAATCCTATGAATAATTTGCAAATCAAAGAGATTTGACTCCATCCAGAAACAAAGTCACCTCTACCCAGTTGATAGGACTGACTGGAGAGTAAGACTCTGAATCGATCAACCAATTGACAAAGCTTGTACAAAGCACCTACTATGTGCCAGGCACTGAGCTCAGCACTGGGGATACAAAAAGAGTATTTGTTTGCTTGTTGTCTCCCCTGTAGATGTAAGCTGGATACCTGCCCTCAAGGAACTTACAATCTATGGAGGGAGACAACATGCAAACAAACATTTACAAAGCAAACTCTATTCAGGATAAATAGGAGGTAATTAATCATGAAGGCACTAGAATTAAGAGAGGCTGGGGAAGAGGTTTTCCAGAAAGAGAATTTTAGTTGGGACTTAAAAAGAATTCTGATCTAAATCCATGATTGTAAATTGTGAGCTATGAGGAACATCCTATACTGTGAGGAGCAAGGTAGGGAAAGTTGGAAGGAGCTACATTGGACCACTCTCACGTCCATTCAAACAGTTGCCAGATGCCAACAATGTTTCCAAGCACGGGAGGAGCTGAAAACACCTACCATAACACAGAAGGTGATTATAATAAAAGCTAACATTTCTATGGAGAGCTCGAGGGTTCACAAGGCACTCTTCCATTTATTGTCAATTTGGTTCTCACCACAGCCTTTTGAGGTAGGTACTATCACTGTGCCCATTTTACAGATAACAAAGCAGACTGAGAGGGGTTGAGTGACTTGTCCAGGATCACATAGCTAATGAGGTGTTCCTGACTCAAATTCCTAAACTCAAGTGTCCCTGACTCCAATTCTGATGCTCTAGATCCCCTCCAGAGATTCTCAAACTTATTTGACCTACTTATTTGACCCTTTTAAAAAAAATTTACTCAGCAGCCCCCTAGAAACCTACTTTCTTTAACCATTTAACAGTTTTTTTTTTTTAAATTTGGGTCATTTCAAAGAAATATTCCCCACCACTGATTGTTCCAACATTCCCCTAGAGGTTGGGCCACTTTGGGAACCCCTGTGTATCATTCTGCTGCCAAAGGCAACAGGTTCCCCATCTGCAAAGGTCTCCAAGCCAAAGCATCAATCATTAGTGACTTTATAGAGAGAATTCTTATTCAGGTAAAGATTGGGCAACATGGTCACCCAAGTCCCTTCCATAACTGACATTCTATCATTCTGTACAGAATTCTGATAGCACTCGGTTTGCACTTCGCATAAACTCATATTGCTCAATTTAATATTATAGCTACAACTAAGTCTGCCTTCCACCACCCCTCACTAGACTAAGCTCTGGGGCCTATTAATCTCTGAGTTTTTCTGCATACTTAGCAGAGTGCTTTGCTTAATAAGTGACCGTTGAACATGTCTGTGCACTCACCAACTGTTGAAATGGGCCCCAGGACAGAAACTTAAACTGCCAAAACTTCCCTATTTGCAGGGACTGCCACTGTTCTACCTACTGAAATGTGTCTGTGGTATGACAGTTTTGACAGGCAAAGTCACAACTCCTTAGCAGACTGGAGATTTAGTGGTTCAGCCTCTGAAGTTGTTCTAGCAGATTCCAATTATGATTCCTATTAGCTTTCGAGGAAGGATTCCTGTCACTGAGACACCACTGCAGGGTATCATCATATCTTTGAGTGCGCCAATATTTTGGGCTCTGGAAGGTGGCCCTCTTATTGGTCAAATGGAAAATTTGGACAAATGGAATAGTGATATCTCCTCTAATGAGGTACCATCTTCCTGGAGCTTAAATTCAGACACATATAACAATATTTTATATTTGTAAGACTTTCAAAGTACTTTCATATAAACATTTTTTTATTTGAAAGGGTCTTTAGAAGTCATGTAGTTGACCAATCTTATTTTACTATTAATTCTTACTACATGAGCCCCTTGATGAAAATCCTCCTTCTATGTCTCACTATTTATTTTAAGGGTGACCCTGGATTCTGGATAATTCTGACAGCAGAATGCAAACTTGGGTGGTTTCTGCCAAACTGGAAAGTCCCTGGTGACAGCCTGAGTCTGCTGTATGAAAACCAGCATAACTGAATTCTTAGTTTGAAGGACTTGTCAAGTTCTTCATAGGACTACATGGCTTGGCAGCCACTGACTGCTGTTTCCCTTGTGTGGCTTGGTTTCTGCTTCCTATGCTCTCCATCTCCTTGTAGTGCCTACCAAATTCCCCCTCATACACTTGCTGTATGACAGTAGGCCAGTCACTTATCTCTCAGCCTCAGTTTTAGAATCAATTGCCTTTGTAGCCCTATGTTGAGAGAGAAAGAGAGGAGGGACAGAGAGGAAGGAAGGAAGGAAGGAAGGAAGGAAGGAAGGAAGGAAGGAAGGAAGGAAGGAAGGAAGGAAGGAAGGACAAAGAAGGAAGACAAAGGAAGCTTTTATCTATCAATTCCACTTATTCCCTATATGAAAAGAGTGGAGGGTACTAGAGAAGTGTGTGGCTTGAGACCTTAACCCTGGAGAAATCATTGGAGAGACCTTCTCCAGGGCCATATATGTGGGAGCCAAACTCTTAGGGTCACAGTGGTGTAACGGTAATTTAAAATGGAAAGATCTTTCTTATTAATTAATTAATAGGCCCATATGATCTGCTTAAATCTCCTGGAAGCCCGGGTCACATGTGGAGGAACTTGCTGAAGAGGCAGAACAGGAAGGGTGGAGCAGACCCAGGAGAAAGTGAAGAAGTGGGGTCAGGTCAGAGGGGAAAGAACACAGGCCAACTGACACAGGTCCAACTGACACAGGCCCAGTTGACACAGGCCAACTGGCACAGGCCCAGTTGACGCAGGCCAACTGACACATTGTGACAGTTGACAGTGAGAAGGCCCTGGCTGGGGGAGGGGAGGCTTGAGACTGACACATTGTAACAGTTGATAGTGAGAAGGCCCTGGTTGAGGGAGAGAAGGTTTGAGACTGATACACTATGACATTTGATAGTGGGAAGGCCCTGGCTGAGGCGGGGAAGGTTTGAGAATGACTTTGCCCTCTGCTGTGATCATGTTTATTAGCTTCTTGGTCACCATGATAGATTTTGCTTTCTGGTTCTGGGATTTGGCTTTCTGTGCTTAAATAAATGTTTTTCTTCTGTCTTCTATATGGAGAGTCTTCTGTATTTTGCAGCTAAGAACTACGGTGGCATATTCCCAGTCACCGCCAGTGCTGTGAATGTTGCCTTGGCAATACAAATGGCCAAGCACTAAAAGGGTGCTTAGTGGCCAATGAGTCCAGTTCCATTATTTCATCCCTCTTCAGGAACTTCTCACTACAAAGTCTTCAAAAATCTATTTTTCATTAAGAATTTAATTTTAACTTTCATTGCCAAATATGAGTACCTACAACTATACTCAAGGAGGAAAATATGATGAGGAAAAAATGTGAACACTTTATTTTAGGATTTCCAATGGATCTGAGATGTGTTTTGGTGGTCTAGGTCTCATGCTTTGCTGTCCTATAAGATTGTTGTCTGTGTTCTGCCACAAATCCTCTAGAGGGTCAACCCAACACGCTGGGGACCTTTCTTTAGGGCATTTTACATTTGGAGGGTACTAGCAAAGCACTTGGACTATCCCTCTGAGATGTTAATCAGGCTTACCTCTTTTTTTAATTATCATATTTCCTCAAGGATTTTGAGTTGACCCACTAATCAGCAAACAAAATAAAATGAAACAAAAAAGGGATCATAAAAGATTCTACATGTACCTTCTAAATTCGTAACTTGTATATTTCAATGATAAATACATAAATATTATATATATGTATAAATAACTTTACCAAAATCAATCAGATTAAAAATGAAGACATTTGTTCACTTACGGTCACTCCTTGGAGGAGATTAACAGATCTGAAACCCAAGTCCCAAAGCTGTTTCAGCGCCTTCTGCCTTCCAGCATCGAGAGAGAAAATAAACTTACTTTAAGCTGCTGAAGGGAGAATAAAGCTCTGGAAAGAAGCTAACATGAGAAGAGCCAGTAGTCTTCATCATATCTCTACATCTCCAGCTTGCTACACTAGAGACTTTGGGGAATGTCCCTTTGAGTGAGATTTGGGACTCTCTTTTGTTTGAGCTGGGTTACCTTGCCCACAATAGGAATATTCTTTCCTTCCTCACTGTCTGGTACATATTCTCTTGGGCAGTTAGGTAACATGGTACATAGAGTGCCAGGCCTTGAACCAGGAAGACTCATATTTGTGAATTCAAATCTGACCTCAGATACTAACTAGCTGTGTGACCCTGGGACGACTTATTTAATCCTATTTGCCTAAGTTTCTTCATATGTAAAATGTGCTGGAGAAGAAAATGGCAGACTACTCCAGTATCTTTGTCAATAAAACCCCATGTTTTGCCATGAAGAGTCAGATGTGAATGAAAGACTGAACATCAATATTCTCCTCCAAATAATTTCTCTGATTTCTATTTTGCTATCAACTTGGATAAATTAGTTTTCTTTACTACTTACTATGTGTGTTCATTGTGAAACTGGTATTTGGTGGGAAGGGAGTCAAACTTTGAATATAAAGCTCGTGTCTCCCTTTTCCCATTACAGAAAAGCAATCAGAAGTTTATCTTGAACCTGAAAACCACATCCTCTCGACTAATGATATTTAAGTGGACAGATAGAAATAATTCTAGCCTAGTACTCCCTCTCCATGTAAAGAGCAGAATGGCTATAAAACTGTGCACACCCTTTGATCCAGAAATACCACTACTAAGTCTGTATCCCAAAGAGATCATAAAAAAGGGAAAAGGACCCACATGTACAAAAATATTTATAGCAGCTCTTTTTGTGGTGGCCAAGAAATGGAAATTGAGGGGATATCCATCCAGTGGGGAATGGCTGAACAAGTTGTGGCATATGAATGCAATGGAATACTATTGTGCCATAAGAAAGGATGAGCAGGCAGATTTCAGAAAAATCTGAAAAGACTTACTGAATTGATGCTGAGTGAAGTAAGCAGAACCAGGAGAACATTGTACACAGTAAGAACAACTTTGTGCAATGATCAACTTTGATAGACTTAGCTCTTTGAAGCCCAGGAACTCTTTCATCCAAAAAATACATCAGCTTCTTGATAAGTGGTGAGATGAAACAACCAGGAGTAACAACATATTGGAATATACATCCATTTATAAAGTGTTCCAGAGGAATATGGTGGAAGATTACCAATTATTGTCTCCTAACACTGTAAGGCAGTTAAGGAGAAAATAAGTCTGCAGCATGTTTGGTAAGAGACCCAAAGGGGCAAATAGAGGAAATGTTGTGGAGGTACAACTGAAATGACTTGACAAATAATTGGATAAGGTAGGAAGGGCAGGAAGAGATGATGACTCCAAGTCTGCAAACTCAACCTGCCTGGGACGATGATGCCACCAACAGAAATAGAGAAAAGGTAAGTTTAAGGGGGGGAGATGATGGATTTAATTTGGGACATGTTGAATCTGAGGTATCAATAGGACATCTAGATAGATACATCCAACAGAGTTCTGAAGGGAGAGTGGAGCTACATATATAGAAATGAGTGAAGATGTATATATATAGATAAGAGAGTCATATTCAGTTCCCATGGATATAATTACCATCTATGTTGACAATTTTCAGATCTACCTAGCCTAATCCTCCCTGCTGACCTCCAGTCTTACATCTCCAACCACCTTTCAGACATCTTGAACTAGATTCTACTTTCTTTGTCAAATATAAGCATCCACAATTATAATCAAGAGAAAAATACAAGGAAAGTAAGTTTTATTTAGGATTTCCATGGATCTAAGATCTTTCTTGATCTAGGTCTCTACCAATCCCCATCTTTTGTCCCATGTGATTTTTGTCTGTATTCTTCCACAGATCCTCCACAGAAGGTGAATCCAACATGCTGGGGACCTCTCTTTTGAACATTTTACATTTCTTGGGAACCAGTAGGGCACTTATATTGTCCATTTATTATCTCTCCCTTGTGATGCTGATCTTAGCATGTCCACAACAGAACTCATACCTTTGCTCCTAAACCCTCTCCCCCTACTAACTTACCTGTTACTGTCAAGGGCAACACTATCCTCCCAATCCTTCAGGTTGGCAACTAGGAGTCATTCTTAACTCTTCACTATCTCTAGCCACCACAACTCCCATATCCAAGCTGTTGCATTTTTTCTCAAATACACCCCTTTCTCTTGTCTAAAACTGCCACTATTCTGGTTCACACTCATCCCCTCATGTCTGAACTATTGCACTAGCCTGCTGGTAAGGCTGCCTGCCTCAAGTCTCTCCCCACTTCAACTGATCCTCTAGCCTCCAAAGTGATTTTTCTAAAGGGGAGGTCTGACCATATCACCCCCCTATTCAACAAACTCCAGTGACTTCCTCTCCTCTCCGGGATCAAATACAAAATCTTCTGTTCAGCCATCAAAGCCTTTCATTACCTAGTACCCTCCTCCTACCTTTCCAGTCTTCTCATACCGTACTGCCTGCCATGTACTCTTTGATCAGTGACGTTGGCCTCCTGGCTGTTCCACAAACAAGACACTTCATCTCTTGACTCTGAGCATTTTCTCTGACTATCTGCTATGCTTGGAATGCTCTTGCTCCTCATCTCTGCCTAATGGCTTCCCTTACTTCCTTAAGTTTCCATCTTTCTACAGGAAGCTTTTCCCAACTCCTCTTAGTTCTAGTGCCTTCCCTCCATAAATTATTTCCTATTTATTCCATGTATAACTTGTTTGGCAATTTGTGGGCAGATAGGTGCCACAGTGAGTAGAATGTTGAGCCTGTAGTCACAAAGACCTGAGTTCAAATCTGGTCTCAGACACTTCCTAGTTATGTGACCTTGGGCAAGTCATTTGACCCTGTTTACCTCAGTTTTCTCATATGCAAAATGAGATGGAGAAGTAAATGGCAAACCACTCCAGTATGGTTGCCAAAAAAACCCCAAATGGGATCGTGAAGAGTCAGACAGGACTAAAACAACTGAACAACAAGTAGCTTATTTGCCTACTGTCTCCTCTATTAGATTGTGAGCTCCTTGAGGGACAGGATTGTCTTTTGCCTCTTTTTGTATCTCCTGTGATTAGCACAGTACCTGGAACATAGTAGTCACTTAATACATGTTTATTGACTGCCCAATTGACTTTACATATGTTATCTCATTTAGCCATCACAACAACCCTTTGAGATAGGTGGTGTTATTATCCCCACTTTACAGATGGAAAAACTGAGGCAGATAGCATTTGAATGACTTCCTCAGAGTCTAGTAATTGCCTGAGGCAAGATTTTAACTCAGGTCTTCTCAACTCCCAAGTCCCACATTCTATCCATTGCACCATCTAGCTGCCTGTAGGTATAGAATGCAAGGGAGGACCCTGTGAAATCAGTTTGGAAAGACAGATCAGAATTATAAAGGGATTCAAAAGATAGAGTAGAGTAGTTTCTCCTCAAGACAATAGGGGCCTCCAGAAACTTCTTGAGTACACAATGACATAAGCAGTCTAGTTCTTCAAGAACATCAGCTTGGCAGCTGTAAAGGATTGATAGGAGAGGGAAGACGGATCTAGAAAGACCAATAAAGAAGTGATTGTAATATTTGTAATGATTATAGTTGTAATAATAATAATAATATAGGTAATGATGGTTTAAATTAAGGGAGTGACCCTGGGAGTAACCCAAAGGGAATAGGTGTGAGTGGAGCTATGGAGACAGTACTGACAAGACTTTAAAGCTGATGGAATGGGGATGAGATGAGTGAAAGAGAGTAAAGATCAAGGCTAATTTCAAGGTTATGAGTTTGGGTGGATAAAAAAGTTGTAGCCTCAACAGAAGTAGGAAAGTTAGGAGGGGGCATGTGGCAGGGGAAAGATAATGGGTTCCATTTGGGGATATTTTGAGTTTGAGATGCCAATGGCACATCCAAGTAGAGATGTGGCACTCAAGCTCTGGAGGAAGATAAGTGCTGGATATGCAGATTGGAGATTCATCCATGTAGAGGTGATAATTGAACTCAAAGGAGCTGATGAGATCACTGAAAGGGAGAGAAGAGCAAAAACAGAGCCCTGGCCTATACTCACATCTGGTGGTAAGACAGGGTGACCAGCAGAGCAGACTGAGAAGGAATGGTGAGACAGGTAGAAGGAGAATCAGGTGGGAGCAGTGTTGTGGAAACCCAAGAAGTCTCCTTCTAAGCTCGTCTAAGAGGAGAAGGGGGAGATTATGAGTGTTACATTTTACAGAGAAGTCAAAAGGCTAAAGTCTAAGAAAAGGCCATCATATTTAACAATTAACAAATCATTTGTAACTTTGCCAGGAACAGTTTAATGGAGTAATGAAGTGAAAAGTCAGATTGCAAACCATACGTACTAGTAATCCACATTTCCATTCACAATCCTCTTCTTTATAGTGGATATATGGAAATGCTCTTTTTACATATGGTGTTTGTTAAATTAAAAATTAAAAATATTAAGTCAATTTTAAAAGGTTAAGAAGTAGAGGTGAGAAAGAAAAGGCAATGAGTGTAAACAGCTATTTCCCTATTGTTTTCCCTATTACATTTTTCTCTTAGGAGGGTCAGTTGGCTTTTGACTGGTCTATGACACACTCCAGCCATTGCAAAAGGAGAAAGTCCCAGCTTCTAATTTTCCCACCACATACCACACAGTAGGTTGGTAGAGGTATAGTCATTTGTCTACTCAAATTATCCGTATAATTTATTTAACTCTGCTTTGCTTAGGTATTGATAGATGTGCCTAGAGAGGGAGCACACTGTGATGAATGAAAAACCCAAGAGTCAGAGTTCCTGGGTAATTAATGATCAACTTATTAATTAGGTTAGCTAAAAATCAATAAATTTGTGGTGAGTGATTCCTCTCAGTAACCAAAAACATGAAGAGACTTTGAAGCCTTAATATACTTTTAGAAAAGGGGTACTCTAAGAAGTGAAAATCAATCCTGATTGGGAACCAATTAATAAAGGGGTAGACATACTAATGAGGAGGGGGCCTAAAAGTCTTCAGCTCCTCCTGCTGAGAATGTGCCTTGATCATAAAACTCAGCCATCTCCAACAATCTGGACAAGGAAATCTATCTCCATCCAGACCACTCTGGTTGGTTTTCTCCTTCATGAGATAGGTCAGCCTAAACTCCAATGGAAGATACAAGGACATGGGCTCATTGTTTTGGGGCTGGAATTTAACTAGTTTAGATTCTATTTACATTCTAAACAGAATTAAAGTCTCCTAGTTGGGTGAGGTCCTGCCTAAGATTAAGGGGCAAATTCCTGGAGGATTTGGGCAATCTCTTCTTTCAACCACGCCCTTCAGAGACTGGCTGACTGACCTACAGGGACTAGTCCATGAATGAGGAAATAAAAAAAGAAAAACTTGGATCCCAATGTAATAACTGATCATTGGTTATCTGTTGTCTTCATTCTCAAAGAGGACCAAAATGACATCGCTATGAGAAGTCAAGGTACAGTGTGTCTGACTGTGGCTGATCAGACAATATGAGCAGCCCAGAAGGCTCTACCAAAGGTTGGGGACAAATAGTCCATATAGAGATATCTCTAAATTTGCATGTCTCATGTTTCTTTTGAGCTACTGCAATCCTACTTTGCTCATAGAGCACAGAAGCTTCTTTGATGCAGGCACACCATCCTGGGCAGTCCTGTGCCAGTGTCTCCCATGTCTCATAATGGATTCCAAAGTTCTTCAGAAAGACTTTGGTTATTAAAATAGAAAATAATCATTTCTCTCAACACTCTATATAACCTCTCCATATAATCTCTTGTGTATCCCAGACCTCACCCTTTGTATGGGTTCCTTCTGAAAAGAAGCGTTTGAGAGTTAGTTGGGAACTCAAAAGAGTGAACTGTGTCTAATCTAGCTGGTTCAGGATGAAGGCACCTTGAATCAGCACTTAGCTCAGTGCCTTCCCTTTCCTTTCTCTTTCCCTATGTTCTTGCCCCATGCTCAAAGGGGTGGAACAGAACTGCCCATCTTTGCCCTAGGGCTTTAGAGGTAGGAGAGAATTTCCCATGAAGAGACACAAAACTATGAATTTTAATGATTTGTGGTTATAATACCTCAAGCTATTTTGGGGAAATGCACTCTGGTGAAGCTTATGGATCACTTCTCAGAGTAATGTTTGTCGCCTACACTCAAAATTAAAGGAAATGCTAAATTTCAGTAATAGATTAGTGAAAAAGATACAACTTCTTCCATCAAGTTCATGCACCCCTTGAAATCTATACATGAACCCCTCAGAGGTCTAAGGGCCTCTTTATAAAAGAATTCTTGCACTGGATAGCCTATCCTCCCTTGTCTTCAAAGATAGCACATTCTCAGAGTTTTCCTCCTGCCTTCCTATGTACCTTTGTCAATTACTTCTCTTCTCTACTTTTACTTTTTACTTTTACACTTTACTTTTACTTTCTGCTCCTTTGATGGTAATATGAGGGTCCAAAGGTGAAGAAAATTGCATGTAATGTTAAATCCTTTCAATGTAATGATCAGTTTTGCTGAATAATTTTCTCTTCCTCTTTTTCTTCAAAAAAAAAAGCTTTATCATAAAAAATTACTTTCTGGGAGGGAAAAGGGGAAGAAGAGAGAGAAAGGTAGGTTATGTAAAAACAAAAAATGCATAAAATAAATTCTTTAAAAAAAAGATCAGGCTAGCCACAAACCATTTCACTTTCTTCTTATAATGAATTTCTTAAAAATTCAAATCACATCTAACATACTTCTTCAGCTCATGTAGAAAACAGTGTGACAATAAATTGAGTGTTGGATTTGGCATACCACCTCTGACACTCACTAGTTGTGTGACCATAAGCAAGTTACTGAACCTTTCTAAACCTCAGGCTCCTCATCCATAAGATGGGTATAACAGTAGTATCAACCTAAGAGGGTTGTAGTGAGGCTTAAATGAGCTAATGTATATATTTTGTCATTCAGTCATTTCAGTCATGTCCAACTCTCCATGATTCCCTTTGGGATTTTCTTGGCAGAGATATTGGAGTGGTTTGCCATTTCCTTCTCCAGCTCATTTTACAGATGAGAAATCTAAGGTAAATAGGGTGAAGTGACTTGCCCAGGGTCACACAGCTAGTAAATGTCTGAGCCTGGGAACTCTATGCACTATAGTGCCACCTAGCAGCCCCAAAGTTCTGTATAAGTGTCAGTTATTCAATCTAATTCATTTTATTCCAAGCCAAGAATATTTTTGCCAGATTAAAATCAAATTAGTTGAACACTGAAATCTATAAAAAGATGTTTTCTCTTTTCTAACAAACCTGGGTGACAAACTCACAAGTCAACCCTGCCTCTTCCACGTAGTTTGAAAGTGGGCATACCTACCTCAGGAAGGTGCCAAGCAACTTTTATCAAATAAAGGTATCCAAAAGAAACATGTCCTGTTGGAAAGGCCCTTTAAGAATGCAGTGCCATTATCATTGTTACCATTATCCATTTTTCAATTAGCATAATGTGTCATCCTTAGCCAAAGTGATAAAAGACAAGATTCCAGAGGACCATGAAATTGCATTTTTGCATACTATGTTTTAAACACTGCCAACACAATCTATTTCCACTATGCCATTAGGTGGCTGTCTTTAAAGGATGACAGCATTACAAAGAATGAAGCAATAGTGGTCTCTTGTGGGAGAAAACTGTATTTGCCACTGAAATGCAAAAAAAAAAAAAAAGACAGTCTGAGCTACCTAAATCACAAGAACATGGAACCATAATGATAATCATCGATTTAGACCTGGAAAGAGTCTCGGAAGCCATCAAGTCCAAGCCTTGCATTTTCCAAGATGAAATTTAGGCCCAGGAAAGTTCAGTGATTTCCCAAGGTCCTCTAGGTAATAAGAGTCCTAACAAAGAACCCAGTCTGACTCCAAAGCTGGCAAGGGGACTTTTACTTTTATAGAATTCCTTCTCTTTCCTTTCTCCCTTCTCCTCCATTCCCTATTCCTTTCCCTTCTTATTTCCCTTTCCTTTCCTCTTCCCCTTCCCTTCCTTTTCTTTTTTTTCTCATCTAGGTTAGAAATCTAATGACTACTCTCTAGCCCAATCCCATTACTAACCATCATGGGCATTTTGACCCATTTTTTTCCCAACTATTTTCCAACCGAGGCCATTCACACTTTTTTAAGCCAGGAATCATCATGTTAACGCCAGACTGAGTATGGATACTGAATTGACTTCAGCCCTTACTATAAACTCAGAATTCCTGAGCTTAAGTGATCTAGCATCCTCAGGGCCCCTGAGGTAGGCCCTATTTTTACATTTCCACCCATATGATAAAAGTGACCAATTTGGATGATTAGACCTTTTGCTGACTGGCATATTTATCACTCCAGACAAAATAAAGGGCCTTTCAAAATCATTATTATTGGTGAATCTATCTTCCAGTAAGCACGATAGATAAACCCCTAGTCAAGCAGTACTTCATTCCAATTTGGGGGATACCCTCTCCCCTTAGAAGACAGGAAGAAAAGAATGACTCATTGAAGACTGAAAAGATGGAGAAACAGGAAAGAGCAGTGTCATGGGAGTAGAATGAGAATCCTTTAAGAAATGTAGATTAGTAACAGTGTAATATGCTGAAAAATCATCAGAGAGTAAGGACTTTTATTTAGCAATTAGGAGGATAAAACAATGAATTAATGAGTATTCACTAACTATAATGATGGAAATAAAGGTACATTAATAGCAACAAATCCCAGCATAAATATATAGAAAAAAAAAGTTTAAGGAGGAAGGGGTGCCATGGAAACAGATGATTTTTAAGTTAATATACCCAAATTTATACATTAAAATATATAAATGACAAGTTTAGTGGATACATGAAGAATCTTTTACACTTTTGTTTTATTTTTTTATTTAGTGCGTTGTTTCAAAATCATTTTTAAAGGGTGAATCTGATCAATATCATGGTGTGGGGGCTGGGGGGAATAACAGAGGGACAGTCCAAGTGCTCTACTGGGACCCTCCAAATGTAAAATGCTCTAAAAAAGTCCCCAACGTACTGGGTTGACCTTCTGTGGAGGAGATATGGAAGAATAAAGACAAAAAGGCATGAGAACTAGACCACCAGGGCAGAGCTCAGATTCATGTAAGTCCTAAAACAAAGGGCTTAAATTTTTTACCCATTTTTTTCCTTGATTATAGTTGTAGATAGTCATAGTTGGCAATGGAAGTTAAAATTAAATTTTTAATAAAAAAATATATTATTGAAGACCTTGTAATGAGACTTTCCTGAAGAGGGGTGAGAATGGAAATCAAGAAGGAGAATGCTGATGAGGGAAGTCAAGACATAGAACCTCGGTTGTTTTCTCTAGAAGTTTTGCAGTAAAAAGGAAGTGAGAGACTGAGTGACCACAGGAGGGGATGGTACAAAAAAGCAACATGGTGAAGTAGAAAGAAAACTGAAAGAAAATCAGATGTGGCACCAGAGGAACTGGGTTGAAATGCCAATTCTCCCACTTTTTACCTGGATGACCTCAGAGAAGTCATTTAGTCTCTGTGCCTCTGAAGTTTCCACATTCATGAATGATGTAATTGGACTCTGTTCTTAGCCATTATGACCCATAGAATTTGGAATCTGAGGATCTAGATTTGGTTCCGGCTCTGCCAGTTACAATCTGCAGGATCTTGGTCACTGGATTTCTCTAAGTTTCAGGTTCTTCTGTAAAATGAGGAGGTGGGACCAGATAACTTCTACTACTCCTCACAGCTCTGGGCCTTCACCCTAGAGTCAGGAGGCTTCATTTATTTTTCTTAATTTTTTAGGACAGAGAAGACCTGAACATATTAGAGGAAGGGGGAAAGGAATCGCTAAGAAAGAAGAAATTGAAGATGAGGGGATGGGGTAGGGTTGGGAAGTGGAGGCAATGTCAGATGAAGCAAGGGCTCAGAGGAGTCAGAAAAGGATGGGATCCAGAGTGACACACAGAGTTAGCCTTAGCCAGGAAGAGAGCCATCTCCTCTTCTAAGATTGGAGAGAAAAGGATAGGTCATATCACAAGGAGGCTACCTTTTCTACCTCATAGCATACTTTGAAGACAATGGGTCACTTTTCATAGACTCCCAGCCATAGTCTAACACTTTGCCCATAGTAAACATAGTAGTCTGTTGACTCCAACCAAAGTGTCGAAAAGAGAGAGAGAGAGAGAGAGAGAGAGAGAGAGAGAGAGAGAGAGAGAGAGAGAGAGAGAGGGAGAGATGATGATGATGATGATGATGATGGATGATTTCAGCGTTCTCAGTAAAGTGAGAGATAGATCATTTGATAAGAATGGAGGCTGCCACTGTACCAGTAGTGATCATTACTGTTGACCTGTCCAGCCTCTCAAAGATTATGAAAGGGCAAGAAAGAAGAGCAGTGACCCCCACACGTGGTCCAGGAAGAGGACATCTCCAAATAATTGCTGACCACCAATTCTCCTGTCCCTCATCCACTTCTCTGATCAATTTGATCTTCATCAGTCTCATGGTTAGGAAATTTCCCAACTCTGTGTGTGTGTGTATGTGTGTTTGTGAGTGTGTGTGTGTGTCCTACAAACTCATCAAGTCCATAGATTAGGAAGCTGAGGTCCAGAGAAATAACAAAACTAGTAAAGGGAAGATTTAAACTTCAGCAAGCCCAACACCCTAACCACACTGCACCTCTCCATGGATTGAACAGATGGAAACGAAATATTGAGAGAAATTTAAGGTCTCTGCCATAATCCCAGAAAGAATCTTGGGCCAGGCCAAGGTCATGGCACTAGCAGTAGCAATAGTGGCACCTCCTGGGCAGGAATGTCTCCCATTTTCCAAAATCCTTGGAGGGCTGAAAATATCTTATTTAGGATAATAGAAAAAGAAAGCCCCAGTTTGGGGGATGGAGGAAAATGGGATAGCCTGCTCAAGAATGCAATTGTGCAGAACAATCATCTACATTCACCATACGAGGGAAGCAGTCTGGTACAATGAAGAACACAAGCTCTAGAATCAGAAGGCTTAGGTTCTCTTTCCAGCTTTGTCACTCACTACCTTTCTCCTTGGAGAAGTCCTGCTTACGTTCCCTGGGTCTTAATGAAGTGGTTGAACTTGATGACTTGTACTGTTGACTTTCAGTTCTAAGTTTGCTTAAGTATTCACTTTGCTTTGCTTCTATAAACATGTCCAGTCAAGGGGAGTAGGTGGATTGTTAAGGCTCCTTCCAATTCTGAGATTCTGAGGCCACCCGGTAGGAACCACATCAGAACAGGAAATCATTCTTTAAAACGTCTGTCAAGTGTTCATCCAGTCACTGCTTAAAGACCCACAATGATGGGGAAATTCACCACCTCCTGAGCCAGTTGGCCTTTTCTACTTTTGGACAGCTCTTACTAATGGTAAACTTCTCCTTATGTCTGAGTCCTTTGGTTTCATCTTCCTGCATTTAAATAATTTCCCAGGATTTGGAGTCAGACAGAGTTTACTTAAATGATTCAAAGAGGGTGGGGGTAGGTGGGTGGGAATGAAGGGAAACATGACATTTTCATCCGTAATAAAGAGAGCAAAACTAAATTCTTGGCCAGGACAGATTTCTGGGGACTCTTTAAATAACCACCTCAGGGCTGTGACTATTATCTCCTCTTATGATAGATTTTTCTCACTGTCATTTAGCTAGAAGTCATTTCTAGTATCTCAGGGGTTCTTCTCCACTGCTCTTTTTCCCCTCATAGAGCCTCAATTCACAAATCTCTGCCAATTCCTTTGAAGACCAGACTTGCTTAAACGACTCTCTAGGAAACTTGTAATTATATCATGTAACCAGATTCATGAGAGAACAAAATTGTTTTGTTTTATAAACAATTCTATTGTTTATTAACTCTTCAGGAAAATTATACAGGGTATCCCAAAAGTCTTAGGGCTGTTTTAAAATATTGAGGTTTTAACAGTTATTATTTGTTATTCTATTCAAAGCTTTAAATGACTCGAAGACTTTGGGGGCATTGTACTTCAAAGTCCCATGTCATAATATAGCTTTCTGACATTGAAGGTCATAACATTCTTCAAAGAATACATCTTTGAGTTCCAAGTACTTCCGAGTGTGACTTCAGTTTCATATTCCCTGGGTTCAGGTTCAGTGAGAGCTATAACCAGGATGGGGTAGCCCATCATAGAAACCATCAGAGAGACCATCTGGTTTAATGAGAAAACAGGCTCTGGAATCAGAAAGCCAGACTTCAAACCCCAGCTTTGTCAGATCTTTCCTAGATGATAACATGGGTTTGGGTAGAATTTGGAGAAGGTAGGATCCAGGAAAGGGTGAAGGAACAGGGTCATAGGTCAGCAGAAGGCAAGGGACAAAACTTCCCCTTTTCAAAACATAACCATACAATGCCCACCCTGTCTTCCTCTGTATGCCCTGATGGCTTTTGTTCCCAGTGAAGACATCTCTAGTAACACCTCTGGATGAAGCTATTTGCCCTCTGAAGAGTCCACAAAACAACTCCACCCTGAGAGTTTTTTGATGGGAACCATACAAAGGCAAGTTTATTTCCAATTTGGAAACTCATTAACATGAGTATATTTTGCACCCACAAGACGGGAAACAGGTCCCCAAATAGCGCAAGAGGGCTGGGGTTGGACTGTGGTGGAAGGATGAGCACCGATGTAGCCACACTGATGCAATGGGAGGCATGCCAGATTTGCAGTCATTGAATCTGGGGTCTGAACGCTGCCTCTGCCAGTTACCAAGTCAATGCAACACTCATTCATTAGGCTGGTGTGCATAATCCTTAAGGTGCTTTTCATTTCTATGACCTTGTGATCATTCCTTAGGGTTTATACCATTGACTTACCTGAGATGCAGTGAGGAGCTAGATGGAGGGTTCAATATCCCACCACTTTGACAGATATAGTAACTGAAGCTCAGAGACATGAACTTACCCAAGGTCACACAGGTTGCAAGTGGCCACAGTGGGATGTGAGTCCAGATTCTCCAACTCTTAATCAGGCCCAGGGAATTCCCCACTACAAAACTTAAGTTACAGCCACCAATGCCAAGAAAAATGACCCAATCTTTCACAGACAATAGAACCAGCAGGACTGCTAGTCTGGGAGGAATGAGGGGACCCTGGAAGCCAAAGTGTTGAATTAGGCAGGCTGGTCTATTTCACCCTATTCCGTATTACCAGCCTCAATTTTCCTGGAAAGGGGAAGGATCTGTCATTCTCAGAGGTGGAAGCACCAGATTTCTTCTCTGCAGGAAACTAGGTCAGAATAATTGCAAACAGTTGAAAGGAACTGAACTCATCATGAGCAGGTGTCAACCTCAGAAATGTTCCTTTCTTCCCTTCCAATGAAGGGCTCCATGTTTGAGGAGTCAGGAGTCACTAACAGGACTGAAGAGTCAGACTCAGAGATCTCAGAGATCTGGTCAAAGTCCAATAATGAAACAGCATGGTGTCACGGAAGAGGATCTGGCCTTGGAATGTGCTTCAGATACTTACTAGCAGTCAGACTCTAGGTCAGTTGTCTCACCTCTCTGGCTCTTGCTAGCCTCATCAGTAAAATGAAGAAGTTGAACCCAGGGCTTTTGTAAGGCCTCTTCCAGCTCAATGAGCCCTTATTTTACAAATGAGGTAGACAGAGCACAAAGGTGTGAATTAATTTGTTTATCCAGAACCAACAGCGACAGAAACAGGTCTTCAGATTCAGGAGAATGCGGATATATACGATACTTGGAGTCAGCGGACTCTCACTTCTGCCAGTGCCTGGCACATAAGCATGTAATAAATGTATATTGATTGATTCTGACCCTGCTTTTAACCCTAATTCCAACCTTGTTTCAATATCTCACACACGCATGCATGCACAAAAAAAAAAGTGACAACTTAAAAAAAAAATCTTTTAATGAAAATTGTAAAAATTCTAATAAATTTCAAAGAGCAAGATATTCTTTAGGATATTTATAAAAGAACATTTGGTCCTCTTACAGAACAAAAAAGCTCCCCTTTAATTTAAATCCACTTCTTATTTACATAGATTAAACATATCATTTATAGTTGCAAATTATATTGCACATTACAGAGTGAGAAGCACAACAGACCTGTGTATTCCAACAAGTCACCCCAGCCGTTTTCAATTCTCAGTTTTGCAAAAACAGATTTGCTTTTCTAGTGCATAATAAATAAAAATGTGCCCTGTTTTGCTATTTAAAAACAAAAACACCTTCCAAAATCCTTCCTCCCCATCTCTCTCCCCTCTAAGTATCAAGAGTTGAGGAATGGGGCTGAATTGGGAAGTGCCACAGCTACCTGACATTTGACCAAATTCACATTCATTTCAAGTGTGGTCACTATTCAAGGCCTGTTCCATGGCCCTACTGGTGACCAGTTTATACCCAATTTGATCTCATCTCAGTTGGCTCGCTTGTCACTTACAGAAGTCACAAGACGAACCGAGCCTTTTACTTCTAGGAGGGCCCCTCAATTGCAAATCAGAGGCACAATGGTGGGAGTCAAAAGACTAGGGACAGAGGAGAGATGGTTATAGCAACCATGATGGGACAGTTCCTTGGACCTAGCAGCAGACTTTCAAACCTTCAAATTTAAAAAAAAAAAATTACACCCTGGAATGCTTAAGTAGGAAAAATGCAAGACATTGCATTCACAACACAACAGGAAGAAAGACTTTACAATTAACCAGTAACTGGAGCCGGGATGATAGGCAAGGCTACCCTACACCCCTTCCCACAACCAACTCTGATGGGGGAAAAAAAAATCACTTATTGATATTGTTAAACTATTTGTATTAAAGCATCCAAATTAAATAACTACTAAAACTTTCCTTCACATGGAACTGCATATATATTTCGTTAATCATTAGTTGTTTTTTGTGTATGTGTGTGGTTTTTTTTTTTTAGAGAAATTAGCTAAAATTTTCAAAACACATCCTAATGCACTGTCAAAATTAAAAGATTAAAGGAGGTCACTATTTTAACAGTTTGGAGGCAGATGACAGCATGACGCCCCCAGGCAATATTTTATGTTAGGAAAGTTGATGGCACTGAGGAAAAGTCTGAAAGTATAGTGAGCCCTAACTTAAGGTCAGTGACCTGCAAAGCTGGAAGACACCTTTAAAAAAAAAAAACTAAAAAAATTTCTTCACCAAAAATTTGGCAAGGTCTGACTTTGGTCATGTTTTTGATGTACAATAACTATACACTATAATACTTTGGGACTCTGAGCATAGACATTTACAAAACACTTATGGATCAACCAGGTGAGAAGACACAGTGGCAATGTGGAAACTAAGACTGTGTCATGTATTAGTCATGCATGCTTAGTGAGTTGACCAGAAACATTATGTGCCACACAATCAGCCTCCTCACATGCAGACGACACACAAAGATACCAATCCTCTCCGTGGTCAAGTCAGCAAGAAAATGTCCTTGGCAATCACTTTTCTTCTGCCTTCTGAGAGAGCTACCTTACACTGATAACACAGTGAAGTAGCAAGGTTAGTGACCATCACAAAGCTGGGGGCAGCATCATTTCTATTGGTTTGTTCTGGCACTAACCAAAGTAGAAAATGAAAACAAGTTTACCCACACTCACACCTCATTCATATTGCTTCTTTTTTAAATAAACTTAAGAGATTTGATTCTAATGACAAACCAATGACCTGATGTACCCCAGCTGATGTCTTCCCAGATGAGTATTTGGGCCTAAACACCTAGTTAGGTAGGATATTTGGGCTTGGGTAGGGCTGGAACAATTGGGGTTTTCATGAAGATATTCTCCAATCCTCAACAACACTTAATGAACAAAGGTGCAGTCCTGGGAGCTGTTTCAGGATTGGAGCATTTTGTCCCTGAGTTGCGTAAATAGCTCAGCAGAGGAGTGGATCATGATGCCAGGCACAGATTCCAACACCAGAAGACAAGAGGTGTTAGACATGCTGGAGTGGTGGGAAAGGAAGACATGCAGAACAGAGGACTGGAAGAGAATGTTATGTGGCTGTCTCCCCACTTTGTCATGGAAACCTGGGACACAGCAAGGACAAACCCAGAGGAAAAGGAACTCTGGTTCCTGCCCAGATAATACAACCCTGCCTGCTCCTCCTCAATGCCATACAGGTTTTATCTTCAAGTTTCTTGGAGAAGACAATGTGTGACAGTAAAGGTGAAAAGGAAGGAGGAGTTAATTATAAAAAGTCAAGGAAGACTTTTTTTTAAAGCACATATAATGAATGAATGCTCTATCTACACAACAAATAACTGCAGATAGCAATTCAGAACAGAATAAGGGTTTGAAAATTAAACAATGAAAAAAGCAAAATATTTTATGTTCCTGCTTTTTAAAAAAGTATATTGTATGTAGTAGCAAAGGGTTTTAAAATGAGCTGATGGGTTTCTGAATCACATTATTAAAAATATCCAAGAGTTGAATCTTATCTAATTTAAGAAAATTTAAACTCCAAAAACTTATAAAACTTACCCTCCACCCCCCCAAAAAAGGAATGAAAAATTCCTCATTTGGCTGACAAATGTGAGGGTTTAAGTAGCAATCTGCTTCATTTTGGAAAAAGGATAAAGAAAATTTGAAGTGGGCAGCAGTGACTAGGCAGGAAATATCAAACAAGGCTGGAGCACATTGTGTCTGATGGGCCTAGATCACGACCTCTGATGGTAACACAGTTTTCAGATCAGCAATCAGAGTTCAATTCTAGTTTGAGTTCACTAACGACAAGTTTGAATCCATTCGTGAAGGAAAAACACTGCCACCAGAGTTTTTGGTTTCTTTCTAACAAAGGAGGTTTTCACTCCAAAAGTTAGTCTAGTTTCCTGGTTACTTACTTCCCTGAAATGAAATATTGAAACGTCCATGCTGTCCATTTTCCCACCACCACCACCACCACAAGTCATTCCTAAGAATAACAATCTATCCATTCTTTCACTGTTTTATTCCAGCCCTACCTAGTTCATGAGATCCTAACACAAATTGAGCCTGCTAAAAAGGAAAAGCAGCTTAGATTTTTAGTGACCCATAACTGAGTCACCATAAGGCACTAACTGAAAACTTGGGCAGGAAAAATGCCCAACCATGTAAGAGTATCATCCTGCTCATTTTCTCTCCCCATCTCCATTCAATAGAGATGAAATTGAACAACAAAAAAAAAAAAAGGGGGGGGGGGGGGGCCAGAATTTAACCCAAACATGGTCAGGTTCAAGAAGCATGGCCAACAAGCATCACAACAATTGAAGCATTTGAAATCATGAAAAGCCTGGGAGAAGCATTGAGCACTTCGGCTCTACTCCACAGTTCTGTGACTACTGAAGTTCTTCTGGAGAGTTCATGTTACATTAAATTTTTAAAGCAAGGTCATTTCTTAGTTCCATGATATGATCCTTCAGAAGCTATTGGTTAGAAATCAGACATGGCAGTAGTGATTAGTGAGGGTTACATGGTATATTGATGGCAAAAGATGGATTTTCTTTTCTTTAAAAATAAATGTAATCCAAAATTAGGACAATGAATTACTGGGGAGCTATGAGACAATCTAACTATCCCACAAGAGAAAATATTGCTGTTTCAAAAAAAGTGAACCCAGTAAACCCTTCTGCAGAGGGATCTTAACCATAATCCCACTGTGAAGAGGTAGCGCCAGCCTCTATGACGAGAGGCAGCCCCTCCTCTTTACTGGCCTTCACAAGCAGTCTGCTGAAAAATCAGAGTCGTCACTTCAGCTTTGCTGTGATGGACTGTATTCAGTAAAGGGACAATCTATCAGCTACTCTTGATTTCAAATCTTAATAAAGAAATACAGGGGGCCAATTTTGGTTGTGTTTTGAACTGGAGAGAATAATTAAAATAATGTAAGAACAGAAAGGAAGCGCGTTGCTGGTCAGACCTGCCATCATCATCATTATTCATGGCCAGACTTTTGTAGTCCTTCTTCCACTTTAGTTACAACTCTGTATTTGCTTGTTTAAACGTCACCAAGAAAGATGATAGCTCAAATCAGGCCAACCATCTGATCAATCTGTCTCATGTAGACACTCTTGAGGGGGAGAGAATACCTTCTCTCATCAGGAATACGATTGCACTAGGAAGAAAAGAAAATTTGGGAGAAAATTAATGCTGAATTCCAATCCCTGGCTCAGCAGTCCATTGCCCACCAGTCCCTCATGTAGTATGGTTGGCTATGTATTCTTGTCCTTTGGTACAAAGAAATGACGGAAGAGATAGCAGATGTACTGGGCAGTATAAAGTGACATCGCAAAATATAAGCTGGAAGGGATCTTTAAGAACATTTAATTCTAATCCCTTCATTTCAAAAATAAGGAAACTGAGACAAGTCAGTTTATCTAGATCATATAACTATAGTCGGTGGCACAACTGGGAAGATAAACTGGTTCCCTGACTCCACAATAAATTAGTCATCCTAGAATCTGAGATGGCAACTTAACTGTCTAAAAATATCCCTCCTATCCCACCACCACCTATACTGAAGCCATGTTTCAAGTCTCTTCCTTTTACTACCCCGACATTCACAAGGCTATCCAAATGCTAGAAATTATATGCTGAAAGCACTTAAAACAGCTATTTTGGAGAAAAGGAAAGGACAAAGAACAGGGTCCATCAGTAAGTAGGACTGTCTCCTCTAAAGTTTTCAATATGTAACATGATATACAGATATATCACCCCAAACATCCAGTATTGGCATTATTCTGACAAATAGGCTCTCTCCGACAGATGTGGAAGGCCTGGAACAGAGACATTCAGAACACAGCAGAATTAAGAGTTCTGGGAAACTCTGCTTTAGGCTGATTTTAGAGGCTGCCCCACCAAAAAAAAAAACTAATTCCACTTCAGTCAAATATTGATAAGTCTTAAAAGTCTTAATTTTCTGCATGCTCCCATCAGAACATCACACAACCACCTCCAATTTAAAATTCCAATTAATAGTAATTGCTTCCCTGTCCCTCTTTCCTCCAGTCTCCTAACTGCTCAGCACCAGTATTTTTTCCACCTTCTGACCTTAAAAATGCTTACATTTAGACTTGAATTGATAACTTTTAAGTCCAAAGGTTTGGGTCTAGGCACACGTTTTTCTTCCTGGTGCTCCCCTCCCTCTTCTGAAAGGGATTTTTTCCAAGGAGAGTTCCGAAGATGTTTGTCCACAGACACGATATGTCCTTCAGTAGTAAACATGTATCTATTTCCAGATTGGTGCACTGGATTCTCTTCATCAAACAACTAGGGAGGGAAAGGAACATGATGCAATCCTCAAGCGGAAAGCCACAGCCCCAGAACTGACTTAGGTTCCTTCAAGACTTCCTCCTCAACAATCACTACAAATAAAAGGGGCTTTTAGGAAAAGATAGTAGCAATAAAGATGTACCACTGAATGTGTCTGTGTTACTCTATAGCAATGTAGTTTTGTAATAGAAAGGGAGGACAATCTCAAGCTGGTCACTCATAGGGAGGAGAAGGCAACATGACATGCTGGTTAATCACAAGGACTTCACTGAAGGTGATCAGTTTGACCAAAGGTGAGAGTCAGAACTCATAGAATCTTAGAGATGCAAGTGATCTCAAGTTCAATTCAACTCAACAAACATTTAGAGGCCTCTCTGAACCAAGCATTGTACTAGGTGATCTTATGATTCAGTTAGTGGAGAAGACCTCCCCTAAACACACACACACACACATGACAAAAGCTAGTTAACACTAACTACATCACAGAGGTGATAAGCAAAGTGCCACATGAAGTTTGGGAAAGGAAAAGATCAATATTGCCTAATTTGGAAAGGAAAGGAGCAGGGGAAAAATTAATAAAAGGGAAGACTCCTTGGAGGAGACAGTTGAATTAATTTGTATACATAGGATGTGCAACAAGAGCCTCCAGAATATCATAAGCAAAGACCTAGAGGTGAAACAATACCAGGAGTTTATATCAAGTTGTTCAGTTTAGTTAAGAGGGTAGGGAATGAAGAGGAGAGCAGAAAAAATGAAGCAGTCATTAAGCCAACTAGGAGTCAAGGAAGGGCATTGAGTAAAGGAATGGCATGATCAGACTCATGCAGAAGGAAGGTAAATCTGACAGCCAAGTGACAAAGGGTTTCACCAGGAGAAACACTAGAGCTAGGATGACTGATTAAGGGTTTACTACAATAGTGTAAGCAGGTGATAATGACAGGCTCCATTCTGGCAGCAGTGGGAACAGAGAGGAAGGGATACATTATTTCAGGGATGGATTCTACATGATTTAGTAAGTGATTACAGAAAAGAGGTCAGGGAAAAGTAAAAACACCAAGATTTTGGGAGTCTGGGATTTACAGTGACAGAAATGATCACACAGTAAGGATGAACAGGCTTAAGAGAAAAGATAAGCATGATTGTGGACAACCAGATAGAGATGTAAATCATTGACGGTAAAAGTCCAGAGCTCAGGCAATGGGGTCCAATTTGGAAATCAGATATTGAGGCTAAGTAACCATGGGAGTGACAGGATTGCCAAGGGAGAGAAGGGGGAAAGAAAAAGAGGACATGGGCACACAATTCAGAACTGGAAGCAATCTTAGAGGTCATATGGTTCAAGCCCCACAATTCAGACTACAGGAAATTGAGGTCCAAAGAGGAAAAGTGGCCAAGGTCAGAGGTAATAACTGTGAACCTGCATGTTGACCCCAATTGCAGCACTCATAACCACTACCCCAAACTATGTCCTCAGGACTTACTGGAAAATGCACACACCAAAAGGCAAAACAAGCAGCAAAAGAGACTCAAGAGGAAGGAGCATCCAAGAGGAGAGAGCAGCCAGGGTCAAATGCTGCCAAGAGGTCAATAAGGATGAAGACTGGGGCAGGAGGGACTAGGCAACTGGCAACCTTGCAAGAGGGTTGGGAATGGAAAGCAGATTTTAAAGTGTGAAGGAAGATGAAGCAGGACAAAGAGAGATCTTTTTCCCAGAAGCTTAGCAGAAAGAGGAAGACAGACAAGTCATATTGTAACAGAGCCCGACGGACCAGAGAAGCCTTGGTACATTCACAGGTATGAGAAGAAGACAATAAACGACATGTTTAAAAAATAATAATAAGCATTGAGTGACAGGAAGGGGAAGATTGTTGGGAAAAGATTCCAGAAGAGGGAAAAGGCCTGTGTTGAAGGGTAGCCTCTGATATGAAGATCCTATCATCACAGCACATTCACCTCACAGAATTAATGAAAAACTAGAGGCTCAGAAAGGATAAGCCATTTGATCAAGATGATCAGGTTAATTTGTGGCACAGCCAGAACTAGCACCTAGTTTACCAAATTCTTGGTCCAGAGAATTTAATTCACAAGTTTGCGTGTGTGCGTGTGTGTGTGTGTGTGTGTGTGTGTGTGTGTGTGCTCAAATCCTATATCTGACTTAACCATTCGCTAGCTGTGTGACCCTGGGCAAGTCTCAGTTTCCCTATCTGTAAAATGGGGATAATAACAATAACTTTATCCCAGGGTTGTTATGAGGATAAAACGAGGCAATATTTGTAAAGCATTCTGTGAAGCTTAAAGGATTACATAAATGCTAATTATTATTATGCTGTATAGGTGGGGGGAGGGGAAATAAGAGAGGAAGAAGAATTCTAGAGTAGACAACATATCTGGATGAAAGGATGGCTGGAGTACATGAGTCCAACTTTACAGATGGGTCAGGAACCAAATAAATGTCACTAATGTTGTCCTAAGCTTTATGGAAAACGTTCTCATTGAATGAATCACTTGAATGCAATACATACCAGATACAAGTATTTACAGGTCTCACTCAGAAAGAAACTTTCCATGCGGTCCTCTTTGGATTTGTCTATGACGTGATGTAAGGTAGCATAACCACATCTGCAAAAGAATCATGCTCTTAATCATTCACTTTCTAGATATAGTCTTCTAAGAGACTAATAACCAGACTCCACATAGACCACCACATGAACCTAGATGCTCTCTACCCTTGTTTTGAAAGGCAGTTAACATCCTAACGGGTTAATCGAATGCCAATGGAATACTCTGACATACAGACGAGACCTGGTTTCATTTTTGGCCTCGATTTTTTTTAACTGTAGTAACAAAAGACAATTTTAAGAATTTTTTTTAAGTCAACTAGAATTTGATTGAGTAACTAGGCTGTAATTGGTAGCAGGCTGTAACTTGCAAGGTAGCTACCAACAGCAAGATGATGCTATTCATTGCAATCTGAAAGTTTACAAACGAACTAGAGATTTTATACTGTGAGATCATAAGAGTTGGCAAGTACTTTCAAGGTCAACAAACTCACGTTGAAGAGAAAAAACTAAAGCTCAGACTTGTCCAAGGTCACCAAACTGGTTGATTGTGGAGTCTATGCTAGAGCCCAGGCCTCCCAACCCCTCATGCTATGCTCTTTCCAAGACACTGCCTACCTCCCCTTTTATTTCCAAATGCAATAAAAAATAACATTTCACAGAACAACTTAAAATATAGGGCCAACAAAGAGAAAGAAAGGAACTTTAAAACTGACTTGACTTTTGTATACTTTTCCAGGCTCTGAAGAATATCCATTCCTACATGGAGGTAAAATGGATTCTTGGTTGCCTAAAAAGAACAAAAATAAAATAAAAGGAACATAATCTAACAAAAGAAACAGAAAAATCACCTTAAAATATATATCAGAAAGCCTAGAGTACTGAGTATGGACATACTAAGGCTGATCAAAGGAAGGTAGACACAGAGCAAAATTAATGTTTTGGGGTACTTTAAGAAGATGGAAGAATTAGGAAAAATTCATTTTTTACATATCGCCATAACCCACATCTATAGTCTGTTTTGTTTAAATTTGCAATGGTCTTAGAACATCTTGCTCCAGGGATATTGACTTCTGGTCTCTGGCAAGCACAAGGTCAGGATCAAAGATAAAAACACAACAACACTCAAACACTCACTCTTCACCAGCACAGGACAATGTCAGGAGCTGGGCTTTCATTACCTTAAAAGTCAAACCCAGGTTCTACTTCTCTTTAAATAACTGGGAAAATAAAAAGCAGACAGAACAAACACTTTTTGCCTTCACCTCTGACCCAGGTCCCACCCCCAAAAAAGTACACAATCACACTCTGTTAACAACAGGAACCAGGCTTTCCAAGTAAGCTTAAAACTAGGTTGTGCTCAGACTCACCAAATTTTGGAGTCAAGAGATCTTAGAAATCATCTTATCCTCAACATTTCCTCAGTAATTTCCAGAAAAAAACTTCCTGACCACATCTGGTTGAGTGCTTTCACCAATAAATTACTCTATTTATACCAAGGAATAAGCAGCTATTTTTCTAGTCATTAAAGTTGCAAATCAAAAGGTCCTATTGAATTCAGACACATGTCACCTAGTGTCAAAAGTGGTACCTCTCCTGTCATTAAATCTCACAAATCCAGAAATTTTAGGTAAAGAATTTGAGAAATGCTGTTTTTAAAATGTCATGGATGTACTAGGCAATAATTTAAGTTTGAAAAAGTTAAGAACAGAAATGAAGAAAAAAAGAATGGTGAGAAAAGATGTAAAAGCTGAAAGGCAATAAAAATGACACAAGAGGAAAAAACAGACCAACGCCAAAAATGTCAGTTAAAAATTTATACCTTCACTTTTGACTGATCACAGATGTTATTTTTTACATTTTAAAAAACTCAAAAAACTTAAAGAAATGGTGTCTTTAAATGTTAAAAAAAAAAATGGATTGCTTTTCTTTCTGTTAATAAGTTGACAGCCCAAACAAGGAGTAGGGAACTTGCAGCCTTGAGGTCACATGTGGCCCTACAGGTCCTCAAGTAGGGACTTTTGATTGAATCCAAATATGAGAACAAATTCTTTTATTAATGGGATTTGCTCTGTGAAGTGTGGATTCAAAGGGCCACACTTGAGGACCTAGGGGGCCACAGGCTCCCCACCCTTGCCCCTAAACATTACATCAATCACTACTCTCTCCTCTTCCTTGGCTTTTCTCCCTCTTTCTTCTCCCAGGAAAACCAGCTGGGATTGCACAGGTGCTGCTGGCTGGACCCGAACCAACCACAGGCCCACTTTCTCCACGGCTTGGGCAGTGAGTGAGCTTTTAGAATGTGTACATACACCCTCAGGAAAATACATACAAGCATAATACATTGGATTAAAACTGTAGCAGGGGGTGACATTTCATAGTGAAGACTTCAATCTCAACAAACAATGTAATAACTTCCAAATAAACACTCTATCTATCTTTATACAAGGGTGCCTAGTGTACTTCTGAAGAGTTATATGAGAGGGTTTGTACTGAGAGAGGCACACTAATGTATTGTTGGTGTAACTCTGACCTAGTACAACCATTTTGGAAAGAAATTTGAATTATGCAAGCAAAGGGATCAAATGCCTGTGCCCTTTAACCCAAAGGTTTTACTATTGGGCATACTTCCCAAAGAGGTCATTCATAAAAAACAAAGTACTCACATACAACAAAATATTTATAGCATCACATTTTGTGGTAGCAAAGAATTAGAAACAAAGTAGATGCCCACCAACTGGGATGTAATAGAATATTACTGTGCTGTAAGAAAGGACAAGAGTGATAAAAACAGAAGCACAGAAAGACCTACATAAACTGACGATGGGTGAAATCAAAAGGATCAAGAAAACAATGTACACAATGACCAACAATGCAAATGGGAGAGAACGCCAATCACAGAACAAGGTAAAACGAATGTTCTAGAGTTACAGACTAGCCATAGCACCCAAAAGGAAAGGAAAAGATCCCTGCCCTCGTTACTTTGCACAACACACCGCGCATGTACTTTGCACATTACGTTACTTTTTGCACAGGTGTGGAACACTGCATGTTTTCGTATATTTTAAATGTATTGGTTTTTCTTTTCTTTCTCTTGCTGATTCTTTTTTCTCTCTTTTCCTTTAAAAAAAATGTTTGTAAGACGTTTCTCTGGGACAGGGAGAAGAGATTTAAAGGGGAAATTTAGGTGTGTTAAAACAAAAAATTTCAATTAACTTTTAATAAAAGAATAAAAGATGTAAATGAAAACCCAAAACAAGAATCCTCTAGGATTCCTTTACAATCGAGGACGTAAGAAAGCACAGTTCTCTGTCATACCTATCTCATGCTAGAACACAATCATGTGTTTTTTTTCTTCAGACTACTATATAAATTGACAAATATTTGTTGAAGGCCAAATTTCCACATAAAATATTGGTGCACTGTAAGTATTTATGGGTATGTGTACTTATAGTGCAATATAGATAGATTTCTAATGTGTATGCATGTGTGTGTGTAAATATATATATACACACACATATACATACCTATATATACAGACACACATATATACAATATATCACATGGATAAACACACATACATGTAAAATACATAACAAGTCTGTACTTTCCATCTACCCAGTTAAGCTTCAGAGTTACCTAATATACACAAAAGTTTAATTTGACCAGGGTCAAAAAAATCTACGTTTCAGGGGCTAGACGTAAACCTAGAGCTTTCTGATTCTGAGCCCAGCACTCTATTCACTATAACATACTGTTTTTGTTCTCTCCCTCTCCCTCCCTCTCTGTACGTATCTGTGTGTGTATATACACATATATATGCACATTATAAATTACAAATATTTAAAATATAATCGCAGATTATATAATAATTATATTGTATATAGTATATATTGTTTTTATATATCACATCACAAACATTTATCATATATTTACTTACACACACATTATGGAACCCCAGACTTAGTTACTTAACCTCTAACTAAGACGATAACATCCAGACAGAGCAGCTGTGGACCTGCATTCATAGTGGGGGTTTCCTAAAGGAACAAAACCCCAGGCCAGACCATACATATTTAGGTGGCATTTTTACATATCTACCAGACAGACATGTAAATATGAACACATACACACATGCATTTATTCCCTACTCTCAAATGAACTTGCATACCTGGTAAAGGAGATAGGTTGATTCCACCAGTTCTGGCCTCAGAGGGTA
This sequence comes from Notamacropus eugenii, assembly GCF_028372415.1. Lineage (NCBI taxonomy): Eukaryota > Metazoa > Chordata > Mammalia > Diprotodontia > Macropodidae > Notamacropus > Notamacropus eugenii. The sequence goes on from NC_092874.1 coordinate 440,801,815, forward strand.
AAAAAGGACATCAGGGGCCTGTAGTTGCCAATTGTATCGCTCTGGGAGGGCACCATATCGCTTCCAGATGGCATAATAAAAGGCGTGAAGGCATATGGCATCTTCCACATCCCCTATTAATACCTAGAGAAAAGATTGAAAGGTAATTTGATGGTCAATTCCCCTGAGGAGAAAGTTCATCCCAATTCAACAGGAATGATTTTCTCCTCTTTAAAACTTTGCTGTAGCTTATGTACAGACATGGCTAGAAACATGCTGCCAATGAGGAAGCTAGGCTGGACATCTGAGCAAACAGAATTATTTGACCTAGACATCCTCATTTCATTAAAGAGTTTCAAACAGAAAGAATAGAAAGTTTTCAGAGGTTCTATAAATGAATGGAGAAGCATCTCAATTGTCTATCACTGGAAGAATTCAAAGATTACTTCAGACGAGCCTGTGGAGTGCATTTTTGTGCTTGTCCAAGGTGAGAGCACTGGCCATTGCCAAACAATGAAAAGGTCATACTGGGAAACTTGCTCTCCTGCATTAAGGACGAACTGAGCAGCTGTGCTTTCTCTGCTCAGGTGTCTCTGATGTGGCTTTACCACAGCTGATTCTCTAAGCCTGTCTGCACAAAACTGCCTCCTCTCAACCTCCCGGGAAGCTCAGATTAGGGCATTTTGGCTGCAAAGAGCTTCCAAAAGAGTATATGAGAGAGGCAGATGCTTCACTACATGCTTTAAAGACCCACAGCACAGCATCAACAAAGACCTGCCTTAAGTAGCAACAGAAGACTTCATCAAGGACCCATATGAATGGACAAGAAAGCAGTCTGGTCATGCACTGCAAGTGAGGCAACTGACCCATGACCTCATGACCCAAATACTGAACTGGACAGTAGGAAAGAAACCTGAGCAAAGCTTCTTTCTAGCAAGCTGAATAGCTCCTCTGTGGAGCATCTGCAGTAAGACAGGGACAAGAAGTGTTTAGGATAATAACTCAAGGGAGTTCAAGGTCAAGATCATCCTGGAAACAGGCAAACCCACATCAAGGAGATCTTCTATTGTTGTTAACTAGACCTGTGATTTCATCTACAGATAGAGCTACCAGTGAGAAACTCCCTCCATCCATCAAGGCAGATATGAGCCAGCTCTGACAATGGAGCCTTATAGAGTCCTCCAGAGCACTGAGAGGTTCAGCCTGTGTCAGAGTGGGATTCAATCCCAAGTGTCCCTGACTCTTTGTGCAGCTAGAGATCCATTATGCTACAGGTGAGATTGGAGAACCAGCACTGACAGGGACAGTGGGAAGTGTCTGCAAGTTCTGCCTTAGATAGGCTGGCCACTGAAAATCAAGGATCGTAAAGCAAAACCTACTTTAAATGAAACTCAATGTTTTCAAGTAGAATGGAAACAAATATGTGCCTGGCGCATTGTTAGTTCTTAATAAATGCCTGTTTAATTAACGGTAGCATTAGGTCATAGACTCTCAAGCACTGAAAGAAATTTCAGAAGCCAGACTGTCCACCTACTGTCCAGTAGAGGCCTCTGGGGACTTCTCATGTCGGCTGACAGCTCCTAGGGATAGATAACTTACAACCACCCTTATGGGGCAGCTGCAGTGCTTCAACAGATCTCCTTCACTGTTCACCCATCATTCCTAATGACTTTGCCTACAAGCCAAAGTACTCCAAATATATGAAGAGTGATCACGCCCTTGGGAATTGACAGTCCAGAGGGAAGCACTAAAAACTCTCTCTCTTGTGGAGATGCTATTCAAGCTGCCACAATATCACAATGTTTACACACCTATGACAATATGACCAAAGATCCGGTAAATCTGATTATCCAGATCTCATTAGCTTGTATATTCTGGGAATTCTCCTATCTCCTCAGCCCCCAAACACACTGAGGGGAGTCTGGCAAATTAGATCAACTAAACTTTAAATGATGTCCAACTTTGTCACACCCAAACAGCACAGCCAGACCCAGCTCTCACTCTTTAACTGTCTACTTTGTGAACTCCCAGCTTCTCTCATGCCCCCAATCCAGACGCCAGAATTATAGAGCGAAGGTGGGAGAAGTCATGAGGACACCATCAGAGCCAAACATGGAGCGTCCCAAATTCACTTCAGAGACAAAGAGAAACTTGCAGTTTGCCTGTTTGGTGCTATCTATATTTATCCTTTTTCTACTGGTATAACTAAAGATCCAGCTACATTTGAGAGAAAGCAATTCATAAAAAAAAATTTTGAGCTCTCCCCGCTCCAAGTTGTATCTGCAAAATATCTGCTTCCAAACCCTTAGTCATTATAAGCGCACTGCCTCAGACAAACTGAGGCCTGGGAAAGGCCAAGGTCACCCCCACCGCATCCCAAGCCGTTGCCCGTCATCTTGACTAATGTCTTGCCACTGGACTTCAACAACTCTGGAGGAGAAATAGAGAGGTTGATGACTTTTACACAGCTCTGCCTCACTTAAATTCGTTTGCAAATCAAGACATCACCCTTCTGATGTGATTGGTCCTCTTTGAGAACAGACAAAACAACAGCTTCCAAATTGATCTGTGTTTGTTATTCCAGTTCTGATTCATTCTTAGACACAAGTTATTGGCTACAAAGGTTGCAAAAAAAAAAAAAGATCTTAAACAAGACATAAACAATTCTCAAAGGTCATTTTCCAGCTGGGGGCATCAAATAAGTCCAGGAAAGCACAAAACCAAAGCAAAAAGCATTCTCTGCTCCAGAAGGTGGCATTACATAAACCTACCTGCAATCCAGGGAAAAAAGCCTGCAGAGAATCAATCCAGGTATTCATCAGGTGGCCACTGAACATATTCACATTCACATAGAGAGGAGGGTCTCCTTCACCTTCATTACAAGCTTCCCGGCTACAAAATTAAACAAAGTAGACATTGTTATGACAGGTCCCACAATTTTTGAAGGGGATACTATGTTTAAGTTAAATTATCTCCTTTAAAAAAAACACACCCTTTTTAAAGTAACTTTCATTCCTGACTATAAGGAATTCAGTATAATGCAAATTCAAATTGGGCTGTACCCAAGGAGGCTTGGTTATTGAAGTTCGCATACGGGAGATTCTCTTCTCAGGAGGCCTGGAGTTCAGGCTCTAGGTCTATCATTAAGTAGCTGTACGATTCAGAGCCAGTCATGGCTTCTCTGAATCTGTTTCCTCATATCTAAAAATTGTAGAGTTGAAAGAGGACCTACCATATGTACCTAATAAATGCTTACTGAATTGAACATAATCATCCAGGTCCCACAGGACGGACCAAAAAATCTGCTCTGGCAGCTATGTGGTACACTAGATTGGAAATCAGAAAATCTAGCTTTTGGTTCTGGTTCCTGACTAGGCCTCTTAATTTCTTCACCATACAAAGGGGGAGATGGACAGGACCATCACTAAGATACCTTTCAACTCTGACATGCTATGGTTCTATGACTGCACAATCAAAGCTCAAGCTTATTTCCATTTTTTTCCCTCCCATAAACAAAAATGACCGATACTAGTTTGTTACAGTATCACAGTCTACCTCCAAACAGTGTGATTTAAAAGGGAGCTCCTACAATATGAGCCCAAGAAAACCCTGAGCACCACACAGCACACTGTGGAGTCAGCCAGGGCCCAGACAAAATGACAGGAAGAAAGCCATTACAGCATGGAGAAGGGAAGGGGGAGGGGACAAGCATTGATATGGCATCCACTGTGGGTCAGGAACTGTGCTAAGCACTTGACAAAAACTACAAAGCAGTTAAGTCCTCCACAACAATAATCTCCTGACCTTCTGAGCCCATATAATGTGTAGTTCAGAAAGAGAAAAACATGGTCGATCCCCTAGATAAATAATGACAATTACCTGGACTAATTTTCAGCAGCACAAAAGCAAAAAAACTAAAAGGGGGGTCAAGTGTAGAAACGGAAAGAGGTAGAGAAAGGGAAGAGGAAGGGAAAGGGGAAGGGGAAAGAGAAAGGAAAGAGGAAAAGGTAAGAGGAAAAGGAAAGGGAAAGGGTAAAGGAAGGGGGAAGAGGAAGGGGAAGATGATAAGCAAGCAGAAAGGGAGTGGGCAAGAGGAAAGAGAAATAGAAGGGGAAAGAAGTGGTCAAGGGAGGAAAGAAGGCAAACAGCTTGAAATCTGCAAGGCAATTTCAGAACACTCTCATTTGTTTTCGCAATGGCCAAAAGAACTGGGCATTAGGTACACATACCCTCTTCTTAAATAGCTCTGAATACTCCGATAGGCAGCATTAAACATCTCTAGATCATCATCTTCTCCAAAGAGAATGTAAGATTTCAAGAGGTACTCATAGAAGGAATCCAACCCAGCACCAAGGCCACTCTGCTTTCCAACCCAGTGGCCTGTCTGGATGTTCACAACATTCCCTGCAAAAATATGTACAACATGGGACATTTCAAAGTTCCATTATCCAGCTCTTCTATCTCCCAACCATAGACTGTCATCTGACCTATAGGAGTACCCCCAATTTGTAGCCAGTGAAAGAAGGGGAAAACCTTGGTTGTTAAATTTTAATTCAGCATGTCACAGGACAATGAATACTAAATTGGGAGTAAAAGGACCTACGTTTAGAATCTAGCTCTTCAACTTGTGTGACCTTGGGTAAGTCACAACCTCTCTGGACCTCGATTTCTTCATCAATAAAATGAAAGATTCAGACCAGATGACATCTGAGGTTCATTACAATTTTAAGCCTAAATCTGAAGTCTCCTGTGAGTTACAGTCCTAATTTTCAACTCTTTGGAGCAAAAGAAAGGTACCAGATCATCTGCCACATCAGACTAAGCCAATACAGATGATACAACTACAACTGGGGGAAGGGACAAATATGAAGCCTAACAAATGACCAAATCTTTTATCAATGATTAGCTGTGGTTCATAAGTATCCAGGTCAAGGATGACAAAGACTATATACCCGAAAAGTATTATCCAATACAAAGCATAACATTAGAAATGAAACCTGTTTCAAAACTCCACCTTGACCTCTTAGACTACAAAACACATATACACACACACATACATACATACACATGCGCACGCATGTCCTTCAGATTTAATTTAGTCTAGTTTTGAGGTCTGGGTTTTTCCCAGAAGGAGATACCCCTGATGCTGCCAGTATATGTTTAAAATCTAATTTTGGACATGCAGAAAATTCTCTCAGAGGCACTTCTTTTTATAGTGTCCTCATTTCTGAGTCATTATGATTTATTTTTTAAAAGGTATGTGCTCAGAGAGACGTCACTTCAAAAGAGAGTCTTAACAGATCTCTCAGCCATACTCAAGGGGAAAGGAACCAAAGGGGAATACAAATGGATCCTTACTCCTGAGGAGGAGGTGCAGAGAGAAAAGAGAAGTGAGAGGCACAGAGAATGGGGAAGTCAAAGGCAGAAGAAGGAAGGAAGAACAGTCACTGCACCTAGCAGTCCGGTTTCATTGCTGCGAAGATTCCAAAGGGCCTTCACTGCCCGCCTGGCCACCCACTCAAACGTTGAGTCCCCCAGCAGCCGGCTAAGAATTCCAAACTCCACCAGCAAGGAGCCAGCGCCAGCTGTACACGTCTCATTATTGCTGTCAGGGGGGACGCCACTCTTGAGATTCACCTGGAGACAGAACAGCACAGGGGCTAAGTAGGCAAGGCCACCTGACAAGACTGTGAAGTGTGACAGAAAATTATTACAAGGCCCTGATCAGCTACGTGTCTCTGAAATCCACCTGTGTGGCCTCCTGAAACAGCAATCCCTGCATACCAAGCAACTCTCAGCAAGATCAGTACCCACAACGTGATATTAATGTAGTAAGAAACCTTGAACTTCTTGTCCCTTGTGGGATTACATGTCCCTGGCACCCACCTGCATGCTCTACCCAGTTCTGGTAAATACACCTTATTTTGCATAAAGGAATATTCTTGGTATGTGTGTACCTAGTCCTGGAGAGGGACTCTGCTATTTTTAGCCCTACTGGAAAGCACCCTTTTTGCAGGTGGTTCAGCCACCTCTGTCAGAATAGGCATAGGACCCCTGGAGATCCTGGGTATCCCCAGAGAAGAGGATGGCCTGCTATCACACATGACTGCACCATGACCACGTAACTTTGGCTATTTCTGTCCTTGCTGCTTGTTTCCTTGAGACTGCTGGCTTCCCTTCCTCTTCCCCGATTTCACCCTGCTAATAAACTGCTTGCATCAGTCTAGCAGGTCAAGTTTTATTTAACAGGAATCCTCAACCCTTCCAGACTTTTCCAGGAACACCTGTCTACAGCCCCGGTCAAATGAAAATAACTGTCATTAGGAGGATGTATAAAGCAGGGAGAAGTCCCAAAAAGGAAGTTAATGAGAACTCTAGACCTCTACGTCATTAACGAGAGGCTAGGGGAATCTTTACAGTGACACCTGCTAAAGTACATCACTGCAGACCTAGGGGATTTCCACTGCTACAGTGATTCTGAGCATAGGGGTCCAGGGCAAAGAGGAGCTATAAAATCACCTAGAATTTACAGGATGTTATTGCAGTGCTTTAAACTTACTCCCATTTACATCTAACAACACTTTATTTCATCATCAGGCAGGTTCTAGGCTCTGCTAGTTCTCCTCACCACCCCAGGGTCTGACTCACTCCCCTGAGGAAGCAGCTCACAGTTATAATGCTACAAGGATAGTTCTCATATTTAAGTCAATAATGAGGCAGTCGATCTGCTGGATTGTGGAAGCCACATTTGAAAGAAACTACCCTTAAGGCCTTAGTTTCCATATCTGTAAAAGGAGGAAGTCAAGACCAGATGGCCTCCATCTTCAGTTTTAAATCTATTACCTTCTGAACTCACTCAGCAACCTTTACCTAGAACCTAGTGCATGCAGGATTATGCTAAGAGGGCCTAGTCTAGAACAATAAGAGACTGAAATCAAGATCCCTGCCCCAGGAAACCTGTTATCTAGTGAAAGATACACAATCACATGAAATGACAAAGGGACATCCACAAGGCAATGCAGGCAAGCTTAAAGTGTAGCATTTGGAGGGCAAATCTACAAGATATATTATTCCCTAACTATCCCATCCCCTTACTCTGCTCTCCACCTCACTATCACCACCACCACCACCACCACCACCACCCTGCAAAAAAAAAAAAAAAAAAAAAAGGTTTTCAAAGAGTAGAAAGAATGTTACACTACATGGAAAATCTGAAGACCCAATGCAAAGGAGTTCACCTACCCGAGGATAGGGAATTCCAGTTTTTGTATTTTCAAAGGCAGGGAGCAATCTTAATGCCAGATCCCGGGCCATATGCAACAATTCATTATCATAATCCTTAATTGTCATGTCACCAAAGGGCTGTTTGGAGTCAGTTATTATTCTATGGGCAGAAAGGAGGCTTCCAAGGACCCTATTGTGAATAAGAAAAAAAAAACAAAGACACTTGTATGTTATACATGTAAATATACTTATAACCCAAAGGAATTAGGCTTCAGTTTCATTTTCTGTAAAATGAAGTAGTTATTGATATCTACACTCTCATAGTGAAATCAGAATGGCAAAAGGTTGTATTTTTTATAGAAGAGGCACAGGGTATGACCTGGAGTGAGAGAAATGCATTGGGCTACCACCTCTGGACATCCATTTTAGTCCTAATGAGACACAATGCATTCTTGCTGATCTGTGTCACTCAGGTGTAGAAGAGATGTTTCATGGGTAGGTCATTTCAAAGGACACAAGGTATTCTGATAATCCTGATCATTTACACACAGGTTCCAATTATTCCCAGGACCAAATAACAAGCATTTATGTGACTATGCTCCAGGCACAGTGCTAGGTACAAGAATTACAAATGTCAAGAATGAAACAAACCTTGCTTACAAGGAACTCACAATCTAATGGGAGAGACAACAAACCCATATATAGGTACATTCAGAACAAGTAGAAAGAAACACCAATAAACACAAAGTACTTAGATGAGGCAGAGGGGGCATCAAGAAAGTCTTTCACACTGAAGGTTGTGCTTGAGCTCAGTCTCAAAGGAAGAGAAAGATTATACAGGGCAGAAGTGAGGGGGGGAAGGCATTCCAGGCATGGAAGACATGGGCAGGGCTAGGCAGTGGAATACTGTATATTTTTCCCTAACTATCCCATTCCCTTACCGTGCTCTCTACTTAAGGAACAAAGGTCAGTTTGGCTGGCGTAGGGAAAAAGAAATGTCTAATGAAGTTAAAAACACAAGCTAGAGTCACGCTGTAAGGGCTTTAAAAGTCAAAAAGAGAAATTTATATTTACCCTGGGAATAAAATAGAGTCACTACAGTAGAGACAATAAGGGAGAGGCATGGCTAGATCTGAGCAGCCAGGTGAAAGACGGGCAGGCAAAAGCGGGGGGCAGGGGGGACTTAGGGCAAGAAAACCAATCAGACAGCTATTGCCACAATCTAAATGAGTCATGACAAGGGTCTGAACTAAAGTGACTACTGTGTGACTGGAGAGAAGGGATCAGAGGGGAGAGGTTTGTAAAAGCAGAAACGGCAAGATCTGATAACTGACTATAGATGTGGAAAAGTGAGAAGTCGAGGATAATGCTAAGGTTACAAACCTGGAAGACTGGAAGGATGGTGGTAACCTTGACAGAAATAGGGAAGTTTGGAAAAGATGATGGTTTAAGAGGAAAATTGATGAGTCTAGTTTTGAACATATTGAATTTAAGATGTCTTTGGCACATCCAGTTTGAAATGTCCAGCTGGCAATTACTGATGAAGGCCGGAAGCTCAGGGGACACACTGAGGCTGGATCTATTTATCTGTGAGTCAGTTATACAGAGAAGATAGTCAAACTCATGGGAGCTAATGATGTTATGATATGTGAAAGTATGGTGGGAGGACAGGAGAAGAGGGTTTAGGATAGATCTTGGGGTACACAAAGAAGGGGCAAGATACAGAAAAAAATCAGCAAAAGAGACCAACAAAAAAGTCACATGGTGTGAATAATGTGATAAAATTCTAAAGAGATGGTATGCAGAAGAGGGTTTGTCAATACTGTCAAATGTAGCATAAAGGGCAAGAAGAATTAGAACTTGGGCAAAGTTATCAGATTTGGCAATTAACAGATCACAGAAAACAGAAAAAGTCATTTCAGTTGAGTTTTGAAGTTGGAAGTCAGGTTACAAAGGACTGTTGGGGAGTGAGCGAGAGAAGAAATGAGACCATGAATACAGACAGCTTTCTTCCTAGGAGTTGGATCAGGAAAGGGAAGAAAGATATGGAACAATAACTTAAGGGGATAGTTAAGGTTTTTAAGGACTAGTGAAGGTTTTTCAATGTGGGGGAAAACTTGGGGAGATTTGAAGGCCACAGAAGGATAGAAGTTGAAGATAAGATTAGAGAAAGGGGATGATTAACTCACAAGTGGGGAGAGAAGAGTAGAGGAAAGATCAGAGTAGAAACCATAAGAAACAAGAGAAGGCTTGGAAGAACTCAAAGGAAATAGGATAGGAAATCTATTAGGGGAGAATAAAAGGATTGCCTTGCTAGAGTGAGAGCTCAGATATAGTTGGTTTACATCTATTAATAAGGTATCCAAGGCAGCAGAGGTGTGTCATTTCCTCCAGCTCTGTTCACCAACACACACAAGTAGGAGCAGAGGAGATAGTGGCTGGGATGGAGCAAGGGATGAGCAGCTATAAGACAAGGGGCAAAGAGACTTGGGAGTTGATGACAGTGTGGAAATGAAAAGGTTAGCTACAGGACTGACAACTGGGGTGGGGGATGAGGGAAATAGAAGGAAGAAAGTGAAGTCAAAGCAAGGAGATTGGGCAGATGAAAAACAGAGAGCAGAGAAACTGGAGGTTTAAGGATAGCTACAGTCAGAAGACTGTCGGAGGTCTTGATAAAGGAAGTGAAGGACACTTCTGCACAAGGCTGAGATCCAAGGTATGACCATCCACATGAGTGGCTGAAGTGAAATGACACCAGGATTAAAGTCACAGAGAAAGGCTGTGGGATTAAGGAGACTGGGAAATTAGGCGATTTAGTGATTCTGAGGGAGCATCAACATGAACGCCAAAGTTCCCCAATAAATGGGAAGAAACAGTAGAGGATAATACTCATTTTTTTAATTAAAATGCTCCAAGTGCGAGCGATAAAATTTATCTCCATTGAAGCGCTAGCATATCTCCTCAAAATTAAATTCTTCCTCTTCAGGAAGATATAGACATCCAAGAAAAACAGGACTTTGTAGTCAACTAAAAAAAATCTCCCTCACCCAAGGCTCACCTAGGAGCCTGGTTTGGCTGATAATAGTATCTTCTTTACCACTGGGTCTGAGTAGCCACAAAAAGGGGAGGGGAGAAATGAAAAAGTGACTTCTGAGGACACAGGTGGTTTCTAAGTTAACTGGCATACTTCCATTAGCCCAGAGATTTCTCCGAATGGGGCTTCCTATGTCAAAAATAAAAAGGGTACTTTAAGTTAAAAAATAACAACTTGGCATGTAGCACTACATATACGGAAAAGCAGGTCCACAGTCTGCAGTACTTCTTAAAGATAAAGAAGGCAATGCACAAACAGAGAGGCTCCCCTGCTCTCAGGGCTCACCAAGGTCTGGGCCCAAAAGGCCATGGGCTGGGGGCCAGTCCAAGCTCTGAGGCAACAACAGATGTGTCACTCCACTTCTGTTGAAACTCAATTTCCTTAACTGTGAAATGGTGGTTTCACCACTTGTCTGCTAGCCAGGGCTATCATAGGGAAATATCTTTGAAAGTCTTAAAGCACTAGAAAAATGAGTTATTATCATAAAAGGAAAACAAGACTGGTCATCAAGGGAAACAATTTAAATCCGGCAATTCTAGAGTGAAACAAACATATGTTTTTAAAAAGCAAAGAAAAAATATTCTAATCACATATTTAGCTAGTTTGAAACTTTTTGCTTACCATTTGTGTAAGTTATGTGACCTTTAGGTCACTTCAAAATGAGGCAGCTAGGTGGCACAGTGGTTACAGCACTGGGCCTGGAGTCAGTAAGTCTTAAGTTCAAATCCAGCCTCAGACACTGACCCTGGGCAAGTCACTTAACTGCTGTTTGACTCAGTTTTGCCAACCAACTGTATAATGGGTTTAATAATAGTATCTACTTCCCAGGGTTGCTGTGAGGATCAAATGAGAGAATATTTGTAAAAACCGCTTAGCACAGTGCCTGGTAAATGCTTGTTTCCTGCCCCTTCCCTTCCCCCATTCATCCCCCACTTCACAAGGGTGGGGGGGGGGGGCACCTTTCATTCTACACACACAAAAATTTCCTCAATCAATCTTGTTTATTATTACCTGATTGTAGCCTCAAAGACTTGGACTGTGGAATCTTTGTCAAATGAAACTGTGTTGATCACTAATTTCACTGCCTTCTGGAACTCTGATGAATTTCCCATTATCTTGAAAGAGGAACATAAAACATTAAAATCGTTTAAATTGGAATGGAGATTGCAGATGTTTTAGACAGTTGGAGTACTCCCACATAAGCATCTGGATGTGGTGTTGCAATCCATCCAGGCAAAAACAAGAAGCCAAGAACTGCAAAGGTCCCATTTATGTAATATGTCCTTCAAAAAGCAAATGTCCTTTTGGGGAACCCAAGTCCCTTTTCCAAAAGGCAAAACCATAAAATTACTCTACCTTCCCACTCACCCATTCCCTCCTACCCAAAATCAGTCTCATCAAAAATGCCTGGCAAATTGAGTCTATAAACAAAACAAAAAACTATCTTGCTCATTTCTCTGCAAATAAATGTATAGGTTGTGCCTACAGGATGCCAAATATCTGGCTTGTGATTTTTAGAGATAAATCATCTCAAAGAATGGGTGAAATTTTTAAAAAACTTTTTATCTAGACATACAGAGACCATGAGGAACAGTCTGATGTTTTATGTTGCTTGGGGATATTTTTGTTTGTTTGGTTGGGTTTTTTGCATACCAATCAAAATGGCTAACTCCCTTTCTACCTATAGTAGTCATTTCATGTTGGTATGAAATGAATGGAAACTATTTTGCTTTACTAAGAATTTCATAACCTATGTCAGGAGTGTTATAAACCTAAAAGTCTACAGACATATTCTTTTCAATTCTGGAATCTAGGAATATGGTGGGCAAAGCAGTGGTATACAGTCAGAAGTCTTAGGTTACTGTGGAACAAATCACATAGTCATTTTTCAGCTTCCTCATCTGTAAGATGTGGGTAGTAATACTTGTGTTACCCATCAAGCAGGGTTATGATGAGACAAGTACTCTGTAAATGCTAAAGCCCACAGGGCTGGAAACCTCAAAATGGGATATAGGAGTTGTTATTATTATTGTTGTTGTTGTTTTCCATTATTGTCTACTTCTAATTCAAAACAACCTTCTTCTCCATAAACTTTTCCACCTCTTCCTTTGATCCAAGCCATAAAAATGACTATTCTTTTCTCAGTTTTCATTCCTGCAATGGTGTTAAAGTCAAATTGAAAAGAATCTCTGTGGAAGGATATTGACTAAGAAAATCATAAATTAACATTATCTTTGTTATGTTGTATTTGTATTTATTTTATTAAACATTTCCCAGTTGCTCTTTAATTAGGTTCAGGCTATACTTAGACCTGGAAGACCTAAAAGGAGTTAAGTTTGATACCTCTGTGTTACAGAACCTTAGTGATCATCTGCTTTAATCTTATTCTACAGATGAGAAAGCAGACCCCTCAAAATAGGGAAGTGACTTGTCCAAGATCACATCACTTGTAAACGGCAGAGTCAGGATTTGAACACAGGCCTCCTGCTTCCCAGTCCCATGTACTTCCCACATCAAAAATCAAAGAGAAATCATCTTTAATTATCCATGTCATTGCTTTGGTCCACTGTCCCAGAAAACCAGGAATTATCTAGAACACAGTTGGAATCAGAATCCAGGCTCTCAACTCCCAGTGCTTCATTCTTTCCCTCTCGTTAAGGACTGTGCAACACATGAAATGCTGAAGCAGGGTCTAGAGACCCCCCACAACTCATTTGTGGCGTTTCTATGACATAATGGTTACAGACTATTTAACACATCATGGATAAGGATCATCTCAACAGCGAAAACTGCACCTGCAAAGCAAGCATTTTAAACATTTAAAGCCCTACTCTTCTACACCCAGAGAAGTCTTTTTTATTTTTTCTTAAATGGGATAACTTTTGTAAACAAATGCAGATGGCTAGAGTATGAAGAATCTTTAATACAAGGACTCAAATTCAGAATTGCTTGTCTAGTTGAACCATCATCCCAGAGGAAGTTCTCTTCTAATATATGAGGGGTAGCACCTCCCCTATAAATCACTTTTCAGATAGCTGAAATTAGATGAAAATGAAGACCAAGGGAAGTCACAAGGAAGCAAAAACAAGTAACCCTTGGGTAGATATGGCTGGGGAAACAAGAGGTTCAATAAGTGCTCTATAACATACTACTTTTAAAAGTGCATTTCTTTCTCCCTTCCTCTCCATAATCATAACAACATTTATATAATAATAGTTAGCACTTAAAAAGCACCTGCTATGTTCCAGGCACTGTGGTAAGCACTTATTCTCATTAGACCCTCGTAACAACCCTAGAAGGTAGGTGCTACTGTCATTTCTATTTTACAGATGAGGAAACTGAAGATAACAAAAGGTTAAGTGACTTACCCAGGATGACACAACAAATAGGTGTCGAAAGTCACTTTTGAACTCAGGTCTTCCTGACTCCAGGTCCTATACTCTATCCATTACACTACCTAAATGCCTTATGTAATCAATTTCTCTATGGCTAGGAGGCACGATGGATATAGAACTGGGTCTGGAGTCAGAAAGACTCATCTTCCTGAGTTCAAATCTGGGTTCAGACACTTACTAGCTGTGTGACTCTGGGCAAGTCACTTCATCCTATCTGCCTCAGCTCCTCATCTGGAAAATGAGCTGGAGAAGGAAATGGCAAACCACTCCATCAAAAAAAACCCAAATGGGGTCATGGAGAGTTGGACAGGACTGAAATAACTCAACAGCAACATAATCATCTCATTTAATCCTCACCATAAACCTATTAGGTAGGTTCTAAAAGGTATCACCCTCATTTTCTTTTTTTTTTAATATAGAAACTGAGGCTCAGAAAGAGATGCTTCTTGCTCCTGGTCACGCAGAGGCACACTTTAACTCTGATTCTCAAAGTTATCCTCACTCTCACTGTCAACTTGCCTCTGGATGATAAGTGGCTCAGGTTCACAGTTACCTTTAAAAGATATGAAGCTGAAATTGTCATGGGGACACTAGTTCCATAGAGGATGGTAGAGTGAGGAGTGGAAGAGGAAAAGAGCTGGGGTGGGGGGGTGGAGAAAACATGGCTAGAGGAGCAAATGATTCAACAAAAAGATTCCCAGCTGGATGGATATTGGACAACTTTCTCCCAAGTTTACCCAGCCCCAACAGCTTTTAACACACTCCCTGAGGCCTACGAGTAAATAAGTTTAAACTGTGAGACTAGATCAAAAGAACTTTTTGATCATAAATGATAACAGAACAGAAAATGGCACTTTGGCTTTCCAGAAATCATGTCAGAAGACAATCCAGCTTCAGAAAATAGGCTGAGGTGGGAAACTGTGTCCTTTCCCCTCTTAAAACATCACTGCTACTGTAGCACTATATAACATGATGCCTGCCTGGACAGAGATCCCTTCAGTCTCAGATACGGTCCTGCCCAAACTCAGGATCATAAAGTTTGTCCACTTATCTGTTAACAACGGCTAGTTCCTCATATAATTTTGAAGACTAGAAGAAAAGTCTTTCCTTAGTGATTTCTTATCAAAGCACACCAGAGGTAAGCTAAGAGAAAAGGGTGCTCCCTCCAAACCTAATCTATTTAATTTTTAGCATGTTCTCATATTCTCCTCCCCTCTGAAAAAAGTTGTTTCCTCAGCTCCCAAAGAGAGCAACACTGTGAATGCATTATCCAACACTGCTATATTGTACAGCTGTCACCTTGGCTGTTTTCTTCTTACGCATAGGATATCCTTTGGGAAGAAATACTGAAAATCAACACCTTAATTTATTTTTTTTAAAGTAGTTAAGTTAGCCACTTACTGCAAGTGTATCCAAGGCATCAACCAGGGTTAATGAATAGTTTCCCAGAACATCGTTGATGTTCAGATTTGAACTGAAATAAAAACAAAGTTGAAGGTTGTAAGAATTGAGAATAGTACCACACATGCATAGAGAAATTTATACCTAAGATACAAAACATCTTCACAGATTATTTCATTTGATAAAGCATGACAACCCAGTAAGGCCAGCAGTAAAAGTACTATTGCCCTCTTTTTACCAAATACAGAAACTAAGGCTCAAAAGAATGAATGGATTTGCCCAAGAATTCAAAGTTGAAAAGCAGCAAGCCTCCAATCCCAGGTTGCTGCCAAAAAGAATGTTTTGTTTCAATTTGGTTTTTTTTGTTTTGTTTTCCAGTTGATCTATCCTGTATCAAGTTAAGCTAGGTACACTTCAAAACAAAAAACAAAAACTGCAAGTTTCTCCTTGACAGACCACAGGCTAAGTTCACAATACTAAATATTTCTAAGAAGACAGTGTCCATACCAGCAGTACTCGCAGTTAATCAACTCTGGAGACATATTTGAAGGCTGGTGGAAAAAGCACTAGACAATGAGTCAGGGGACTAGCAATCTTGTAGTTCCAGGTCTGTCATCATCCCTCTTTGTGAACTGGACTAATCATTTGGCCTCAGTTTCCTTATCTGTAAAACAAAAATGACTACACTAGGTCTCCTGGGTCTCTTCTAACTCTAAAATCCTATGATTCATCATCACTACATGTCTATTATATCTTTAGTATAACATTCGAATCAGAAAATCAGATGTCTCTAGCTAGTTACACATAAAGAACTATGTGTGTCTATCACTGTGATTGGGTATCACCATTTCACATTCTGATTTCTGGCATGAACATAACATAACCTCACTGCTGTTTTACCCACCCAGAGGGATGCCATTATTCTTTTTATGAAGATTTTTTTCAAATAGTGGTTAAGCAGAGATAAGGGTAATAGATTATTGCTGGAGTCCCCCACCTAAGTGGGTAAGGTATAAGGCTTCGTTGACATTTGTTGATGGTGATAAAGATGGTCTAGTACCTCTGGTTTCCCTTCATTCCCCCTTTTCTACTTGCTTGCTCCTGGCTATTGTGGGAGAATAGGAAGTCTGAGCTACGATACAGATAGCCCCTTCCACTACCACAGACTGCAGACTAGCTTCCATTCACTTTGTTATTCTCTGCTCTTGTCCACACCCTCCCAAAAGTCTTCCATTAAAAATTTACCACTCCACACACTGAATGCCTTCTTCTATGCCTTTCACCATCCCATGGGGACCAACAGAGCCTCAAGCTCTTCATCTGTTATCCCTACATCTCACTACATGACCAGTCAAGCTTTGTTTCTACTCATTATAGGATTCCCTGATGAGGTAAAGGGTCACTAAAGTCCTCCAAGCTTCTCTGGATATGCTCTGTGAAGTTTGGATTCAATCAAAGGATCCTAACTTGAGGACCTAGAGGGCCACATGTAGCCTCAAGGCTGCAGGTTCCCCATTCCTGGGCTCTCAAAATTAATACCAACAGAGCACAAAGTTTGGTTAACTGACCTGCCTAACATCACATAGCTGGCAAGTGATAGCAGGGATTCAAACTGAGGCTCTCTGACTCCAAGTTCAATACTTTTCATTGCATCAAAGATTAAGTGAAAAAAGCTAGCAGTTTTGGTGTACCACAAGCAGAACAGGAGTGAAGAGTGTAACGTGGCAGTCAAAAGCAAAACGAAACTAACGCAATTTTAGGCTGCATTGACAGAAATGTCTCGCATCACCTAAGTTAAAGAACAAATCTGTCCTTCAGTGTAGCAGTAAGCACCCCAACACAAACGGGGCAGGGGGGGGGCTTGCTATCACAGGTTCTTTGATCTGCTTCTCTAAAAGGAAAGGCAACTTTTGAGGGGTTAACAATCACTTTAAGGAAGCACATATATCACTCCTTAAATCAAGCACATATATCATTCACCTAGTTCAGGGGAGTCAGCACCCTGAGCTTCAAAGAAATTGAAGATCAACAGACATGGTTTCCTCTGCCTGACCATAAACAATACGTACATTACAATTCAACAGAGAGGTCCAACTGTCTGATCATAGTTACCAGAGAGTGAAGCATCAACATCTATCTGGATTTTTTTGTGGGGAGGGGGGTGCCGTAGCAGCTTTCCAGAATCCTCGTCTGGCCAAAGACAACACTTCCAGTCAGTAAGCCCCCAAAGTAAAACCGTACCTCAGAGTCTTTATACACTTTTTACAGCCAGAGGGCATCACATCCCTGGAGAACCAGTGCCTCATTAACAAAAGGTATGGACCTTCCCACAAATCTTCCCAGGCCCAACAATGAGTGGGAAAGATACTTCTTAATCAAATTATTCAGAGGCACTGCAAAAGCAGTAAAAGATTCTACTTTGCTTGGCCTTACATTTGGATAAAACATCAAAGTTTTCTGAACATGTACTTTGTGGGGGGCATAAGGTTATGGTAGAGTCACTGGAGGTTGATTGGAAGTATCTGTAATGTCACAATAAGATGCATTCACTTAGTAGTATTCAGTAGATGGGAAGCAACAGTTCCCCTGGCTGCCCTTAACCCTGATCAGACCGTATCTAAAATACAAGGTCCAGGCCTGAGCACCACATTATATGAAGAGTCCAAAGGAAGGTGATCCAAATGGTCAGAAACCATTTTCATCTGAGAATAAACTGAAAGAAATGAGAGGGTTTAGACTGGAAAAAAGAACTCTTGGAGTAGACAAGGAGATTTGTCTTGAAATATTTAAAGGCTGCTATGTGGAAGGAGAGGAAGAGACTTGTGAGAGTTATAAGAATGCAGATTCTGGTACAGTCAACAGACCTGTGAATTCTACGGAAGGAGGGGATGATCCTTTTACCAAAGTAAATCGTAGACCCTCTGCCTTAGGTGAGACTCTTCCTGTTTGTTTTTTACATCTTCAATCATGTGTCTGGTTTGCTTCATGAGATGGCAAACACTTTAAATGGCAAGAACCAGATTATCTATCTCTGCTGTACAGACTTTTATCTACACACCTGCAGGAAGTACATGGCCTCCATTGATGTCATTTAACTGACTGAACTGTTAGAATTTGGATTTGGATTTGCAACTTAATTACACTGTATAAATTTTAAAGTATTCAAATTTGTATCAATTTTTAATGGTACTTTTTTATCTTTGTATCCTCAAATGTTCAGCACAGTGCCTGAAAATAGTAATTTAGGATTACTAATTACATATATATGTATATTATATATATATATATATAAATTTAATAAATGCTTGTTGACTTGAAAAATAGAGAAAAAACCTTTGTTTCTAATTGAAAAATAATCTTGGATTCTCATCTTAATGAGTACTAATTATCAAATAGATCCTCAGCCTCAGCCACATACTGTCCCTGCGTCCCTTGGCCAATCACCTAACCTCTGGGTACCCTAAGCAATACTGTAAAACAATTGTAGAAAATCTACCAGTCTGTTAAAAGAGTACTCTAGGCATGGGAGCTTCCAAGACTGATGAAAATAGTTTAAGTCAAAACCAACAAAATTCAACCAACAAAACTGAGAGCTTTCCATGTTAAATGTTTGGCACAAGGCATTAGAGGCAGGGGCTAGGACAAATATGGGCATGTTAGAAATAGTCTCCTGGTCTCAAATATCCATAAGCAAGGAGACAAAAAATAATGAACTCACTGAAGAATATTAAGAAAATACACAATTAGTTGTTAAAATACCTGGTCCTTATGTTAAGTTTTATGAGCTCAGAGGAAAGGGGATTCATTAGGTGAAGTCAGGGAGGGAATCAGGAAAAACTGGATGTACGGAGTTTTGAAAGCTGAAGAGCACTTGGTAGGTGTGCAAAGGAGTGGGGAAGACAGCCCAGGCAAGGAAACCATCCTAAGGAAGGCAGGACTCTGAGTGTGAAAAGACCCTCATCTAACCTAAGACTTGAACAAGAATCCCCCTTCTGCCACATTCTGAAGATCTCATGTCTCCTGAAGCAGTCCTTTCTATTTCTGGACAGCTCTCATTGTTAGGAAATATTTCATTACGTTACACAGAAGTCTGTTTTTAATATGCATTTTTCACCTATGATTCCTAATTCTGCCCTTTGGAGACAAGTAAAACAAATGTAATCCCTCTTCAAATACTTGGAAAAAAAAAAAAACAATCATAGTTCTTAAAAAAAAAATAGCACTATGAGGGGAGGGGGGAGGGAAGGGAGCATAATTCATAGAATACGATGATCAGTATTGAAATTCCAAATAAATATTAGAATAATTTAGTAGATTACACCAAAGTATCCAAAAGTACTACTTCTCTATCCAACATAAATGGAAGCATAAACACAAACTCTGTGACAAGTGCACAGTTTTATTTCATCTCTGCATCCTCAGTACCTGACTTGGCACTTGAATGAATGCATTAAGGATCCATGATCCTTACCTCCACTTAATGGATAATCACTCCTGGAAAGAGAACTCGTTCCAATTCAAATCCTGCTTTTACTATCTAATACCTCAGTGACCTTGGGTCACTTGACCTCCCTGGGCCTCAGGTTCCTCAACTATAAAATGAGCAGGGAAGACTAGACACTTCTGAGTTTCCTTCCAGTCCAAAACATATGATCCAATATATAACTCATACTATAACTTAAATTTCAGGAGCTGATAGAAGCTGGAAACTCTCTGTAGCCAACCTAGTAAAGCACCTGCAACTAACATGAATATCTGCAAGCCTTTCCAGCATGGCAGCTCCTGCCTAACATGCCTCAGGAACTTAGTCAGCCAACAATTCCTCTCACTGTTAAAGGCAATTCATGTTTCTTTAACTGAATGTATATGTGTTAAGAATCAGATAAAGTGGAAAAGTCCTTTGTTAAATGGTTAGGGTTTACTTACTTAATACGGATCCTTCCATTCTCCCCAACTCTGGCAGATAAACACAAAAAATGGTAAGCCGTAAATGCAGTAACGGATTTTTAACAGAGATTGTGTTTAACTTCGCGCCAAAATGCTGTTATTGTTTGTTGCTCAGGCATGTCTTCATGACCCTGTGGACCCTAAAGGCCATGGGATTTTCTTGGCAAAGATACTGAAGTAGTTGTCATTTCCTCCTCCAGTGGATTAAGGCAGAGGTTAAATGACTTGCCCAAGGTCACATAGCTAACAAGTGTCTGAGTTAAATTTGAACTCGGGTCTTCTTGACTCCAGGTCCAAGACTCTATCCACTGTACCACATAGCTGCTTCAATATTACTGTTCTTTTAAATTACTTTTAAGCTAAACAGAACACATTCTAGGTAACAGCTGCGTGCATCTTAAGAAAAATATGAAGCGCTATTACTGGAACACACACATGCCCTTTTTGGGGGGAAGGGGATTCTGGATAGCTCTCTATTCAATCTCATCCCCCCCTCCCCAAAAGCCTTAAAGCACAAGGCAGAGACAAGTTTTTAAAAGGATCAGAAAGGAAGGAGCTTCCATTACTCTGATCACAAGCCTGTATGCAAAGACTGGCATTCTTCCAAATGAGGAAATGGAGAAGAGAACTCCAGCTCCATCCTATTTTGAAGACAGTGTTTGACCATGTGATGTCAACCCTACTAAAAACTATACCACTAACTAAGCAACTGCCCCTTAAAAAAACAAAGATAACCATTTTATCAGTCAATAGAACTATTCTTCCCAAAAGGCTATAAGTAGTCCATAATACTGCCACATAATTATATAATCTTAGAAACCACAGAATGTTTAACCTTTTAAAAACCTTGGAGATGATGCAATGTTTGAATTAATATGTGAGACCTCAGACACCTAAGTCCAACACCCTCATTTTGCAGATGGAGAAACTGAGTCCCAAGGAAGTTAAATGACAACTGGCTTGCTCAAACATCACCCAACTGGCAAAACCTGAACTAGAATGCAAGGGTTAAATTTATTTAATACTAATCTATAATTTCCCACTCCCTCTCTATCCACTTTCTTCCCCCAAAAAAATTCTATCTGATCTTATCTGCAAAAGTAGGGGGGAGAATGGTACCAAGGTATTCCACTCCCTGAAAGTAGGGACTTTAGTTTTTTCTTTGTAAACTACAGGACTTAATAAATGCTTGTTGATGGAATGAGTGATATCCTACTGAGATCAAGGTTCCAATCAGAAAGTTTATTAAGTGAATACATGTTTGCCCTGGCCCACAAATTCATCCATCAGCCAAAACCTCACTGCAACTTAAAAGACATAAGTCTCCAGAGGTTTCAGGTCTCTCCACACTCTTATCATCGGGAATTGAAAATGTTAGCACATTTCACTACTAGCCCCTTTCCTTTTATGGGAAGGTCAGAACGGAAATAACATACTTGATATGGAAAACAAAACATTCATTTTGGCCACCGGGGAAAAAAAGTTTCTTTCCATTCTCCTACTACCCCTCCACCCAAAAAAGTAAGAGAAAAGTTAAAACCAAGCATGATGCATTTGAATAAGACAAGAAAAAAATAATTTTGTTTCCTACACCATTTTCCTTTCTCTCTCTGATAGCTCTATCTGCTAGCCAAAAATACTTTGTAATGTCCTGTTGCTTTGAAGTCACGGTGGGATTAAAAAATAATTCTCAATAACAATTCGAGTGGTTAATTTTTGGATAACCAAAAAAAAGTTTAAAGCCAGCTCTTGGAATAGACTGCGCAAAAAGGAGACTCTGGTTGGTTCCACTTTATTTCTTTTAACTCAGGCGATTCGGAAAATGTGTTCATCCCAAGCCTACAACAATTCAGCACCAGCATAGATAGGCTCCACAGACGTCTTAAAAACAGCAGGCGGCATTAGCCCCAGATCTCATTGGAGAATACAGGTTAAAAGGAACATCCTCAGCAATTCATAAAAAAAGTAGCTCCTTCTCAGCACTAACTTGGACAGCTTACTGACGATGACTATACCGCTAAGAGAGACCTAGACAGGCCTTTGCATTCTTGGACTTTGGTGTTAAGGGTAATGAACCACGGACACCCAGCTCCAAGAAGGTAACAAGCAGGAGTTGGCCTCCCTCCCCTCTCTGTGTTCCTACCATATGGCACTTGGGGATGGCATCTAAGAGGGCAGTTTTTAAGCAAAACAGGGGTCAAAATTCTAACCCTCGGACCCATGTGGAGATCACAATTTTCTTCTAACTTGTGGTCTCCGGTTCCAGAGTGCTGGGGAAGCCCCAGTTCACATCCTCCCAAGGCTGACTCATCACACCCCTCCCCGCCCCTCAGGAGTCTCCCAAGGAAAACCAAGTCCTCGCCCGGCCAGAAGGCTGGACGTAAATCGGGTCACTCTCTTCGGGGAAGGGATTCAGTCCCATCAGGGGGCACGGGGGCTTCCCAACCCCCTCGTTTGCCGGGAGCCATGAAAATGGGTATTTTAAGCGAGGGGTCTGACTGTGGCTTTACAAGACCACGTAGGGACGCCCCCTCCTAGATCGGGTGGGAAGGCACCCGACGAGGGATGGCCCAGCTAGGGGCAGGGGAGACAGTCCGCGCCGCGGCCGGTCAGCTGGCCCGGACTGCCCGGTCCCCCCCGGTCCCCGGCCCCGACCGCCCGGTCCCCCCCGGTCCCCGGCCCCGGCCCCGGCGCACTCACGGGTCCCCGCGGTCCGGCCCCCGGCCCCGGCAGTAGATAGGGTTGAGCTCGTCCTCGGGGAAGGCGTGCGCCATATAGTTGTCGTAGCCGAAGACGAACATGCCCCGGGCCAGGTCGCGCATCTGCGCCCGCAGCTGCTGGGGGAAGGCTCCGCTGTAGCGCCGCTCGTACTCGTCGCCCCCCGCGCCCCGGGCCCGGCCGCCCAGCAGCGAAGCCCAGGACGACTGGGGGCACACGCCCGGCGGCCCCGGGCCCCGCTCGGGCCGAGGCCCCCGCGGAGCAGCCGGCGACCGCGGGCGCGGCCCCCCAAGCCTCGGCGCCCCCGGCCAGGAGGCGGCCTCGGCGCGGCCTTCGGGGCCCCTCAGGGGCTGGAAGCCCAAGCTGAGCGGGAAGCGCTGGTAGAAGCCCAGGCTGGGGCCCAGGCCGAAGGCGAGCCACAGGGCGCAGTGCAGGCCGAGCCGCAGCAGCAGCAGCCCCAGCACCAGCGACTTCCATTGCATGGTGACCCGGGCTCGGCGGGCATTCTCCCCGAGCGCGGGGCCTCCCCGCCGGCCCAGCGAGCGAGCGGGCGGAGCGGGAGCGCGAGCGGGCCACGGACGCAGCCGGCCACCGGCCCAGCGAGCCTCGAGCTGCGCCGCCTGCCCGTCCGACGGCGCCGCACACGCTTCCCCTTTAAAAGGCTCCCCGGCGACTAACCAGGAACTGGCGCGCGCTCGGGCGGCCGGCCCAGCCCTCTGCCAACGCCCGCCCCCGGGGGTCCGGCCCAGCCGCGAGGGAGGCGGGGCCCGGCCGGGGATTCCCTCGGCTTTCATAGGCCGGGCCGCCAGTCAGCAGCCGCGGCCAGATCCGCCCCCTTAAAGGGCAGCGCGGCCGACTGGGGCGGGGTGGAATGGGGGACAGGGTTGTCGTGGCAAGTTGTGACCACTCGGGAACTTCGGACCAATGGCAGGAGGGCGGGTGGAGGCACGCCCCGGCCTGCCGGCGCCGGGCTCCGGGGCGCCCCGCTCGAGGTAAGCTGGGCAGGAGCCTGCGTGCACCTGAACGACGCGGCATCCCCTTTGGATCGGAGGTGATGAGCTGGAACTCCTCAGGCTGACAGAGGAGGAAACTGAGGCCCAGAGGTCTAGAGGCTCGCCCAGGGTCAGAGCCCGGACTGGAGTGGGCCTGTGCTGGGCCCCTGCCGGCCGGGGATTTAACGAGCCCTGGGAGACTCCCCCAGACCGGTGATGTGCCTGGCGTCGGATCCTCCCCCATCTGTCCCCGTTTCACCGGGATCCTTCCCTTCGCTGTTCTAGACCAGGGCCCGAGGGAATGAAATAAGACTAAGGGAGGGGCGTGGAAGGGGGGACTTGGGCTGGTGGCATCTGGGCAAGACGGTGAAAACTGGGTAACTTACGTTTCATCCTGTTCCCATCGGTCCTTCGATGTTTAATAATAATTCCACCGCCCCTCCCAGTTGGCTCCTTCCCCCCGTCACCATTTCACCAATAATTGCAGACAATACTTATACATCGCTTGAGGTTTGCAAAGTACAAGTTGTCTCTCACATGATTGTCACATAACCCCCGTGGTACGGTGGTACAACCGTTTTCAGGCGTGTCCTGCTCTGCAAAGATACTGGAGTAGTTTGCCATTTCTTTCTCCGACTCATTTTACCCATGAGGAACTAAGGCAAGTAGGTGACTTAATGTCCTCCGGACTCCAGGGCGGCACTCTACCCGCAGCACCACCTGCTATCAGTATTTGTATTTTATGGATGAGAAAGAGATTAAATGATTTGCCCAGAGCTAGCGTCTAGAGGCCAGGTTTTCCAGATTCTAAATGTTGTCTGGGAGGAAAATCTGTATCACTTCAATAGCCTTCTGACTGGTCTGCCGGCCACAAAAGTCTTCCCTGCCCCTTCCAATCCATCCTCCATTCATCTGTCAGTGATCTTCCCAGGTCTCTCCCCAATTCAATAAATTCCAGTGACTCTCTAACACCTCCCAGACCAAATATATCTAAAAATATATATACAATCCTCTGCTTGGCGTTCAAAGCCCTTACAAACTTGTCCTCCCTTATCTCTCCCCCTCTCCCTCTCCCTCTCCTTCCCCCACTGGCTGCCCTCCAAGCACTTCCACTCTCCTTGACAGCAGAGACATTAACCTTTCTGTATATTCCCCAGCACTGTATGCACAGTGCTAGGTACACAGTAGGCACTTAATAAATGTTTACTGATCAAAGGAGAAACCCCCACAACTACAAACTGTCAGAGCTCTGAAAAGTTTAGTGACTTGTCCAGTCACAGAGCCCAAACGTCAGAGGCAAAAGTTGGTCATCTCAGCTGCAAAGCACAGGAAAGCCCCATTAGGGAGAAGGGGAAAGGAATAAGCATTTGAATAGGGTCCATCCACTGTGTGCCAGGCACTCTGCTTAACACTTTACAAATATTATCTTCATTTGATCCTCACAACAACCCTGAGAGAGGTGCTAATATTGTCCCCATTTTACAGTGGAGGAAACTTAGGCAAGAAGGGGTTAAGGGACTAGCCCAGAGTCACAAGGCTAGTAAGGGACTGAGGTTAAATTTGAATTCCAGTCTTCCTGATTCCACATCCTGACATGCTACGCAGTACTTTGCAAACCTTAAAGGCTTTATGTTAACTATTAGTATTATTACTGCCCTAGGTCAGCTCTCCATCTGCTTGGCCTTGGCTTTCTCTAAAAGACACTAAAATGAAATCTTGGATTCAAACTTGTTGCTCCACCATTCCTCTATTCCCCATGCCCGTCCATCCAAATATGGCTACTTAGTACCTCCCGGTAGAAAGAGAATTCTATCTGGAACCAAAGGGTCTGAGTTCAATTCCCAATTCTGCCAAGGTATAGACTTGGACAAGCCACTTAATATCTTTTTATGCCTGTTTCCTTATCTGTGATATGAAAGGGCTCAACTGAATGATCTATAACTAAGATCAAATATGAGAAGCTAAATACTTTTAAAAATAAGAATAGAAGTGAGATATGAATGATACTGTAGTTATGATAAGTCATTTAACAACACATTTATTAAATTTTTATTTTGTGCCAGGCAGAAGGCAGCTGCCTAACATGGGGGAATGCGTGCTGGACTGAGTCAGACTAGCTGCATGAGCTTGGGAAAGACCCTGATTCTCAAGTTTCTTTCAGCAGAATCAGACTGTTGAATTCATGTGTCCCTCAGGTCTCCTCCAGTGTTCCTTTAGGACTCTTCACACTGTGAAGCCACTGTCCAAGGGGCCAGAAAGGCTGCAGAGGTGAGAGACCAAAGGGATCCTCGAACCCTGGCCTGTAAACTGAAGTGGTGATTACAAGAGAAATTATGGGGTGTGGTATGGTATACAAATCCAGTTCCACCCTAGAAGTCAAGGGCTGCTTTGCTACATAGGATTGACAGTAGGGCAAAGCACATTCTTCTGTGGATTCTGTTGTAGCCATTATAGCCCCATAATAAAGCATGTCTTACTAAACAATAATAAAGCATGTCTTACTATACACCATCTAAATGCACACCACTCCCTCCAGAAACCTGATCCTGCTGACACATCAGAGGTCCTTGACCCTGCATTTGCAGGTTCTACCCCTGCTAGAATCACAAAGGCTAGGGATTTTAAAAGGCATCATCATACCTTTTGCTGGATGCTTTCTGATGTAACTTTAAGTGTAACTTAAAATTTATATAGCATCCAAGAGAGATATAGCAGCTATATACATTAATGACACAAAGCCTATCCTCACTGGAGGGCCAAGTTCTAAACTACATCATCATGAAAAGAACACTGGATTTGCAATAAGAGGACCCAACTTCAGATTCTATTGCTACATTTGTGATGTTGGGCAAATCACTTTAGTGTCTCAGGGACTTGGTTTCTTTATCTGTGAAGAGAGGGGGATTGATCAGTTGATCTTTAAGTTTCCTCCTGGCTCTAAATCTTATGCTCTTTCAAAATTGTGTATTAGAAATGTTTTTCATATGTAATTCATAAAGGTTACTTTCCTTAAAAAAAAAAACTACTAGTATACAGTGCAATCCTAAGTAACACCTCAGAAATTAGGTTCAAAGTCAGAAAAGGCCGGCTTCTAAAAATGAAGCCAACAGGAATCATTTTCTAAAACAGATTATGTTAGCCATGTTATTTGACCAGAAGAGAGTATTATTTTACAAAAAAAAAGGAGAAATCAATTTTAAGCAACTTGTTCAAGTCATCAAAAAAGGCAGAAAAATGGCAGAACCAAAACTAAACCCAAGTAATAACAACAATAACCAGCTAGCATTTGGACAGCACCTACTGTGTGCCTGGCACTGTGCCTTACAAGCATTATCTCATTTGACCCTTGTAACAACCCTGGGAGGTAGGTGCTATTATGATCCCCACTTAACAGCTAAGAAAACTGAGGCAAACAGATTAAATGACTTGCCCAACAACACCTAGCTAAGTAAATGCCTGAGGCTACATTTGAACCTGAATCTTTGTTCTTCCTGAATCTAGCTTTGTGGGAGATCACAGGTATAAATGTTAATCATGGAAATGTATTATAGAAAGAATATACCACCTGGTGGAGTCAGAGAACCCTGGTTGCTAGAATAATATTCTCTACAATGCAGTGGCAGTGATTCTGAAGGCTTTCCATCAGAGCCTAGTTCAAGTACCCTCATAAGATCATCCAACTCCTCTGGTTTAGAGTCCATGTTCACTGAACAGACCCTCAGATTGCTAATTCAGCTTACCAGGAAGCTAATGCCAGAACTAGGACACACCTGGAGCCATGGTATGCCAGCCAGTAGAAAGGCATGTCCAAAGTGTAAATACATATCTCTTTGAATGTTAGTTTGAGCTCATGAACTTGAGTAGTAGGAATCTATTCCTCAGAGCTTGATAATGATAATGTTTAATATAAAATTTTGGAATAATCTCTTTGTTCTCTCTGAAGCAAACTCAGAGAATGCCTTTCCTATGTCAGCAAAAGCCAGCCAAGGCTGGCTCTACACTCCTTAAGTGACCTTTAACCTAAGACACTATCTTGAATAATGGGACGTTTTCCATATCTTAATATTTGCAGACATATACTATGTTATGGCATGTTAATGGTAAAGAAAACACAGACATCTTAGGTCGTAATTTCTATTGAACTTTGTTTACCCTTTCCTATGTCAGTTATCTGTTTAGGGCAGGAAGCCTGCCACTCACTAGTGGTGGGATTTCCTTATCACCGAGACATATGTTTATCCAGCCTGGAATCCCAAGGCCTGACCAACATTGCTTTGTTAATTGTCTTGTCTTACTGAATTTACGATTTGCTCAATTAGGAGAGTTCCTTTCTCATGGCAAAATGTATATAAGCCAGAAGATTTCTGCACTGGGTAGCCAGACCATTTCTGGCTCCATAATGCATTATGTTACCGTTGTCTTTAATAGGGAATTGATTAATTAATTAAATCATAAAATGTATGCATTAGCCTGTTGCCTTTTCTTAATAAAGTTTTCAGGTCAACAGTTATGGCGCCCAACATTTCAGGTCAACAATAATAAAGAAAAGATCCCAGACTCATGTTAACTCCATCCAGACTGAGTGTTTCAGGCTGAGCCTAACAGTCCTAAGCATCTTAAATTCAACATACAAAGATTAAAATTCATCCAACCAGAAGGGGATCAGTTGCTACAAAAGAAATTCTGATCAAATGAGATAAAATATTTAGACACAATGCAAACCTTAGCGCTCTTTACAAATATCATTGTATTGTTGTTATAAAAAGTTACAGTTAAATTTTTTTTTTTAAAAAAAGTGAATAATTATTGTTGGTGAAGCTGTGAACTGATCCAACCATTCTGGAGACCAATTTGGAACTATGCCCAAAGGGCTACAAAAATGTGCATACCCTTTGACCCAGCAATATAGCTTCTGGGACTCTATCCCAAAGAGATCATAGAAATGGAAAAGGGTCCCACATGTACAAAAATATTTATAGAAGCTCTTTTTGTGGTGGCTCAAAACTGGAAATCAATTGGGGAATGGCTGAACAAATTGTGGTATATGATGTAATGGAATACCATTGCACTATGAGAAAAGATGAAGAGGAAGACTTCAGAGAAGCCTGGAAACACATATATGAACTGATGCTGAGTGAAAGGAGCAGAACCAGGAGAACTTTGTACACAGCAACAACCACAGTGTTCAAGGAATTTTTCTGGTAGACTTAGTACTTCATTGAAATGCATGCATTTAAAAAATTTCCAATGGACTCGAGGCAAAACACCTTCCACATTCAGAGAAAGAACTATGGAATTGGATCACAGATAGAAGCAGACCATTTTCTCTTGTATTATGTTTTGCTCTGTTTTGCTTTATGGTTACTCCCATTCATTTTAATTCTTCTATGCAACATGCATTTAATAGGAATGTATGTGTAGAACTTATATAAGATTGTACACCATCTCAGGGAGGGAGTGGGGAGGAAGGGGGAAATGAGGGGGAAGAAATGGAAAAAAATCTAAGATATATGGAAGTGATTGTCGAATACTCAAAACAAATCATTCAATTTAAAAATTTTTTTAATGTGAATAAGCTCCCTTGCATTACTTTCTACAAAGGTGCCAAGGATATTAAAGCAAAAATACACCAATAAAAGTGCCTGGCATTTAGTAGGCTCTATGCAAATGATAACTATTATTAATATTACAGAAATGGCTGGTGGATAATTAGTGCTTAGTTACCCACGTAGCAGTAAAGGAGAGGACTTAAGTAGGTGGATTACTTAGCCTTAATTTAAGTGGTAAGGAAGAAGCCAAGAGCTCACTGGGTAAAAAGCGCTCGTGCTCACGCGTGCGCGCGCTCTCTCTCTCTCTCTCTCTCTCTCACTCTTTCTCTCTCTGTCTCTCTCTCTCTCTCACACACACACACACACACACACACACACACACGAAAAAATTTAAATGACAGCTAACTACTTTTTTAAAAATCAGGTAAACTTTTGTTGAACATAGGGATGTGTTAGTCACTTTAGATGTTGAAACAGGAGTGCTATATAATTGTGACTTGCTATAATACTTAGGAATGGCAGAGGTTATACGATTACAAAAGACCTAGCTGAACCAGTTATGGTAGACAACGCCTTGAGTTAGTCCACTGTCTACTGTCCATATTACAAATGCAAATCTATGTTATATTCTTGTTGATATGTTGAAACAAAGCATTTTCTTACCCATTGTTCCAGGACAGTCTCAAAAGTAAGGTAAGGGTTTGGGTCAAATGTATCCTTCAGAACCTGCAGTCTCCCTTTCCTACTCACTGCCTCCTATCTTCTAAGTTAATGGGCTCAGGCCATTCGAGGTCTAACTATCAGATTCACTCACTACATGTTACAGATCTCTGTGGTGGGTCAGCAAATTACTTAAATTGCCAATTTAAGAAGTAACAAGTAAATTCAACACCCATTAAACACCCATAAAGTATTATACAAAAAGTAAGTATTTGTGATAGTCCCCCACCATTTTACTTACGTTAGGGTTTAAAGCTAGATACATTTAAATAAAGGAGCCTAGGTAACTCCTTGGATTTTTCTTTTTAAATCTCTACAAAGTGACAAGAAATTAAACTTCTTTAAAACAAGTGACTTACTCTATTTTCTGCCCTGGGGCATAGTACCAATGTCTCTAGGGAAATTAATATAGCTTACTTGGAAAACAACTTTTAATGTACAGAACTTTAGAACTAGATCTCTTGAGGGTGACCTTGTTTAACTGTCATGTTACAGTAAGGAAATTAAGACCTAGGATAGGCTAACTGCATGGAATACCAGATGAAAAGCTGGCTTTGGAGGCAGGGAGCCCAGCCTCAGACACAAAGTAGCTGTTTAAGGCTATGCAAGTCACAGCCTCTCTGGGTTTCACTTTTCTCATCCGTAAAGATAATAGCACCTACCTCAAAATAGATCGTGTGTGTGGTGGACTTGGCAAACCTGAAAGCCCTACACTTCCATGAGCTATTTTCTAGAAATACCCAATATTAGAACCAAAATCCAGGTTTCCCTACTCCTAATCCAAAAACTCTTACTCTATAACCCAAGTGCCTTAAGATTTTAAGAATCTGCCTTTCTTCCTGAGCACATTAACAGATGTATCTTCTTGATAAACTCATTGCTGTTTCATTTCTCTCGTCATATCCCCACTGCTGAGAGTCAGTTGAAGATCAGATACAAGTCACTGCATGCCTGAGCACTCAAAAGAGATATTTTACATAATGGCTTGTTTTATGAGTAAAAATCTGCTTGGGTTCCAAATGTAGATGGGTGCATGGTTGCTTGATTCTACTGAGATTATACTCAGCAAATACCTATGAACTGTTGTGGCTGAGAAAAAAAAAAACTTGTTACCATTTACAAGTATTAGTTGCTTCTTTGTTACCCTAAATATGTCAGGTGGCTAATTTCAGCACTTTAAAAAGCATTTGCTAAGTAGCAATAGTGTTAAAAACATCTACATTTAAACAATTACTCATCTCTAAATAAGAAATGAAAAGGGGACAACATTTACAATATTTATTTATTAGCAAATACCTGCAGTAAAGTGTTAATTTGGCCTCATCAGCTAGGTTATATTCACACAATGGAGTTGGAAGGATCTTGGAGATCAGTGAATACAGGGAAGCTACCTTTTTTGTGTGTTGTGAGATTGCTGTGAGGATAAAATAACATTGTAAAGTACTTTGCTAACCTCAAAGCTCTACACAAACGATAGCAGTTATTATTATCGTGGACCCCTTTGGGAGTCTGGGGAAACCAACGGATAGCTCATCAGAATGGTTTAAAATACCTGAAACTATGCCCAGGCAAAATTGTGCATACCCTTTGACCCAGCAATAGCGCTTCTAGGACTGTATCCCCAAGAGATCATAAAAATGGGAAAGGATCCCACATGTACAAAAATACTTATAGCAGCACTCTTTGTGGTGACCAAAAACTGGAAATCAAGGAGATGCCCATCAATTGGGGAATGACTGAATAAATTATGGTATATGAATGTAATGGAATACTATTGTGCTATAAGAAATGATGAACAGAAAGACTTCAGAGAGGCCTGGCAAGACTTATATGATCTGATGCTGAGCGAAAGGAGCAGAACCAGGAGAACTTTGTGCACAACAACGACCACAGTGTGTGAGAGTTTTTTCTGGTAGATCTGGAACTTCATTGCAATGCAAGGACTTAAAAAAAAATTTCCAGTGGTCTTCTAAAGCAAAATACCTTCCACATCCAAAGAAAGAACTATGGAATTCAATCGCAGATTGTAGCAGATCATTTGTATTTGTATGTGTGTGCATGCATGCATGCGTGTGTGTGTGTGTGTATTGCATTTTGGTTTGTTAGATGATTTCTCCCACTCATTTTAATTCTTCAACACAGCATGAATATAGTGAAAATGTATTTAATTGGAATGTATGTGTAGAACCTATACAAAACTGTATGCCATCTTGGGGAGGGAGGGGAGAGGTACGGGGAAGGGAGGGAAAAATAATAACCTAAGTTATATGGTAGTTATTGTAGAACACTGAAAATAAATAAAATTAATTAATAAAATAAAATAACTGAAGAAATGCAAGATTTCAGCAGGCTTAAAGATGGCGGAGAGGGAGATGGGGCAGATTTCCCATCCAAGCCCATAGACACCCTTCCCCCAAATCTATACACAGACTCATGGTGGGAGGGGATTCATGGACCCTAAATTAAGAACTTCTCAGGTAGTCCAAACCATTCAGTTCATAAATAACAGCATTTCCCGAAGCATAGTCAAAATAATGATACATACATGGCAGAGAATAGAAACAGCCTGAAAAAGAATCACAGTATCCATTTGGTGGGTTATATATTTTAAAAGGTTTATTTCAATTTTTATTGGCCTACAACCCAATTTCTTGGAGGGCTAACAATCTTTCCAACCCTGGATCTCTGGACCTTGTGTTAACCGTGTCTTTACATCCTTTCTTCAATAAAGTCAGCGTCTTCCATCATGATTCACATTCTGAACAATTCAGCAAGTTAAAATTGCTAATACAACCCTTGAAACGCAAGTTTATTGAATTAAGCTGAGAAATGCAGTAAACAGACAGATGCATCCACCTAAATAAAAAAATTCACTTATTTACAAAGTTCAGTAACTGTTAAGCTTTCACATGCAAAGGTTAATAAATGCACAGGGAAACAGTTGGTAGTAGTAGTGTCTTGATGCCTCAAATGCTAAAAAGCAATGATTTCGACACAAACACTTCAAGTTCGGCTATAGGTCAGCTAATAAGATGTGACCTGGTCCCCACAGAGATTCACGCATTTTAGTTCAGTTTCCTCCTTTCAGGCACAAGCAAGTTGCTAAATTAACTGTCGCAACTCATAGTGAACATTCAAGATGTTCAACTACAGCAGCACGTTAATATCCCCGTCTGACAGAACCCCCACCCCTACCCGTCACAGTCACCCGGGAAATATGCAACATGCTTTAAGGGGAAAAAAAAAGGACAATTTCATAAAGCCCCAATTTTTCTCTTTAAAAAAAAATGTAAATGGAGAGAAATCAAGTAGTGTCTGTGCAACATGGTGCAATAGTTTGTACAGAATATTAAGGCCATGGCAGTCTATAAATTAAAACGGGTACTCATTAAAAGAAGTCATTGTTGACCACATTTTGAGTGCTCAACGATTTTGGAAATGCACTGTCTATATTTAAGTGCTGCTAAAAAAAAAAATCACACACAGTGTGAGGCAACACATAAGCAGGTGTACCAGAGAGTTTTATCTCCTACAGTGGTCTACATCAATATTTTACGAATGAACCAGAATTAACATGTGTGTCCCTTTAAATATATGGAGATCACTAAGCTACAAAACATGTTCATTTTTCGTTTTAACCCACCCATCTCTATCTTATAGAAGTGAATCAATTAACAGGATCAATTAATCAGCTCTGTTGTGCTTAGACACCTCTGTCTCAGACGTCCTACAACCTGTCCACATGGCGCATGATTACATTACAAAAGCAAACTGGTCTAGAGTTGTCACAATAACCAAGATGTCTAGGGGAACCAGGCAGAGTGGTGCTAGGCCTGAAATCAGTAAGAGAGACAAAACATGACAGTTTTACAGGTATCTTTTGTGCTGAAAGTCCTATTATAACTGGATATAAAAATTCAATCATTTGAGAGTCATGCAGCAGCACTGACTTAATGACATGGAGACAGAAAAACATACAGGGCTTTGAACAAAGTGACATTCTTCATGAGTTTTATTATTTGACTGGAATGCTCTAAACCCTTCAAAATTTTTGAGAAAGTCAATTCCCATCCCCTTAAAAAGTTAAACCAAAAAAAGGATACAAGTAATGATCTGGACAGCTACAAAACAGCATGCCTTAGTTTCTCCCACATCATCCCACCACTATGTACGTGGCTCTTATGCATCACCAGAAAGTAGTTCATTTCTAAAAATCCCTGGGTAAGATCTCACCAGCAGAGAAGAGAAATGGTGACATTGACCTCACTGAGCTTTTTTGTGCCCCCTTGTCAGACAATTTCCATTCCTATGGCTTAAAAATATACATTTCACATGCATGTGTGAGATAAGAAAAAGAAACGCCAGGCTTCTATCCCACAGAAGTCAGGTTTAAAGGGTTTCTAAATACAGTAGGTGGTGCTAGAATCCTCATGCTGTCTCAGTATCAAGCTACTGAAATCTAATTAAATATCATAAACACTTGCTGAGAATCAATACAAAAATCTGGCCAGAATGACCCAAACTGAAATACGCAATTTCCTTGATTTAAGACGGTCAAGACTGCTTCAACAGCTCTGTGTGCTGTTTGTGACAAGCCTTTTTGTGCTGACTTTATCATGACAACTCTAGGTGATGCTTTGTGACAGGTGAAGGATACACATCTCCAGCAGCGCACAGGAGAAATTAACTCAGACAAAAGGCCATTTCTTGGATGTAGGAAGGACCATATTCTGGGTAGCACGTCAGAGGAACGGACGACAAGTCTGGGATCACAGCCAGCGGGGTGGGGGGAGGGGCTCCATGGGTTGAAGACCTCAGCTTCTTCTAGATTTCGAATGCTGAATAAGCCACTGAAGCGTGATGTCTAAGGGGACAAAGGGAAAATGGTGGTAAGACTACCAATGGCTCAATAAAACCCTGAAAGGAATGAATGCCAAGTATAAAGAGAGCATCAGAATAGAGAAATAATGTCTCAATGATGTAAAATCAAATCTAAATTAGCTACAACATCTGCACTCAACTTAAAAAACCACGAAGCAAGAGGGGCCAATAACATATGAAACCCTGACTGGAAGACACAAAACGTTTTACCAGAAATTATCTTCCAAAGCTTCACTGTATCAAGGAAGAGAGGTCAGCCTGCTTAATTGTTTTTGTGTTTGTTTTCTGAGGCAATCAGAGCTAAGTGACTTGCCCAGAGGCACACAGCTAGCAAGTGTTTGAGGTCAAATCTGAACTCAGGTCCTTCTGATTTCAGAGCTACTACTCTATCCACTTAGCTGCCCCCTGACCTACTCGTGAGGAAGTTCTTTGTGATCCCTATTTGTTTTTCTAAATGTTTTAATAGCTATCCCCTTAATAAGACATTATGAAATTCTGCCAGGAATTGAGCTCACTAGTCTACAGCTTGGAGGGCCTATTCTTTCCCCTTTCTGGGAAGTCAGGAAACTTAGCTTTTTCCAATCGCATATATATATATATATATATATATATATATATATTTTTACAATCTTTCAAATATCAACAGCAGTATCTCTACAGTCACATCTCCAAACTGCTTCAATATCCTAGTAAGTAGCTACATTCTACTAGGTATAGATATGTTCCGAGATGAATAAATACAAAACAGATACAAAATATGTTGAGGAAAAAGGGAAGAGGGCAGGAATAACAGGCAAAAGCCTCACAGAGTTTCTCTATGTTCTGGATGTTGCAGGAGGTCTAAAGTTAGGACTTGTATTGTTTCCAAGCCCAAATGCACAAAATATATACATATACATATACATACATACATACATATACATACATACATACATATATATACATACATACATACATACATACATACATATATATCTATATATAAAACAGTAAAAATAAGCAATGAGATTGTGTCCTAAAGACTAAGAGCCAAATATATCATTTTCCAAAACTAAGCACAATCACCATCCCCTAGGAAAGGGTACTCAATAATGGGTATTATCTGTGACATCAAGCTCTCAGAACAGGATCCTGATTACTGAACTCTAACTGAAAGGGTCCATGTATGTACCCAACAGGCTGTTTGATAGTACAGGCAAACTGCTGTGAATAAGACTCGAGTGGGCTCAAAAACATTTCTTAGGAACCCATACAACACAGGACTCTGAACTCCCATTTAAGGAACACATTAAGTAACCCAGGTTTTACTAAGCACCTGTTTTGGCTACATCCTTGGCAGTAGGCACTAACTCAATGTGGAATCATGGGCAAAGACCCTAGGTTCAAATCCAACCTACCTATGTCAGTCAACAAGCATTTTATTAAATGCCTGCTATGTGCCAGACACTGGGCTAAGTGGTTAAGGCAAGTCATTTCCCCTTCATGGTCTCAATTTCTTCACCAATAAAATGAGGGAATTGCATTAGATGGATTCTGAGATCCCTTCCAGCTAGAGATCTGATCCTATGATCTACAAAATGATGGGAAGAACTACACAATCACTAAGATCCCTCTCCACGTCCAGATACCTATATGTTTATATTCAATCAAGTAGAATATTTAAGTGAACAGAATCCTTCATGCCCAAACTATGTAGGAGAAACAGAAAGTTAAAATCTTTGTGATCAATAACTGATACTTACTAGACAAAGTAAAAGTTATGGGTTTAGACAGATGAATGTTTTCAAAGGTCTTAGACATCCAACTGGTAATTATACAAAGCTATCTGAACTATTCAACAGCTATAACAGGTCACTGAGGTGTAAAAGTGGCAAAACAGAATTTGACTAATTGAGAAATTGACTAAATTGAAGCAAGACTACATTGGTGAGATGTCTGAATTTATCTATTTTTCAACTGCTTTACCTCACAATTACAATCAGTAAACACAGGACAAGTCTACAAGTAAGATGACTCCTAGCCTGAGGTGAATAACAAAAGTCATCAAGATACACATCTCTTCAGGTTATGAAAGCTAGTAAGAAATAATACTCCATGGATGAGTTAGTTATCCCAGAAATAACTCATTCTAGACCAGGATTTGGGAAAAAATGCTACTGTTAATCTTCTCATAAGAAAGAACCAATCTAAATCCATGAAAAATGATGAGCCACTATAAAATTAAAGCATGCTGAAATAAGGAATGAGGATGATAGTAAGTAACAAACGCAAAGAGACCAATCATTATTCTGATGTGGAACAGAAATGGGAATGAGAATGCACCTGAGAATGTGGGTGTTTCTCTGGCATTACCCCAAGGGAAAGAAGTGTCCAACTCAGTCAATGTAAGTACTTCAGGCAACTCATGAGATATTTCTCAAGAGAAATAAAATGACATTCTTATTTCTAAAGAAGCCTTAAATTTAGTCTGCACTAATTTGCTAAGGCCCCTAAGTGTACTCAAAAAAAGTTTCTGAAATGCAAAAATTAAGAATCAAGACAAACCTTACTGACTCCACAAATAGCAAAGTGTACTATCATTTACAAAGCATTTTCACATGGACTATCATAGATTTGATACCCTGAAGAATCCTGAAGATTAAGGAGAAGAAGGGACAGAGAAAGTAAGAAAGGAAGGAATGAGAGAAAAAGCTCAAACCCCCCTAACAGCTACAAGCAAGGGTAACATCGTCTCTGGACCGCTTCTGAAACGCTACACATTCATACTTCTGTTTATTAAATAATCCTTCAACAGATTAGTTTAAGTGACTGAATATCAGACAGAAGTGATTATTTAAGTACATTAAAGTTCATCGTTATTTCTGGCTTATTGCTCCGAGAGTGCTAATATATTACAGCAATACGCTCAGTTTTAGCAAGTGAAAAGTGTTTATGGTGCTTCCTGACCAGTCTTTAAAAATTCCTATTTCAAAAGTACCATTTTAATATGCAGCAATGCTGGATACCAGCACCAAAAAGATTACTACAATAAATATCATGCACCATGCACCTAACTGCATGGCTTTACTGAGTTAATCTCTTTAAATAGTTGGGAGGAAAGTCTAGTGCCAAGGAGTTTAAAGTCACTCTTCATCATGGAGGGAAAAACAGTGCACTGTGTGAATCACTTAACCTATAATGAGGAAGGAGAAAAGTACAAAAACAAATAGCAAATCATTTTGTAAGAAATGCTAGACGTTACCTACCTATATTATCCTTTTCTTTGCAAGAAATTGAATAGCAGCAAATTTCTCTGTCCTGAATAGCAGAGAGATTCCTAGAAAAGGCAAAATTTAAAAATAAATTTCCATTTAAGAACTGGCCAGTTTTGCTTAGGTATTTGTGTTAGACAGAATGAAGAGAGTGACTACGACCACCACTAAGTATATCTGAGCATCTATGATATCTCGAACAGGCTGAGGATTATCACCTACAAGAGGAAAACCACTGCAAATGCTGAATAAATCTACACTTCTAAACAATTAAAACAGTAAGCAAGGTATGCAAGAGAACAAATCATGGAATATGAATGGGAATAACACTGTGCTCTAAGAAATGAAGAATACAGGGCATTCCAAGAAATCAGCAAAGATTTGTATGAATTGATACTAAGCAATGAAAGCAGAACCAGAAAAATATACTTCATAACTAAAACCAATGAAAACAATGAAAAGGAAGTCAAACACTTAATTGAAATGAAGCTGCAGTGTCAGGTTCACAAATGACAAATGTCAACAGCTTCTTTTCAAGAGAGAGGTAGAGAACATTATCAGATGTGGTCAATTTTGTTTGATTCTTTTACTGTTTTCAAGGGAACAGTTCTATGATGGGCAAGAAAAATGTCAAGAAATGACTTGCTAAAATAGCTGTCAACAAAACTATACAATATAAGTGGATTTGGTACAAAAGAAAATCCCTTTCACATTGTCATGAAACATACATTTTTTCAATCAGTTGTTTCTCATCCAAGGCATTAGGCAGGTCTCTCTTGTTTCCAAGTACTAGCACCTTTAAAAAGAAAGGGGGAAGTTCAAATGTTAATAAAAGTACCTTAAGGATTGAGTGAACAAAGATTATCAACTTCAACAGAACTTCATACTTAAAAATGTTCAACAAGAATCCATCTTAACCCTCCTGATACATGATGAGAGCCCCAGTATGTCAGGGGTAGGATCCTTTCACGTGGCAGGTTAAGAACTCATTCCTACCAAATGACTCTCAAATTGTGTTCTATTCTCTGCTTGTAATGAAATTCACTAGCTTAGGAATTTTTTCATAAAAATCAATAAAATAAAAATTTTTTTAGGCAAGCCTGGAAATGCAAATGCTAATAACTTTCTAATCTATACATATCTACTATACTGAATGTGTATATGCATACCTGTGCATGGATGCATATTTACTCATATACAATCCTCCCAAATTAGAATAATCAGAAAAATAAGGCACCCAACCAGAGCTGGAATCTTCAGTGAGAAAACTCAGAACTCAACTCACTGCTGCTTCCAGATACTCCCTATTCCATCGTCACTCACCAAACACAACTCCTTGGAAGTTCACTCTATCCAAATATACCACTGACATCCCATCCCATATTCTCCCTTCTTGGGAAGGTTAATGCCTAGCTCAATCTCCCTTTTTACCACAACTCCTACCCTCAGGAACAGGGGACTTTGAACATGCATGTTGATATTTCCTCAAATACTCTTAACTTCCCACTTCCTCAGCTTTCCAATTCCAGTGATGTATTCTCACCCTCCATGTTGTCTACAACAAAAAGTCATACTTTTAATCCTGCCATCACCCACAAATGTGCCTATTTCACATTGAAGAGTTCCATAATTCTTTTAACCAATCATTATTTTTTATTCTTTTATCTTCTCCTAAAACTATTCCTAAACCTATTATTTGCTTTCACCATCACCTCTAATCCTTTTCCAGACCATCACCCACACTCTGACTATACTCCTCCCTTCCCAATCATGAACTATTGAACTATTAGTTGGTCAAATCAACTTTATCCTAACTTCTGAGGGAATCAGGACAGCACGTGGTTAACTGTGAGGAGTAAACCACACCAACTCCATTGATTCTGGAGCTAGCTCAGTTCCTTTCTATTCAATTATGTGTCAAATTCTCTCTTACAAGAAAAGTTTATTCAACTGTGAGAAATGGGAGAAAATTTTATTGCATTGTTTGAACCTAGCCCTGCACGGCTGAGAAACCAGATCACCTCTCTCTGCTATTTTGAGACCTTTAATTAAACTTATTAAAAACTCAGTCAGATCCAAAGATTGAGGAAAGGTGTTTTCTCACAACTGTACATCACAAAGCAACCCATATCTGAAAGCTGGCCCTGTACTGATCAATCAGTTATTGTTTCCAGGTTCCTTTGACTGATTACAGACATTTGTGAGGAGTGGGGTACTTCTTTTTCTAAATTCACTCTCCCTCTCCCAACTTGGAAATTTCCTAATGTTTCCTCCAATTAGGTATCAGATAACCTAATGCTGTACTGTTTCCTTTGAATTAATTAGTCTTATTTGATTGTTTTTCATGTATAAGAGTTTGTCTCCCCCTGCATTCAGAGTTTAGGCCTAAGATGAGGAGGTCTGGTACCATTTTGCTGGGCAATTAGTTTGCACTGCTTAATAAACTTGACATGCTCAAAAGATAGAACCTTTGCTTCCTCAATCATTTCATCTTTCACCTGTCACACCTCCGCTTTCCAATCTCTTGCCCTATTACATTCTGTCCAACGCCAACCTTAGACTGTTCCCACCATTCATCTCATTTTTCACTGAGAGGTTAGGCAATGTGCCCAAAGCCAGAGAGCTAATTTGTATATGAGGCAGAGTTTGAACCCAAGTCTTCCTGACTCCAGGTCCAGCACTGTATTATATCATACTCATCCCTAAAAAAATTATCTATTCCACTCACCATAACGATTATTCCAAACCTTCCCTTCTCTCTTTAAGCCTCCTACAGGATCCCCTTGGTGACTCCCTCAACTAAGGACTTCATCCTCATACTTTTTCAAAACTGAGACAATTTACCACAAGTATCCTCTTCTCTGCTCATTTTACATCTAGTCAACGTTGTGGTGCCCCTTCCCCTTCCAAGGACGATCTCTCCACATACACTGTTAATCCCATCTTCTCCAGCAGAGTGCCTCCACTAATAGCCCTCCTCTAATCTTTCATTTCTCTCCATCTACTTGTTCTTTGCCTGCTGCCTACAAACACATCTTCCTCATCCCTCAGAAAATCTTACTACATTCTAATGATGGCCATCAACTTGTCTTCCATTTCTCACTGTCTCCTAAGCCTTTCAAAATCTTGATTCTGATCTCACTACTCAATTGAAACTACTCTCTCCCATGTTACTGAGTTGCCAAACCAAATATCCTCTCTCCTGATCCTTCTTGAACTCGCTGTAGTATCCAACACCATTATCATCTCCTTTTCCTAGACACTCTCCTCTCAGGGTTCTAGTCCTACCTCTCTGATCACTCCTCATCCATTTCCTTTGTTAGATCTTCATCAATATCACACATACCAACTGTGGTTATGCTCTAAGTCCACTCCCTTTTTGCTTCAATCATCTCTTACTTTATGTTCATATGCTCTGATGTGTTCAAGAAGTTCAATCACCTCTATCCAGATGTTATCCAGATCAACAGATCTAGCAGAAACTCTTTCCTAAGTTCCAATCCCACATCACCAATTGCCTATTGGACATCTCAAACTAGACATCTGATAGGGATCTCAAATTCAATGTGTCTAAAACAGAAGTCATTATTTTCCCCCAAAAACCTACCCTTCTTCAAAACTTCCCCATTTCTGTCAAGTGCATCACCTTCCTTCAGTTGACCCAGGTTCAAAAGCCTGAATGTCATCCTCAACTCTTACCTCTCTCACTTACCTTACGTATCACTAGTCAGTTGCCTAATCCTCTCATTTCTTCCTCCACATCTCTCATACCTAACTAACCCTTCTTTCCACTCACAGTCACTATCCTAGTGAAGGCCCTTATCCCCTCTCATCTGACAATTACAATACCCTACTCATTGGTCTCCCTGCCTCAAGTCTTTCTTCATTCCAATCCATCCCTACACATCTGCCAAAATGACTGGCCTGTCAAAGTTTTTATTTATCCTTTCAAGCTACATTGTAAGTCCAACTCACAATAGAGGTAATTCTGAAAAATCTAATCTATTAGTATATTCATTATATGTATTATTATAAAAAATCACAATTCTCTTTACACCTGGAATCTTATCCCTCCTCACCTCTACCCTTTTAAGTTTCACTGGATTCCTTTAAGAATCAGTTCAAATTCCACCACTTGAGAGGTGAAGGCACTCACAGCTTGGGGAAGTGCTGTTGGCCTCTCCCCAAGCTGTGAGTGTCTTCCCCTCTCAAGTTACTCTGCATCTACTCTGTTAGGTACCTTGTACATGCCCATTTACACACGTTTTTGCCATTAGAATAAGAGCAGGTACTGTTTTTACCTTTATTTGTATCCTAATCTTAGCATAGTACCTGGCACATCATAAGTGCTGAATAAATATTACCTGCTTGTCATTTATCATATTGTCATTTGCAACAGTATTAGTTATTTTATATTCAAAATTATAGCCTGGACTATGGGAACTCATCTTCTACTGAGTCCCTTCTCTTTTTCCTTCCCAGGCTAAAGCTGCCCTTTTAAGCTACACATAAAGACAAAAGAAAGATGACATGATCGGAGGTAGGAGAAATCACTTGACAGTCAAATCCAATTCACTGACTATCCTGACTGACTTGTTCCCCTTAAGGTCTTGTCTCCTATCCAGTCAGACATGCCTAAGCCTCTTCTGCCACAGAACTTCGTGCCTAGAAGGCCCTTCCTACCAGTACAACTTCTAGAGTGAACTTTCAACATAGAAAGCTCCTGAAAGCCAAGACTTTTCTGTGAAGGTTTTATTTACCTTACCCTAGATTTTCAAGTTTGTGCCCTGCCCCATATCAACACAGATTACTCTTCAACTTCACATCCAAAGTGCCCTTATCTACACTTGTCTCTAATCAACACATTAGGTAAGCTTGTGACCACCCATTGGCTTTATTTCAGTCATGTATGTGCCTGTCTCCTAGGACTTAACCCCAACATCCTCTCACTCACATATCCTTTATTTGTGGCCAGGTTAACTTTCTGTCTGAAGTGGAAGCTCTGAGTGCATGTTACTACTGTCTTCTTCAGCACCCAAAGTGGGTATGAAACAATGTCAGCCAAAGGAAAGTGACAAAATTCTCCCATGCCTGATTATGCAAATTAACAAGTAGCAAATCTGACAGCAAGAGCAGGACCATTTTCCATGCTGTCACGTATGACAACTGACAAGGAAAACTGCTATTTTGAACACCCTAGTGCTGCCTGTCACATCTCTCCTATTGTCTTACAGTCCTCCTATTGTGTAATGGAAGATGAGAGTTATCTTCATGATTTCAACCTATAACAGCATACAAGTCATGAATACGGTTCCTTAAGCCACATACAAGCCAGTCTCATTTCATTACACTTATTCCTTATATTTTAAGCAACAGCTTCTCCCCTTCCTAAAGATCTAATTCCATTTCAAATGTGAACTGTACTAATTATAATCAAAAAACAAACTTCTCAGACTTACTGGAATGCCTTGTAACTGTGGTTTGTCCAGAAGATTATGTAGCTCATTCCGAGAAGCTTCAATCTTTTCACGATCTGCAGCATCCACCATGTAACTTAAACAGTTGAAGGCAAAAATCCTTATTAATAATATCTAAGAGTCTCATTTTCTTAAAAAATTGTCCCACAGTTCAACCTCAGATCAAACTACTCAGGGTAGGGGGAAGGGGGTGGAGGGGGGAAAAG
The DNA here is from genome assembly GCF_028372415.1 of Notamacropus eugenii. Lineage (NCBI taxonomy): Eukaryota > Metazoa > Chordata > Mammalia > Diprotodontia > Macropodidae > Notamacropus > Notamacropus eugenii. The sequence continues at coordinate 440,845,649 of NC_092874.1, forward strand.
ACAAGCCCATGACTGCCCAGAGAAGGGAAGAGACAGGGCAAAAACCTAATTTTGAGGGAAGATTTAATTTAATCATAGTAATAATAGCCAGAATTTTTATAATGCCTACTATGTGCCAGGTACTGTGCTACATGCTTTACAAATATTATCTCATTTGCTCTTCTCAACAACTTTGTGAGATAAGAACTATTATTATCATCCCTATTTCACAGTTGAGGAAACTGAGGTAGATAGGTTAAGTGACTTGCCCAAGGCTCCACAACTAGGAAGTGGCTGGGGCTGGACTGGAACTTGAGTCTTCTTGACTCCAGGTCTGGTATTCTATCTACTATAATACCTGGATGCCTGTCAGATTTAGCACCCTCAGGGATTCATGGCATTTAAGGTCATAGTTGTCATTTAAAGTTTTAATACACAGTTTTAAGTAAAAGTTAAATATAATAAGAAAGCCATGCTTTTATTTTAAATTTTCAAAATTCAATTAAAATGAATTTTAAAAAACTTTTAACTTGGTAGTCTCTACTTTATATACGGGAAAAAAAAGGAAAAGAATCCCTCTCTCCGTTGGACTTGTAAACTCCTTAGAAGGATTATTTCATTCTTTGTGTCTCTAGGGCCCGCCCAGCATAGAATAAGTACTTGGACACAAAGTACTTAGTAAATGCTTGCTGATGGAGTCCAATGCTACAATGAATTTTTCCAAGACAACAAACTGAAAAGATGCCCCTGACTCCACCCCACTTACACAATCGCATTGACTCCTCGGCAGTATCGTTCCCACATGCTTCGGAATCGTGGCTGACCTCCTATGTCCCAGATCTTTAAACCAAAACAAGACAATTTTTTATGAGGAGCATTTCAAGTAACAGAGACAGGAAAGATGGGGACAATTTCAGAAGCATTTTCCAGTTTCTTAGAAAAGACAACTTTTATTGCACCCCTCGAAGAAAACAACTTACTTGTAAGTTATATGAACACAATAAAACACCAGATATAATAGCTTTATCAACCAAGACTTGTAACGGGCTCTTGACCATGTGGAACACCAAGAATTCATATTGTTAGCATTCCTAAAACAGATCCTAAGGGATTCTGCCTTATAAATCAAAGATTAATTTCAATCATTTTGAACCTTAATTCTTTGAAAAAAAAATGATTATTAACCAAAACATACCATTCAAATCACATTAAATCATGTTCATGTTATATCAACAATATCTGAGGGTCTACTGTCCCATTCACTGCATTAGATATCAGTACAAGTACTTTCAGGTTTATTAAAGCACATATACAGTATAATGATACGTCCACCAAAAACATACATAAGAAGCTTGAATCTCAGGCAAAAACATATATTGATTTGTTAGAAGTTGCATTTATATAGGCCATCCTACCATTCTTTGACAGCTTCTCATTTAACTGCATCTCACACAAAGTCATCTGCCAATTTCTTCCCATCAACTGCCCTTCAAAGTATTTAAGTGCTCAGTAAGCATGAAAACTCATAAGATTTCTTATACACTGATTTCCCCCTGGTTCATTTGACTCCAATCCCATATTGTCCCAAAAGGTGAATAGCAATTGGCAACATTTGAATGTCACAAATTAAGCAGCTGTGCATGCCCATAAGGAAAGTGAGTAGCCCAAGAGGAAGCTTCCCAACCATGATTTGAATATCAAGAGGACCCCTGAACTTTAAAAGATGTGATCACAAAATCAGAGGCAAACAAACTAGAACAGATCAGAAGAGAGTGCCATGTGTCCTAGTGATTCAATTCCATGTATTAAGTGCCTATTAGGCACAAGGAAATGGGGGCAGAAAAATGACAAGGGAAAGGAAGGCAAAGGAGAGAAAAGAAGGGAATAAGGCAATGTGCTATGCACTGTACTAAGTACCTCATAAAATTATCTCATTTACTGCTCACGTTGGTCCGTCAGCTTGGGAGCTAGGGAGTTATAATAATAGTGTTATGCTCTCCTTTTTACAGATGAGAAAACTGAGGCTAAGAGAAGTGAACTGAATTGCCCAGGGTCACACATCTCACCAGCCACATTCAAAGCACAGTTTTGGCACCAGAGATACGGAGACAAAAACTCAAGAGTCCTCGGTCTCAAGGAAGTCACATTCCACAGCAAGACAGAAGATGCATACAAGTAAATGCAAAGTATATACAAAAGAATAAAAGAGTGATTTCAAGAGGGGAAGTGTGTCAATTCATATTGAAGGTCTCCCCGGAAGGCAGTCAGAGATTCTTCGGAGTAAAGGCAAGGAAGCATGTACAGGGAAGGGAAAAAGACATACAGAAAGATACCAAGGCAAGAAATGGACGGCAGCATATAAGAACAGTTTAAAATAGAATGAAGAATGCAAAATGGGAAATAATATGAAATTAAACTGGAAAAGTTGGTAGGTCCCCAATTGTGAAGGCCTTTAAATGTTAGACAGAGGAGTTTGGATTTTATCCTACAACAGAGGGAATTATTGGAGATTTCTGAGTAGAGAGCTGATATGGCCAGATAGAGTTTAGAAATATTAATTTGGCAGCAACGTAGAGGATGAATCAGAAAGGAAACCAGAGGTCCCAATCAGGAGACAAATTAAATAGTACCACTGGCAGGATGAGTGCTTGAAAGTGGGGAGAGACTGTATGAGTGGAAAGGAGATATTACAAAAGCTATGGTGAAAGTGGAAGCAAGTAGTAGAAGTCTTGGCAACAGATGGGAGGTTGAAGAAGATGTAATAGTAAAGTTTGACTGCAAGATTATGGACCAAGAGGCCTAGGAGGATGGTGGGAGAGTCATTTGAAAGAGGGAAGTGTGGCAGAGGTTATAAGGGCTTTGAGAGAAACAGGAGCTCCATTTTAGACATGCTGAGTACAAGGAATTGTGTATGGCCAGAAAGATATAAAGACAAAAATGAAAATGTGATTAAGCACAAAGAAGACAGAGAGTCCAAGGCAGATGGTTTGAGGAAATCTAAAGATAGAGTGATTGCTGTTGGCATAGAGGATCAGTAGCTTGTTCATGGAAGAGGCAGCACAGGAACTGACTATAAGAGGAGTGTATGTGGAGGGCAATGGAGGGCAGGGCCCAATTCCTACCAGGCACAGAAGAGGCCATGAGCAAAAGGCACAGAGAAAGATCAAAATATCATCAATCTAGAGCTGTAAAAGACTTCAAGAGAAGTCCAGAAAGGAACATCAAATAGAGTTAGGTGACACAGACTACTTGAACAAAGAGCAGTTGTTGAAGGGAGTTGGGAAAGGTGAACTAGAGCCAAAGTGGGGAAGATTTTAGCTGATTAGGATCATTAATTCTGGCAACAGAGCATCAATAAAGGGTATTTTGTAGGGTTTTTTTTTTTAAACTGTGATTAGAGTAATGTATTTGGAAGCTAACTGGGTAGGGTATGGAGAATGGATTGGAGAAGAGATAGCCTAGAAGCAAGATGACCAGTAAAGAAGCTGTAACAAAATCCTAGGAAAAAAGATATGAAAGCCTGCATGAACTACTAGGATGATTCAGTAGGAATGAAGAGAAGAGATATGTGCAGAAGCAGAACAGAAAGAACTTGGCAGTTGCTTAGAATAAAAGAATACAAAAGAAAAAACAGTTTTTTGTTGGGGGGGGAGGTTTAAATGGAGGTTTTGAGCTTGAGTTATCAAACTGGGAGGACAGTAACAATAATAGAAAAAAAACAGCATGAGAAGAATAATACTTTAAGAGTTAAAGATGACCCATCCAATTTTGGCCTTATTTTTGAGAATTAAAGTATCAATAGGATATCCACGGAGAGCTATTCAACCATGAACTCTTGAGAGGGCAGTGACATAGATTTGGGAGTCAACACTACAATGCAGTAACTGAAGCCAGAGAATAAAGGAAATCTCCCCAAGAAATAAAGAGGATGAGGCACAAAGTTTTCTGCTGAGATATATGCAAACCTCACCGCCTCCACAGCTGCTGCAATCCCACCTAAGACTAGCTTTTCCACTCCACTCCAGATTGCCCCAAATGATGATCTCGGAGAGATGTGTTTTGTTTTTCTAAATCACAGGGACTCAGGACACAGTTACCCACAGAAACATTTTAACATTATAAAAGTGACAATTAGGTTTTAGAATGCTACTACTACTATAGTCAGTTGTAGCCTGGCCACTTAGATAACTTATAAGATTGTAACTTGAAAGACATTTTCCAATGAGCAACTGATTTAAAGCTTTTGAAATATACCCCATTTATAATTTGAAGACTTCTAGGATTAAAGAGGAAAAAACCAAAACACCTCTCCCCAAATCTAAATTATAATGACCAGGGAATCTGAGTACAATACAGTGTGGCTTTTACATACCTTTATTGTGACGTTACCTTTAGTCACTTTCCTCATGTTAAAGCCCACTGTTGGGATCATATCTTCACTGAACTGACCTGACTGAAGAAAAGGAAAACTTTGTATTAGACAAATCTGAATTTATCCACATTACCTAAGCATTAAAAGCTTCCCTCAATCACTCCATATCTGAAATTGTTCTTGATAATACACACCAACAATATCAGTTTTGTTTCAAAAAACACTTATCATAATCACTGGTTTAAGAGTGTCATGTCATTAAAATCACACTTAGAAAAGGAAAGGAAATATTCTGGAGCTTAGTTGTTATCTTCTCTAAGACTGGCCTGGGGTCAGGTACAAAATTCTACCATACTTCTATGATATACCACAAGAGAAATAAAAAAGCTGGTGGATAAATGAATGAAAAGCCTCCCATCTGACTGACATTTGTCGTTGTTCAGTCCTTTAAATCATGTTCAACTCTTCATGACCCCATTTGGAGTTTTCTTGGCAGAGATACTGATATGGTTTGCCATTTTCTTCTCCAGCTCATTTTTTACAGATGAGGAACTGAGGCAAAGAGAGTTTAAGTGACTTACCCAGGATCAGACAAATAGTGTCTAAGGCCAGATTTGAACTCAGGACGATGAGGCTTCCTGACTTCAGGTCCAGTGCTCTATCCACTTTGTCACTTACATGCCCTAATGACTGATTTTAGCCAAAGCCAGTACTATCTATGATGTAGCTATATATACTGCCTGACAAAGGGCAAAAGGCTCCGTACTTAAGAGTGAAGAGACCCGAGAACAAGTACTGGCACTTGTTAGTTATGTAGGTCTCCACATCTGTAAAATTGGGGAAATGTATACACTACTGACCTCATAGGTCTTATAACTTGAGAAATGCTCACAAACATCTCAAAGCCCTACACTGAATTCCTTGCTACCAGTCAAATTCCATTAGCACAAACTCCAAAAGATTATTCTAATTCTTTTATCACCCTCTGACCAATTCTGGGAAATCTTTGTCATGCTACCATATCATAATTATATATAACATTAGTTTTCAAAGCACTTTCACATACATCTTATTTGAGACACACAATAAGCCTGCAGTGTAGGCAAATGAGGCACTCTCCCCATTTTATTATTATTTATTGGTCAAATGACCTTCCTGGTTCTCATCCCTCTTACAAATAGTTATAATTTGCCATTGGTAAAAAAAAGTTACATTTCTATCAAAAATTTTCCCTGTGCCAATTTTGAAGCCATAATAGCTAATATATGCCAATATTTTAAAATAATTTGGTTTCATAAATAACAAATTGCCTAAGCACTTGGAGAAATCATTTCTGCTTACATAAGGTGGTCTTAAACTTTCTTTTGTTTTTATCCAGAACCCTCCCCCACTACCACCCCACACAACCAAAATGACTCTGCGGTCTCTCAAATCTATACGTCAAACTAATGTATTATTGGTGGATCTGTCAAATGTCAAATGTGTCAATTATATTAGCAAAGTTACAAACTCAGTCATACCCTTTAACGTAGTGATCCCACTCCTAAGTTTATTCCTTGAGGACAAAAAGATTCATTTCTGGTAAAGTTAGACACAGAATTCTAAAATAGCAAAAAGCTTCGAGAACTACGTTTCCAACAATTTGATAATAACCAAGTAAATTTTTATATAGGAGTTATGGAACACTACTATACCATAAGAAATTATGAGTGAAGAATGTTTTCAAAATGTGAAAAAAACCTTCATAAAGTGATGCTGAGTGAAGAAAGGACAATCAAAACAACATACCCTGTACATGAAATTACTGTTTGTCAGCAACAAAGTCTATCACGTTTATTTGAATTAAATCACACATCCTTCCTCTTAAGAAGCAAGAAATTACAAAAGTGAAAGACTACATGTTCTATCATCCACAACTGTTCATTTATGCTGTTTTTCATAATTTTTCAAGATATATACCTTGTTTTAGGTTTGTGAGTTCCTAGATTGATTACTGATATCAAAACAATCTATCAACTTTTTCTATTATACTATTAGTATAGACAATCTACTCTTACCAGCTCCCCTTGTAAACATCTTGGAAATAAATTAAGGAAGAAATGGAGCAAGAAAAATGTCTAAGCTACGATCCTCAGACACTTCACATTATTATACTGTCATGAATTAGATAATTTCTTCTTCTAACCAAATATTATTATATGAAAGATAAAGCTAACTTTGAAATTATCTGTGCTAACAATGGCATGTACAAGTATAAAAAATCAAGAGTTAAGCTACATTTGTTCTTGCAAAGCATCAAGAATTAACTAAATTTTTCTCCAAAGAAGCCTGAGGCACAGTGGAAAAGGGGCTGGCCTTAGAATCAGCCAAGCTGGGTTTAAACCTCAACTCCAGGCAGGGAAGAGCCCTCTGGGTCATCACGTGACTTAACTTGTTTTGTATCGCTGTTTCTTGGGGTTTTTTTAGATGCTTAGGATTCTCAATTGTTTGTGCACTGAATTTAGCCTCTGAAGCTGAGAGGCAACAAAGTATAGATCAATTCTCTGCTGCTTGTGCTAATTTTGGCTTAACAATTAACACCAAGCAAACACAAGTTCTCCACCAGCCAGCACCACAACATCCATACACAGAATCATCAGTTCAGCAAAGGGAGAAGTTCTGGATACTGTGGATAAGTTCACTTGCCTTGGCAGTACACTTTCCAAGGATGCTCACATAGATGAGAGGGTGATGTATGCACTGTCAGAGCCAGCAGTGTTTGGGGGCTCTGAACCAAAGTGTGGGAGAGAAGAGATATCAGACTGCCTACCAAACTGAATGTCTACAAAGCCTTTGTGCTGACTTCACTGCTGTACGCCTGTGAAACTTGGCCATCATACCATCACCATGGAAGGAAACTGAATTGCTTTCATATTGAATTGTCTTAGGAAGATTCTGATGATCATCTGGCGAGACTATAAGGTGTCAGACACTGAGGTCCTTGTCAAGCTTTCAAACGCTACTGCATGCAGCACAACTCCAATAGGCTGGCCATATTGTTCAAGTGCCAAATATACGTCTGTCTAAAAGACTAAAACTTCACACAAGGCAAGCACTCACATGGAGGTCAAAAGACGAACATTTTGTACATGAACAATCTTCTGAAGGTCTCTCTGAAGAACTTTGGAACCGATTGTGTGATATGGGAGAGACTGGCAAAGGACCACCCAGCTTGGCTCGCCTGCATCAAAGAAAACTATGAGCAAAGTAAAATTGCCATAGCTCCAAAGAAAGGTGAGATGAGCAAACTTAGAGACATCTCCATTCCAAAGATTCACGTGGACTACTTGTGCCCAACCTGTGGTAAAAGCCTTCTGAGTTTACATTGGTCTGGTAAGCCACCACACTGGGCACATTGTACCTTGACTCCAACATAGTGATGCCATTTTGGTCCTCTTCAAGAATAAAGGACAACAACTAACCAAGGGTTCTCAATTTTTAACATATCTAACAATGCCAACAAGCAAAGCCACATGGGTTTAAAAATAATTTTTGTGGCAAAATTGAGGCTCAGTGACACTATTCAATCTTTACATTTATTTTTTGACATTAAGCTGTTAAATTGCATAATAGATTAAAAGATTAAGATTTTCATAAGAACTTCTCAAAAAGGCAGAATGGCAGAGAAAAAATTTTTCAACCACTAATTAAATGTATACCTGCCTTGCAAATTACACCATTCTTGATAGAACTAGTTAATGCCTATAGCTAAGAGCAATGTCGGCCTAGCAGCAAATTCCTTGACGAAGAATTCTTCTTTACAGCATCAAATTTCCCCGACTTAAAGTTCCAACTATGAGTCAACCTGCTTATCAACCCAGACCACTCAAGAGAGTTCATTTTAAAAGGCAGCCAGCCTCATGTCCTAATGCATGCTGCATTTTATACTCGAGCTCACTCTCACCTGAAGAACTAATAAAAAGAAATGCAACCAATGTCTGAAGAGCCCTAATGATGACGCAGAAAATAGTCACTTTTAGTAATAAGCCATTTAAATAGTAGTTTATGTTTTATCAAGTATTTTACATTCATTTTGGGACTCAAAGGTTTTTTGCCCAAGATTAAAAAAACATTAAGTTGCATCACGGTGACTAACAATTTTTGGATTACAATTCCTACACTTTTCTTACCCTGTGACAATAACTGCCCTTCAGATCCACTGGGATGTTTCTGGTACTTGACTCTGAAAATATCTGACTAACGTCCCTCCTAAGAATAGTTAAAACCAATTCAAAGGTAGTCTAGGTTTCATAATATTTAACTTCAGGAAGCAGAGATGTTCTTCTAGTACAAAAGGCATTAAGCATCAAATAGTTTACTAAATCAGTAGCACCTGGATTTTTAGCTCCAATTGTTTTTAATCTCCCACAGAACCAGCCATAACTAAGTACTTGATAAATTCATCCTAACCTCTGTGGCTAGCAACAGGTCATTCGCATTTTTTCTTTTGGATCAGACCATTGATTTCATCTTGTAGGGAGCTCCTGGGGAAGGATTACCTAGACTGATCAGCTCAGTCCCTACTCTGCAACTTTTGGTTTTAGTGAGTTGCCTAGAGGCACTAGGTCCCACTGACAGTCTACATCACTCTTCCTGCCTCCCATTTGTTCCTTTAGGAGGGTCAGACTTTTTTACTTAGCACGTTCTTCTTGGAAGCAGGTCATCCCAAGCCTTACTAAAACAACTCTTGAAATTGATTGCTAATGTTTACCAAAATTAGCATGAATCAGCTGTCTCAGAACTCTGCGTTCCATCTCCACCCTGGTGACTGCACAAGCAGCATCCCATTCCTGGAATGCCCTCCTTCTCCTCCACCTTAGAATCCTTAGTCTCCTTCAAAAGTCAACTAAGTATCACATTCTCAAACTGTCCTGCACTTCTTTATCTGCCGGGGTGGCGCATGCTCAGTGCCTGGCACATATCAGGCACCTGGCTGGACTGGGAAATAGAACCTCATCAAATTCCAACTTGGCTTCTTTCTACCTGTATGACCTAGAGGAAATCATTTCATCTCAACGAGTCTCACTCTTCTCATCCATATAATACAGGAGTTGGATTAGAGGATTTCTAATGTCCCTTCCAGTTCTAAAAATCTATGTTTATCTAAGTATTTAATGCTAGATTTGATGAGATTAAATATATTTTAACAAAATACAAAGCTATTTCATCAGTTAAGACTCAAGTTATCCAATAATTTGTCAACCACCTCTATAGACAGTGACCACACATTTATACTAACTGCTAGTATTTTAAGCAATCTAAATATTGCTTTTTAGTATGGTCAGTCTTTTTGTCCTGCTATTTGGACACCATCACCATAGAAAATGATATCTAACACAGAGGAACATTTGGCATATGGCTGTCCTCCAACAATTGCTGGGACTACTGCTTGCAAAAGCCCATCATCTCTTACAGTTCCTACTTCTCAATTAAATGGATACAACCAGCTCTTAAAAAAACATTACCTGGCAGGCCAAACTTCTGGGGATGAGCCTCTACACACTAAATTCCAGTCGACAAACACTGCTTTCCACACTTGAAACCTTAAACAAGGTTTCTGCATCTGACTGAAGATTAGCAAGATTTGCATAAAAGTGGACACGGAGGTGCCTGACTGGTGATAACAAGAAATCTCCCATCCAATCCTCAATTCTGAGCCCTCAGCACAGTCTAACATCGTATGTTTTGTGAAGTCATGGTTTTCCCCTAAGAAGTTCCACTAAGTTTTATTACAATGGATAGATTATTTTTAATGGATTTTTTATACCACATAAGTGTAAGAAATGTAAAACTTCACATCTAATTTTTTCAACACAGGCTGAGTTATCTTTGTCATAAGGCTGTTTAGTGAAGTAAAGAGTTCACTAATAAACCCTCAGAGCTATAAACTCCCAATGATTTTGAAAGTTTATATTCAAAAAACATGGTCAACATGCAGTTATCAGCAAGTTGGAGAGTACAGAGCAGAAAAAATAAATATAAAATCATGTCTTCATGACTCCAAACAATCCTCAGATTGTAAGGTCAGAACAATTAACTGGTCTCTGGGCAATAATCACTATGAAAGTGTTCTTTTTTCCCCCTTCTATTGTAAGTACTATCCTCCCACTATAACATGTAAAAAAGCACAAATTCTAACTAAAATTGCAATCTTTTACCATGACTATGAATTTCAAGCCAAGACCAAAATAAAATAGACAAAAAGTAGCCTGTTTCCACCGAGAGCTGTTAGAACAAGCTAGATGCTAAAGGAAGAAAGACATAGTTAAAATTTATCTTAACTCCTTTTACAGTATAAATAGAAAGGATAACAAATCTAGAGCGGAAAGAAACCTATGAGGCAATCTAGCCTATCTTTTTCATTTCATGGATGAAGCGGAATTTGTCATACAAGAAGCACCAGAGGAAGGATTTGAATTCAGTCCTCTAACTCCCGAGCTCTCCCTAATACCATCTAACCAACCCAGCTCTTTTTTAGATATATCTTAAGTCAAGAATAAGGTGTTGAAACCAATACAAAAATTTTCTTCCAATGTCTCCTCATGGAATGGAGGTGACTTACGGATTCTTTCAGGCTATGTTCACAGAACACAAGGTCTAAAGAGCTACTACTATCAAGTCAAAAAGGCAAGAGTTGATCAAATCAAGTATACAGAGGTTCATCACTTCAGAGTAATGAATTTTCAGCCACAACAGCTCTCACAAATCATTTAGCTAGTAAGTGTGTGTGCATATGCATGTGTGTATGTATGTGTGTATGTGTGTGTGTGTGTGTGTGTGTGTGTGTTGGGGGGAAAGGGGATTATATCAGTGAGATTAGCCATACCAATGAAACCACAGATCCTTGAAATCAAAGGACTCTGAAAAAAGTTCTAATTAAATGTATATTATTATAATTATTACTACTACTTAATTATAATTTGGTACCAGACAGCAATGGTGATCTCTTGAATATCTGTACCTATTTGAGATCATTCATTAATTCTACGTGTATTTATTTTGCTTTGGATGGGCATAAGGTTGCTGTACACTAGGTACTCAAGTAGAGAGTTCCAAAACTCTAATTCCAAGGGAGATAGTAGGAGATGTATTTCCCTTATTTCAGAAAGCATATTAACAGTATTTCCCTAACAATACTTGTTAATTCTCAATTAGTTTTTACTATAGTACCTTTCAGGGTAGAGATATAGGTATGGCAACCTTCATCTCCATCCCACTCCCCATTACTCAATTGGCAAAGATAAAAGATCCTTCTGATCATGAATCTCATTCTATACAAAGCATTCATTCATTCATTCAACAAGCATTTATTAATCACCTTCTATATGCTAGGCACTGAAGATAGAGATAAAAAGCAGTACTTGACCTCAGGGAGTTTACAATCTTTTGAATCTAACAAAACACAGAGAGACAGAAAGACAAAAAGAAAGAAAAAGGAAGAAGGAAAGAAGAAAAAAGAGGAGAGAAAGAAAAAGCAAAGAAAGAAAGAATACAAAAACTTTGCCACAATACTACTCATTAGTTTCATTTGGTGTAAAACAAATCTGCATTATCAAGTAAGTTGAGTAACTGGAAAAAAAAAATATGCTCACAAAAGACTTTCAAATATAGATGAGTTTGTTCTATATGATTTCATTCTTTAACTTGATAATTATAAAATTTAATAATCTTTATTAAAATAAAAGGACTCCATTCATGGTCCCTAAGGACAACATTATGAAAAGGATCCAATACTAACAAATTTTATGTGTGTGTGTGTGTACATGTACATATGTAGGCAACTAGGTAGCTCAAGGGATAGAGTGCAAGACCTGAAGTCAGAAAGACTTGAATACAAACCTGGCCTTAGACACTTACTAGTTGTATGACTCTGGACAAGTCACTTAACCTCTCTTTGCCTCAGTTTCTTTATCTGAAAAAATGGGAATAATAATAGCACCTCCCTCACAGGGATATTGTGAGGATCAAATGAGAAACATTCAGCCCACTGCCTGGCACATAGTAAGCACTGTTGTTAGTCCTTCATTTTTGAAGAGATCTAATGACAACACAGGGTGATGTCTCGACTTGTGCATGAATCTGATTTAAGTGAGGCAGAGTTGCACAAAGTCATCAGCTTTTCTCTTGTAGCTATCAAAGTCTAGTCAAGTAGGTGCTATATAGCTATTAACTATTATTAATTACCAATATATGTGCAGGCAAAAAATAACAAGGGTAATATTTTACTAAAAACACAAAGTTCTTCATTCTGTCCTCCAACAATTGCTGGGACTACTGCTTGCAAAAGCCCACCATCTCTTACAGTTCCTATTTCTCAATTAAATGGACACAACTGTTTGAAGTCAACTGAGAATGTTTTCCAAAATCCTAGCATGATTTGTTTGCTGCTTCGACTTTCCACAGCACTGCCATATTTGTAGGTAAATTTAACTGGAGGAAACCTTATAAAAGATCATTTCTTGAACAGTTACATTTTGCTGCTGACTACCTTTTAATCTAAAAAAAACTTTTAAGCCTTGCTCATTATCCATGCATGATAATTAACCACTGTTACTCAAAGCAGTCTAGGATCTATTTACTGGTCATCTCACTTGGCACAGATATAGCTCATAGGTATAAAGGAGGAAGTCCAGAGAGAACTGACACAGACTTGGGACTGACTAGTCATTGGGAACCCATAGGTAAAGTAAGCATATATGTGCAGTACCCTTCAAATTTTTATAGCTTTCTCTATCCTCAATAATAAAAATCTGACATGACTACTCACCTGTGAAGTATTTACCCCCTTCCCTTCTCAGGGCTAAGAGCTCCCAGGAAGGGCTCCAATTTCCCCAAGCTCTGCCATTCCTTATTTATTTCTCTTTCTGCCCAACAACCTTTCAAGGTAGTTACTAATTTACATATATTGGGATAAAGACATCCCTTTTTTTTTTAAATCATGACTGTTCAGTAAGAGGGACATGTGATTGTAAGAATTCATTTAACAGATCTAAATGTCATTTTTATACAATTTTTCTCTCCACATCCTCAGAGAGTAGGATAGTTTGCCTTCTCTTAAAGCTGCTCCACTCAGATCAGAATAATTTATACAACGACAATAATGTAAAGAACAACAACTTTTAAAGATTTGAGAGCTCTAAACAATGCCATGACCAATCTTGCCTACAAAAAACTGACGATGAATTATTCCCCACCCCTTGAGAGAAAGGTGCGGAATAAGGCACACAGTCCAAACAGTTATGTTTGTTGCAAACATTTTGGTGTGTGTGTTTTTTTTAATTTTTTGAGGGAATGAGAGTCACAGGAAGGAATGTGGGGAGGGGCAGGGGAATGACGGTGGGAAGCAATATTGATACTAAAAATAAGAACATCAGCAATATTTTCAAAAGTCACAGACAATAACGGAAGTTCAGAAGAAGTCAGATAAACAGGGCAGTGGAAAGTGTTGGTAATGCCATGTTAAACTAAATATAAACACTTTTTAAAAAATAAACTATTCGTAAGAGATTCACAGATTCATATACAATCCTCATTCTGTTCTTTATATGTGGAAATGTGAATGACGTTTGTCAACTTTATTATCATAAAAAATGAACACTTAAAAAAAGAAAACCGAAAAAACCTCAGTACCACCAATAGGCTATAATATATCTAATACATAAACTAATTCTTGTAATTTTCTAACAATGAGGTACTTATGAAAGAAAAAGCTGAAAGTAATAAAATGTAGCTTATAAATAAGGTTCCCTAACCCTAAACAAGGGAAACAAATTATAGTACTTAAACATGGACTTCATATAGTCTCTCATCTAGAGCTCCTTTCAAACCTTTGTAAATTTTCACCTTCTGTTCCTATATCTCTAATACTGCAGCTCTCTGCTCCAGTGATTTTTAAAACTTTTAAAGATAAGCCACATTCAAATTTAACCCCTTATTTGTTACACACAGAATGTTTCCAGATCCTACTACAAAATGTTCCTGAAATACTGTTTACTTGACTGTGTTATGTTTCAATTATGAAAATCCACTATTTTCATGAATTATTTGAATAGAAATGGCTGCTTTCACACCATCATACTTCTAGAGCTATAAGGTGGTAACATTTAAGATTCTCTTACTCTGACCTGGAAGACACAGCCACTAAAAGAAGATCCTCACACTGTAGAATAATATTTGAAGGGCTATTAGTGAAAAGTAGAAATGTCCATTTTCCTCTGCATAGTATCTGTTACTGTAGCACTACAGATTTTCATTTGACTAAGCACCTTGAAGCAGCACATTGTGCCTAGGTATGGATTCTCCTGTGGAGTACCCAAGCAGGGAGTGAGGGAGGAAGTCAGTTTTTAAGTGGAAGTTTCATTCACTGGCAAAGTGTCATGGTATTCTGGAGTTAGTATGAAAACTAAACAAAGAAGAGGTAGTTATTTCTGAAAAGGAGAAGCCAAAATCGACATACATAAGGTAGTCCTTCCTCTTCTTCCAATGCTGTTCTCCTGATAGCAGGCTTTCCCTCTCTTGTGAATCAACCAGAAGCAACAGTCATTCACATTCTGAAACTCACTCCCTCACAAAAACCTAGTGGGGGAAGGCTTCATGCCACCTACCCATGTAAATTCCAACCTTCAGGTTCTTTTAAGCACAGTTTGTGTAGTAGATGCTCCTTAAGTTTGATTCCATGGACCAATGAAATCTATTCTGTGTTAAATAGTATGCTGGAAATGATATTTTGTAGATTTCATATTCAAAGGGTCTTCGCTACAGTTAAAAAAGGTTGAGAAAGAAGAGTCTTTAACTACAATTTATATAAAGTAAGAAAGCTATAAATGTATTTATAATTAGTAGTATAAAATTATAAATTATTTGTTTTACAACTTATTTTAATTTTTACTTCACAGGATGAGTATAAATCACATCTCATTCTAAGCACAGTCAGAAAAGATCTAAACAATAAGAAAACAGAATTTTTCAGACAAGTTGGGACCCAGATATTTCTTTTCTGGAGTAGAAAACAAATTTTATGTTTAATTGGTAGACACATTATTAGTATCTGCAAGGACTATAATTTAAAATGTCATATAATCAATACTTATGTAAAATAAAAGAAATTAAGAAACTTAAAGCCTACACTTCACAAACAACAAAAAGTATTTATAAAAATCCATCAAGACAGCAAGAATGTGGCATATTAGTCAGAGGTAGTTATGTTATTTCAGATTTCATAACTAAACATTCAAAGCGTTTTCATGAAGGTGATTTTGTAAAGGAATATGTGGGGAAAGCCACTGAAATTCTTTGTGCCAAAAAAGTTTTTTCAGAGTATTTCATTATCATGAAACGCTGGTACAGAAAGAATTAGTGAAATTGCCACTGACATCATGGAAAACAAATCAAAATTGGAGAACTGCCGGACTTTTTCAATTGTGGTCCAAGTATTAAAGGCCTGACAGAAACAGTCATATTTCTTTGAGCATGTGACAAAAATCTCACTGTGAGTGAAAAACTGCTAGAGATTTTTCTCTAAATGCTACAACAGGCAAAGATACTTTAAAGAAAGCATGTAGACTCATAGAAGAGTACACCTTCCATCATCAAAACTCATGTGTGTGACGATGGTGCAGCAGCAATGACAGGGAAGACAAATGGACTTGTAGCTCAATTACTGGGGAAGCTGAATGAAATTGCTCCTGATCGTCAGTTTCATCATGTTCACTGCATTATACGCCAGCAAATGGTGCATTCAAAAGAAGGGAAAATGGAAAATGAGCTCAAGATTTTAAAAACAGTGAATTTTATAGGTTCTCAAGGATTGAATCAATGACAGTTTTCTTCATTACTTTTGGAAACTGAAAGTCAGCAGGAAGGTTTATTTTATCATAACAGAAGTTGGCTGGCTTTGCTGTCGTCAGGTTTTAAAACAATTTTGGCAACTTCACCATGAAATTAAAATGTTTTTAGAACTGAAAGGAATACTTAATAATAAGAACTGTTTTCAGGATTTGGTTTTCACTATAGGTATTATGGGGCATTTGAATGAGTTGAATCAAAAACATCAGGGTCAAAATCGGGCTGTAATATTTATATGTGACTGTATTAAAGGCTCTTTTTTTGATCATGGCTTTCAGGTAGGCCCACAATTTTTAAATTGTCTCTCCTGGATCTATTTTCCAGGTCAGTTGTTTTTCCAATGAGATATTTCACATTATCTTCCATTTTTTCATTCTTTTGGTTTTGTTGTGTGATTTCTTGGTTTCTCATAAAGTCATCGGCCTCCATCTGTTCCATTCTAATTTTGAAAGGACTATTTTCTTCAGTGAGCTTTTGAACCTCCTTTTCCATTTGGCTAATTCTGCTTTTGAAAGCATTCTTCTCCTCATTGGCTTTTTGAACCTCTTTTGCCAATTGAGTTAGCCTATTTTTCAAGGTGTTATTTTCTTCAGCATTTTTTGGGGTCTCCTTTAGCAGGGTGTTTACTTGTTTTTCATGCTTTACTTGCATGTCTCTCATTTCTCTTCCCAGTTTTTCCTCCACCTCTCTAACTTGATTTTCAAAATCCTTTTAGAGTTTTTCCATGGCCTGAGCCCATTGAGTGGGCTGGGATACAGAGGCCTTGACTTCCGTGTCTTTCCCTGATGGTAAGCATTGTTCTTCCTCATCAGAAAGGAAGGGAGGAAATACCTGTTCACCAAGAAAGTAACCTTCTATAGTCTTATTTTTTTTCCCTTTTCTGGGCATTTTCCCAGCCAGTGACTTGACTTCTGAATGTTCTCTTCACACCCACTTTGCCTCCAGATGCGCCCAGCCAGTGCTTGGGGTCTGAGATTCAAATGCTTCTCCCCAGCCTCAGGGCTTTGGGCGGGGGCAGGGCTGCTATTCAGTGTGAGATTAAGTTCAGGTGCTCAGGTGGGGGCAGGGCTGCCACTCAGGCTCAGTTCCCTCAGGGGGTTTATGCAGAGACCTTCAACAATGGATCCAAGCTCCTGCCTGCTTGGGGAGCCCCTGTCTGCTGCTGCCTCCCGAGGGGGTCTGAGTTATGGGGGCACCCCACTTCCCTCCCGGCAAGCCGAGAAGACCCTCTCACCAACCTTTGGGACCCGCACGGCCGCTGGAGATTCCATCCCTGAAGCCTGCTCGGATCTGCTCCTCTTCGTGCCCAGCAGCCAAGGCAGGGCTGGGCTCGTCTCCGGGTCCGCAGCGCAACACCTTTTGCGAGAGATTTTCAGGGCTCTCTGGAACAGAAATCTCGTCTGCTCCATTGTTCTGTGGCTTCTGCTGCTCCAGAATTTGTTGGGAGTTCTTTTTTACAGATATTTTATGGGCTGTGGGTTCGGAGCTAATGTATGTGTGTCTTTCTACTCCGCCATCTTGGCTCAGCCCCATATGACTGTATTAAAGCATTTAAGCTAACACTTGGTCTTTGGGAAAAGAAACTAACAATTTTTTATGACTCATTTTCCTACATGTAAAAATTATAGAGTGATTTAGGTCTTATAATTTCAGCAAGTGCCTCATATAGTCAAGAATTTCTATTTGAATTTAACAGGAAATATGATGGATTCGAATGTGTGAAAATAACTGTTTACTATTAATTATCCTTTGATGTTGAGGATGAAAAAGTAACACTCAAATAGAATTTGCTGAAATTCAATGTAGCAGCACTAAAAGAAAAGTGCAATGAAGTTAAGTGTTCCAGATTTTTATTCTTACTTGCAAGACATTTTGTTGAAATGTCTATGTATGCAGCAATTATCTTAACAATGTGTTTGGTAGTATATACCTAAGGGAGCAGATATTTTCATCCCTGAATAATATTAAAACTTCACATAGGTAAGATTATCAAACGAGCATTTATTATCCATACTGAAAACTGCATTTGATAAAAAATGCAGTCTTTGAAAACTCAGTGATAATATAATTTCTGGCAAGAGATGTTTAGTTTCTAGCAAATAATATTAAATTAAATCTGAATCTTCCTGCAGTAATATAATGTCATAATTTTGAATCTTTTTGATATTAAAACATTGTATGTTTTCTTTTTTCATCTTATTTGCATGCATGTAATAAACAAATACCCATAAATATCGAAAACAAATTGTCTAAGAATAATATCTAATATTTATATAGAGCTTATAGCCTTACCAGGCAGTATGCTAAGTGCTGTAAAATTACTTTCTAATTTGATCCTCACAATAATCCTGAGAGGGAGGTGCTATTATTATCCCCATTTTACTGATGAAGAACCTAGGGCAAATAGGTTAAGTGACTTAGCCAGAGTCATGCAGCTAGTAAGGTCCAAGACCAGATTTGAATTCAGGTTTTCCTTACTCCAGGGGCTCTATCCAGCTAGCTGCTCCTTTAACATTCTAATAATATCTACAAATTAACATATAATATAATGATATAAGTTGCCCCATAGCAATAAGAATATTTTATATATTAGTTTTATCTAATCCCTACCTAATATTAATGTAACATATCAATAAAAAATAAATATATAAGCATGAGATTTCCAAAATCAATGTGCAGTCTACTTGCAGGGTGGGATTCTTATTTGCGGTTCAGTGGCCTCCATTTTTACTAGGGTTTGACATCACTCCTGGTAGAAAGTCTAGTTTCATTAGCTGACAGTAGTAGATCACTTTCCACATACTAATAGCCTACCAACAGATAGTCATGGAATACAACAGATAGTCACTGAACACGAATCAAACGCCAACTTACAGCATTTCCAAGCTACTATACAGATAGCATTTACTCAGCCATCTACAGTCACACTTGCTACCATTACAATAAGCCTAGTATGGGATAAAGAGCCAGAGAGATAGGGATTTTTTAGGAATTGTTTTTCTAGGAATTATTAAATTTGTTTCACAAAATCAAAGAATTTGGAAATTAGAAGAGTCCCTCAAGGACCATATAGTCCACTATGAGATATGTGACTAAAGTAGTGTGCTATCCACCCTCTGCATGTAGATCTCCAAGAAAAAGGAAGGCACCACCTTGGCAGGAATCTTATATTCTTTTTGATGTTATAATTGCTAGGATTTTTTCCTGACATCAAGCCTAAATTTATCTCTTTGAAATTTTTATCTATTACTCCTAGTTCTGCCCTCTGGAACCAAAAAGAACAAATCTGATTAATCCCTCCTCCACAGAGCTCTTCAAATACCTGAAAATGTTTCCCCACAACTCCACTCTTCCAAGGCCTTATCTTCTCTAAGCTAAATAAATAGTCCAGTTCCTTCAACCCGTCTCAAGGTCTTTGACCACCCTGGTCCTTCTCTAGACCCTCCAGCTTGTCAATATCCTTTCTAAACTGTGACACCCTGAAATGAACAATTCAGATGAGGGCAGAGGGCATCAACTCCATAATCCTGGAACCTCTGTCTTTTAGGGCATTATTAGCTTTTTGGCCCAACATCATATGGTTGACTTGTATTGAGATTGAAGTTCACTAAAACCTTCAAATCTTATTCAAAATAATGGCTAATCATGCAATTGTGGAACTGATGTTTTAACCCAATTCTAAGACTTTACATTTATCCCAATGAATCTCATCTTAATAGACTCTATACTGCCAAGTCCTTTTGGATCCTGTTACCCCTGTATTAGCTATACCAAGCAAATTAGATAAATATGCCAATTCTACATTTATTCAAGTCACCGATAAGAATATTAAACCTCATAAGGACCAAGGACAAACTCCTTAGGTACTCCAATGGAGATGTTCTGCCATGTTGACATTAACTCATTTACAACTACTTTCTGAATCTAGCAATCCAATCAGTTCTGGACTTTTCTAAATGAATTATCTAATGCAGTGATCTCCAAATTTGAGACCATGGAATGACTCCAGGTAAAATGGGGGGGGGGAGGGGGCTTTTTAACTCAATGAGCGTGTGAAGACAGATCATATCTCACCCTTAAAGTCAATCAAGGGTTTGTCTCCAATACAACTACACCATTCTTTTCAATAATTGTCCACTCTGTACTTTCTCCTTCACCTACAGGCTTTCTATGGATTTACTAGGTAATGGACTTTTAAAGTAGGAAGGGTATAGGTTAATTTGACCTAGCTACTTTCAGCAAGTGCCCAAGCAAATTTCTACCCTCCCACCCCACCCCAGATGCCCCCGGATCACAGAGTGGCAAGCTCCACACTGTGGCACAGTTGCTAATACTTCAATCCCATCACACTGTTTTCATTTTTCAATGAGAATAGATAGCACAGAATGAACAAATGTAGATGGGTACCAATTCTATCATTACCTTCCCCCTCCCCCCCAAAAAAACAACTCCCTTCTGGAATTTCCTATTTCCTTAGAGAAAATTACCATCTTTCCAATACCCAGGTACTCAATGTGCTCCTTATTCCTGACTCTTCTCTCAACTAAAACTGCTCTTTTCAAAGCTACAAATCTCCTAACTGCCAAATAATACCTTTTCTCAATCTCTATATTACCTGGCCTCTGAGCAGCATGTATCCACTCTCTCCTCATGGATACTTCCTGTCTCTTCACTACTCTTTTGGTCTTCCTACCTTGTCCGCCCACTTCGTCCCTGTTACTGCACGGTCATCCATATTGTGTCCCCTAACCACAATTGAACCCCAAGTCTCTGTCCTGAGTCTTCTAACTATAAACTCTCTCCCTTGCTTACTTCATCAGCTCTCAAGTCATTGACAGGTTTAATTGTGATCTCAATACTGGTAATTCCAGACCTATATATCTAGCCCTAATCTTTCTCCTGAATTCCAGTCCCACATCACAAACTGCCTAATGAACATTTCACACTGGACATGGAAGGGGATTGATAAAGCCTTTATTAAAGCTCCTACTATGTGCCAGGCATTGTGCTAAGTTTTTTACAAAGAGTATCTCATTTGATCTTGACAACAACTGTGGGAAGAAGGTGCTTTATTTATCTCCATTTTACAGATGAGAAAACTAAGGCAGCTGTCAGTCAAGTGACTTGCCCAGTGTCACCCAGCTAGCATGTATCTGAATCAAGATTTGAATTTAGGTCTTCCTGACTCTATTTATGTCTAGTGTTCAAATTCAACAAGCTCAAAAAAGAACTCACTACTTATCTCTCCTCCCAAATACCACGCTTCCAAACTTCCCTGCTATCGATGAGCATACCAGCATCTTTCTAATCAACCAGGTTTGCAGCCTTTTACCCTAGAGTCCTCATCTTCTTTCAGTGCATAAATCTAATCAGCTGCCAAATCTTGTCATTTCTACCTGCCCAATAGCTTTCATATACCTCCTCTCTACTCACAAAGCTGCCACCCCACTTCAGGGCTTCTTTACCTCTCACCTGCACTATGGTAAAAGCCTCCTAATTGGTCTTCTTGATTCAAGCTGCTCTTCACTCCAATCTCATCCTTCACACAGCTGCCGAAGTGATTTTCCTAAAGCATAAATCTAATCATGTAATCTCCTGACAATACATTTCAACAATTATATCATCTTATTTGTTCCAACTTCAGTTTTCTTTAAGCTTCATAATGTATCATACCACATGCAAACAATTATAAATAAGTACACATATAAAGGTGCTGTTTAAAAAAACTTTCTACTGACATACACACAAAGTTTAGAGACCACTGACCTCATCCACATCTATCTTCTCCAGAAAAACAGTATGAGCTACTTTATCAATGCTTTGCTAAAAATCTAGGTCAACTATCTCCATAGGATTTCCATGTCTACTAATTTAATAATCTTGTTAAAAAAAAACAAATGAGGTTAGTCTAGTTTGACCATTTCTTAACAAAGCCAGAGTGGCTTCCTTTTCTAAATGTTTGCCAACCATCTTTTTAATGTTATGTTCTAGAATATTCTCTAGAATCAAAGCCTAACTTTAGCTGATAGTTTACAGACTCTGTTTCTCTCTCTCTCTCTCTCTCTCTCTCTCTCTCTCTCTCTCTCTCTCTCTCTCTCTCTCTCTCTCTTTTAAACATTGAGGCATATGTCCTTCTCCACTCTCACATCAGCTCCCCCATTTTCTATGACCTTTCAGCTATCACTATCAGTAGCTCAGGGCTTTCAGTCCCTGAGGCTATGGTTCCCCTGGGCCAG
Source organism: Notamacropus eugenii (assembly GCF_028372415.1). Classification (NCBI taxonomy): domain Eukaryota; kingdom Metazoa; phylum Chordata; class Mammalia; order Diprotodontia; family Macropodidae; genus Notamacropus; species Notamacropus eugenii. The sequence goes on from NC_092874.1 coordinate 440,868,119, forward strand.
GTGATGGCAAGGGCAGTTAGATGCTCTTATTATCTCCCCTTTCTCATCTTCGGTATCATTCCCTATTAGTAATCTTTGTTCAGTTACTTACAGGAGAAAAGTAATTCTCCTTGGCAAAAAAAACAGAAGCAAGAACAGAGCAGTTCAGCTTTCTCTTTACTATTGGCAATCATCAGGCCATGGATCCCCCAAAGCTCCTCTCTAGTCTGATCCTTTCATAAGCCAGCCTTAAAAACCCTTTTGTGTTGTCTTTAACATCAGCTCCTGCTGAGATTCTAGCACTGCTGACACAGCATTTACGGGTCACATTCTTAAGACTCGTTTTCTTTTACCTGCTTTGGCTCCACCCTCAGAACATTTTTTAAAAATCCAAATTGGTTGGTAAATTCCCTGTGTATCTGCATCAGTCTTGCCAGAAAATTTCCATTGTTCCTCCTTATTAGAGTCCAGTACAATTTATGAAACATCAAGAATGCCTCTTTCATCATTAATTCGACTCTATCACTTTGTCTTAGATTGGTTTTGTGACCTACGAGGGCACAGACCCTTACACATGTATCCAAAACCACACAATGAGAGGTCGCCCAGCAAGGTGGATAGAAAGCAGGCCTCAGAACCAGCAAGGTGTGGGTTCAAATCCCATCTCTAGCACTTATTGGTTATATGACTATGGTCAAATCACATAACCTCAGGGTGCTTCATGGAAGTTACAAAGAAGTAAATTCTCTAAGGTTTGAAGTCACAACATAAACTGGCAACAGGAGTTTTCTCAACTGGAAGGTTGAGAAGGTTCATTATCAATGAAATGAATTTATCATTATCATTAACAATGATGAAATGAAATTATCAAAGGAATGAAAGATCCTAGAGGTTCCCACTCTACATAATGAAGAGAAACCATCCCATGTTATTAAATAAGTCACAGTTCTATGACAAGAATTCTCAATAGCTTAATACTGCATTCCACTTTGAATCACTGAAACAAATTATCTCAGAACAAATCAGCAGTCTTTCTACCAGGTAGAAAGCTGGTTAACAAAATTCAGCTACCAATAGAAACAAAAATCCACACTTCCCAAACCGACCCCATTCTCCAAAAACTTTGTTGCCATAAATATAAAAATTTACTAATGAGGAAGCATTTAAAGTTAAAGTAGGAAATCTGGATTGTTAATAGTACAACCTTTATGAGACTGGAATATAAGGATGCTACCAAAAGCCAAATGAAATTAGAAGTAGACAAGTTAAAGATATAAAGGAAACCAGAATGTGCAAACACAAGTCCCGAGCTGTTCTTCTCTAGGGGACCATTTAAAACCAAGGTGGCTGTTCTCAGTGGGCACATGACTTCTAAATCCATGGGCAAATCAAACTGTGACCTCCAAGACCCTAGAACAGAATCAGGTCCCCGAAACTAAGTCAGAGCATTTTAACTCAGCTCTAACTGCACATGTAAACAGGCTAAATGACAACACTATCAACAGTGTCACAATCAATAAGGGTACAATTATAAGGAGCTAAACCAAATGCTTTACAGTAACCCATTAGAGCACAGGCCCACTCTTTTTAAGCAGTAAAGAACACAAAGTAATGGCAGCAAGCTTCCAGGATCCAGATAATTAAACAGAAAAACACAAACAAACCAGGTATGAAAAGAACTAGGGTCATGCAACAATCTTCCAGCTAACTAAGCGTGCTAACTATGATCTGAGTAGTAGGAAAATAAGTAAATGGAGGATATCAAAATTCAAAGACCTAAGACTTAAAGAAACTCAGAAAAATCCCAGGCACTGACAACCTTTAAGTTTAAAATAGACAAATATGTCAAAATGGTCTTCTGTGAAAGGGCAGCATTCAAATTCAAGCTAGCCCCATGTTTGCTAGAAGATGAGACTATTGCTATTAAAATCTAATTTTTAAAAATCTGCCAAGTCTGCAAGCAAATGAGGCATGTTAAGTTCATAGTCTTCACACAAGGCATAGAGCACTGGAGTCAGGAAGACCAGAGTACACATGTGACCCCAGGCAAGTCACTTCACCACTGTCTGCCTCAGTATCATCTCTAAAATGGGGATAATAACAGCCCCCCCCCCACAGTTGTGAGGATAAAATGAGATGTTTCAATGCTCTGTAAACCTTACAGAACTATAAAATGCTAATTAGTATTATTATTATCTTTATCTAGAATTCCTGAAGAATATAATTTAAATTAATGACTTCTTCAGTCTTCATTTTGGGGCACAGACAAACAAGACTTAAAATCCTTAAGTATCAGTAATCCGATCATTCAAGAAGACACTCCCTTCACTGAGAAAGGGAGCACCTAGAACTCATCCCTCACACCTCCAGTTTCTCCTAGGCCCTGGCACCCTGAAGGGTCTTATCAAAGAGGAACACTGAGGGTGGTGGTGGTTCTGATGAGGGCTGGAAGGGGGGTGATGAGACCCCCACAAAGACCAGGGTACCAGAGGCAGGTCATCTGGAGAAGAATTCATGGACTCAAGCATTGTTGAGGTCAAGGTAAAGATTTGTCTCGCTTTTCAGCGGGCAAAAGTTCTTAGGGAACCTGCAACCTTAGAGGGGTACAGGGAAAGTTTATATAGGATATTCTATAGTTTCAGTTGTGTCAAATATACTAACTAAGGTGTTTTGGGGTGGGATTAGGGAGTGGTTAAGGAGTAGTAAGTTCTTAAAGGAATATGCACTTTTGGTATCTACTGGGCAGGTATTTTACCCAAAATTCATCAGAAAATAGCCCAAGGCGGGGCTACCTGGAGGTGTAGTTTTAGGCCTGAAATGTCACTAAGTCAACTAGCAGTCAGGGCTGGCTCAGAAATTCCAGGGCTGGGGAGAAACTGCCTGTGATAGTATTTTGTGGAGAGGGAGAAATGTGATTTTTTTTAAGAGAAATGAGTTTAGAATTGGGGCCCAAGCACATGCACCCAAGCATCCCATCAGTTCCAGTAGGCTAGCTTATCAGCACTCACTAGGCTGCCAGTTTCAGAGCCTGCAATGAGCATAATTACAGGTCCTCCAAGTGAAGTCATTATTAATAAAATCTTAATTAGCTAGATTATCAATTATTTACAAATGAAGTGTAAGGGTTACAGTTTAAATCACTTTTCCTAAATCCTTACAACCAGCCAATGGAAATGGAATGTTTTGTTAGACAAGATAAATGTAAGGGAGTATAGGTATATCTAAGTCTAGGATACATAAGACAGCTCAGTGAGTAGTAAATGTCGTTATGACCCAATACACAGCTGGCTCAAACTAATGAGTTCTATGGGTGTAACTGGCTACCATAGCAGGTAGGGAGATAATGGTTCTTGGTATGGCAGGTTGTGTCCTTGGGCTGGGGAGAAACTGCCTGTGATAGTATTTTGTGGAGAGGGAGAAATGTGATTTTTTTAAAGAGAAATGAGTTTAGAATTGGGGCCCAAGCACATGCACCCAAGCATCCCATCAGTTCCAGTAGGCTAGCTTATCAGCATTCACTCACTAGGCTGCCAGTTTCAGAGCCTGCAATGGCTGTCCCTACCAACACAGGGTCTGCTGACTGATACCAGTTCCTCAGCAGACTTCATAACATAGCCCTAAAAACCAAGTAAATCATCTCCTGCACTCTGAAACAAAAGCAGTGATTGGTAAGTCAATGAGACTAACACATCTCAAGTCAATGTTTCACATCTTTTGAACTTTTTTAAAGCCACTGGATGGAGAATGAAACCTACTGATCTTTTGAGGGTCAATATGCTGTTAGGCATTTATAAGCTATGTGACCCTGGCCAAGACCATTTACCTTTATACCCCACCTATAAAACGGAGATAACACGACTTCCTTGTTGTGAGGATCACATGAGATCATATTTTAAAAGCTCTTGGCAAACACTAAAGGACTATATAGAAATGCTAGCTCTCTCACCTCTCCTGATTTCTTTTCTAATATATGCCATTTTAAAAGGGCATAAATATTGTTAATTTGCACGGGCACACTACAAATACAAAATTTGTTTTAACTGGGGAAAAAAAAAAAGAACTCAGTAATCACAGGATTTAATGTAGAATTTAAACTCCAAGGACAGACAACAGGGAACACAAGCCAGAAAGGGTCCCATATGTATCAAATTTACATACACTCTAGTTTTGCTTCCTACTAACTAGAGAGATTTATTTAGGCAAAGGTGGTAAAGTGTCTTAAGGTTTAAAGGTATAAAACAATTGCTGCCTCTTGAAGAGTCTCAACAATTTTTGTTCGGTGGGTTGGAAAAGGGCTTTCTCAGTAGTTTAATAACAGACATTTCTACAGTGATTTAGGATTTGTGAAGCAATATTTACACACATACACACACATACATATACACATACATACATACACACACACACACACCCTATCTGCTCACATATATACATACACACGTCTCCTTTGAGTCTTACAAATTATCTTTTGATATTTGTACCACAAGCATGATTTTTGGATGAAGAACTGAGGCTCTAGGAGGTTTTAGCGACTTTCCTAAGAGAACATGGCTACTAAGTACCTTCAGTACTTCAAAGAAGAATGACTTCATGTATGTACTTAACTCTTTCCATTAATGCAAATCTCATCCTCTCCACACCTTAGTAAACCGTCTTCATGAACTGCGATTGCTGAAAATGTCCATCACCTTTTGGATGCAGAGCCTCTGCGGCCTTGACAACAAACTCAGGGTTCTGGCCCAGCCACATCATCTGCTCTAGCATCACATCCTTCAATTACCCAAGCTCACCTACACAGGAAGCTGGGGCATTACTGGAATTGGGCTTGAGCACAAAGACTTCATCAGGAATACTACAAAAATACAAAGGTTGTTGAGATCTATTCAGTATTCCTTGAAATAGCTGTTCTGGGAGGTGGGTTTTTTTTCCCAATAAATTCTCAACATTATTCTCTTCTCAAAAGTTATGCTTATATCAAAAACAAACACAAAAGCCCACTTCTCTGTAGAATCTAAATTCTACAGGTTCAGTGAAGTACCTCCAAGTGCCTTTCCCTTTCCAGCATGGACTCTGAAATACAGTCTACCTTAGGCACTAGTGTTGACACAAAAACATTTGTTAAATAAGAAACTTATTCAAATTCTACTTCATCTTGGCTGCCCTTTAAAAGAGATGTGCTGGTTTCATAGCCAGTGTCTGAAATCACACAGTATTGACACCCTGATGAATCTATGATTTTACTGATGAAGACAAGATTTTTCTACTTCTTCCCAGAGATACCAAATGAGCATAATTACAGGTCCTCCAAGTGAAGTCATTATTAATAAAATCTTAATTAGCTAGATTATCAATTATTTACAAATGAAGTGTAAGGGTTACAGTTTAAATCACTTTTCCTAAATCCTTACAACCAGCCAATGGAAAAATGAGAATTTTCTACTTCCCTACTTCAATTCAGAGAAAATATTCATTAAAACAAGCCATTATTACAATAGTACATTTCCAATAAGTATATCAAGTCTTATTTTATCCTCTTAGATAATCAAATTTATGTATAATTATGTACCTCACACAAATTACTATCACAGCCTTGAAGTATAATTTGTCCTTTGCAAATTACCCAGTGTTAACTTTATGCATGTTCAGAAATTTCTGAATTAAAAATAAACCAAAATAATCCAATTCATAAACCTAAAAGGTAAATGCAGTAAAAAAAACACCAACCTAAACTGTCAAGAGTTATATGTTCAAGAGAATCCAAACGATTCTCATTATTGTTCAACAATTTCCAAATATATCTTCTCACAGAATCTTCACAAGCTCAAATTATGAGGCTCAAGATAAAAATTCCTATGTCCTTAAAGCAACTCTATCTTAACTGGCAAAAAAGCCTTCAATAAGAGCCAGCAAGTATCATCTTTACCAATCACCTCATAATGCTATAGAAATTAGGTTACGGCAACACAGGCTCTTTAGTATTAAAGGACGTTTTTCATCCCTTCACATGAAGAGAAACTTCCAAATGCAAAGAGAGATCTAGTGTCTGAAGCCTCTTTCATCAGAAATTATTTAAAGAAGGAAGGAGAACAGGAAAACCGGATTATTTTTAAGAGAATACAAAAACTGATTTTTAAACTAAAAACAAAACAAAAAGACCTGTGCACTGCAGGACATCAAAAGGAATATCATCTTGTTGAAAAAGGCTGGTCAAATGCTGAAATCAGATCCATACACAAGAGCCATATCTAATTTAAGAAATGGTGTAAGCTTAACAGTGTAACAAAATGGAGCGCTTGGGTTTTTACTTAAAGAAACTGAAACCTGAACCTAAAAACTTTAACCCAAAACAAGATTTTAATGCAGATTCAAACATACCTTGGGAAGAAGTATCTAAATCTATTTAAATGAGTATCTAAAGTGTGTCATTTAAATCTAAATGCTTTTATACATAAGTCCACGTTGTTCCTCTTAATTCGGAAGAGAAATATGTTTCCACTCCCAAAATATTAATTTATTTGTAGAGTCAAATGCAGTAGTCAAGTAATACTCTAGCACCAATTAAAAATAACTATTTGCATCGATGCTTTTTTACCTCACTGAGGTGGGCACTTCCCTGAGGGCTACAGACTATAGCACAGCCACGGGTCTCCTCATCCTCTTCATTCCTTGGTTAAATCCTCTGTAAGAGATCCGTCCAACACGCTGGGTGCTCTTCCTCAGATCTCTCCTTTCGTAAGGATACCAATAGAGCACAAAGGCTGCCTACCCGTTAAACTTCACACCCCACACGTGACTAGCTCCTTCCTTTTCAGGTTGTACAGCTCTCAGATATCTTTTGACATTCCACCTGATGTACAATTCTTCCACAGTAACATTATACAGCTTGTTTATTGCCCACCATGAATTTCTCCAATGTCACTCACTGGCCCATAATTTAATCCTTCAGAGATAATGGTATTGCAAGATTCCCAATCATATGGCATCACTCAAGGACAGTATATGAAAGATTAGCATAATAATCCCAAATATTTTCAGAAATCAGGTCTGCTTTGTGAAACTGCTTGGAATTCATCAAAAACTACAGATGCTCTTACTGTGGATCCCCAAGTCAGTCAGAGTGATGCTCTAGTCTCCACCAAACAGTGTAAAGTCAGATAAGGGATGAAGACAGTAATATTGCAGTTCTAAAAGTTAAACTAATCCAGTCTAGTGCACTAATAATTTTTAAATCAATTAATGCTAATACAGTGTCACAACAACTAGACAGAATAAGTTATATTTACACTGATTGTTTGCCAGCTTAACAAAGAAACTGGGAAAAGAATATGTTCCATTTTATAGCCCTAAACTTACTAATAACAAGCTTTAGAACAATCAATTTGACACAGAAGAGGGATATTCTCTATAAATCCAAAAATATTTAGTGTTCTGCTATTGGGCTTTCTCCCAGAAAAACAAGTAAATTTTATCCTAAAGTTGAAAAGTTCAATGGCAAATCTAGTCTAACCTTATAAGAGCAAAGTCTACTCAACCACCTAAATGGCAAAATTTCCTAAATACTAATTTTATTTCCTACAGAAGTCATGAATTTTTAATTGATGTTCAATAGATAATCCATTTAATGTAATTTGGGGCAACTTACAAGGTACAATAGGCTTTGAAATAACCTCTTTAAGGAAGGTAATAATTTTAAATGCAATAAAAGCCTTCTTTTTTTAATCAGCTCTTCAGTTTCACTGATAGGCTAGAAAACATGTCAATACAAAAGACAAGCCAGTAGGTGAATAAAACTGAGCTAAACCCCTTGGGGACAAGGGCTGTTACAGTCTTGTTTTGTCTTTCCAGCACATCCAGCAGTGGGGCCCATACAAAAGCAGAGTGGGACATCTCCTGTCAATGCTGAAGGAACCTCAGAGATAAGTTATATGCTACTGGCCTTCAAGGAGCTTCCACTCTAGGACAGAAATGGGCACATGAACAAAAATAACTGTAACATGAAGTAAAAGAAAAGTGCATGCACTGAGAGGCAGCATGCTAGAGGTTGGATGAGAACTGGGTCAGAACCCTGGCTTAGCGTTCTCAGTTGAGGAGAATCACATTCCTTGTCCAGGCCTAAATGTGCCCAACTGTATAATCAGAAGTCAAGACAGGCCTTGACTTCTCTTAGGTAAAGTACCCCCTCTGCAAATCTGGTGAAGCCTAAAGATGCTTTCTCAGATTTGTTTTAAATGCATAAAAGAAAATACAAAGGAATGAAAAGAAAATCAATTACACTGAAACAGTTATCAAAATATTGCACAAACAAGTTCCTGGGTCACAGGTGAAGAACCCTTGCACTAGAGGATCTCTAAAGCGTCTTCTAGCCCTATACATATTCCCCTAATTGCTAGGAAAGTTCCAAAGAGCAAGCCAACTTGTAGCTAGAGGTTTCAGAGTCCTAAAGCTCCTCACTGCAGATTTCAGGATATCCATAAGCAACAACATCCTGAATCTCTGGCATAAGCCAACAACATCTTACACTCCCATCAACATTGCACTCTTTAGTTGCCTCTGGATTTGTACATGTTACTTAAAAGGGATTTTCTTTAAAAATGGCTTTTATCATTTTTCTGATGAAAAAACTGAGCAAACTATTCAATCTATAGTTAATTGTGGCTTTAAGGAGAGAATAACAGTAATTCAAATATATTCAGTAAATTTCTATTCATAATATTCTAATAGGAACTACCTATTCTCTTCCTTAAATCTTTTCAGAATGGCCTCTCTAGGCTTTCCACTAACTGTGGAAATCAAAGGATTTAAAATGTCTAGTAAGTTTAGTGAGCAGCTTAGGTGATACAGTAGGCAGAGCATCATGCCTGGAAGAAAGACTTGAGGTCAAATGCAGCCTCAGACACTCAACTGTATGACTCTGAGCAAGTCACTTAATCCTGTTTGCCTCAGTTTCCTCATCTGTAAAATGAATTAAAGAAGGAAATGGCAAACCATTCCAGTATCTTTGCCAAGAAAACCCCAAACTGAACATGACTGAAACTGAACAGCAACAAAAGGGTATGGAAAGCAGTCCATCACTGCAACTAGTTTGCAGATTTACCTAACACTTCACACAACTTCTGTAGTATAAAAGCAAAAACAGAAATGTCCTATCGCTTCACTCAAAGTCAAATTGTATAGAATGTTTGAAGAAAGATCCATCTTGAAAGTTCAAATTCAGCTACACCACAGACACAAAGGAAACTTGTGCAAGATTAAAAAACTCCAATATTTATCAAAGGGCTAAGGGAGGCACAAATGAAAGCTTACAGAATTTGTAGAGTACACAAGGCTCTCCCATTAAACACATACTTCATAAGGAATTTGTGAACCCCATAAAATTCCTAATAATACAAGAATTATAATTAAATGGAGATTACTCAACATACATCACACACATCCCACTATAAAGAGAGCACATGATGTTATTGTGCAATAACTGTTTCAACAGAAGACTTTGCATTGCCTTTGAGTTTAGGAGTCTTTCATTTCTTAATACCTTCATTAGGAAACGCAGAGAGCAATAAAACTTTTCTCTGTATAGAAGGAAAATGGTTAGACTACATTTGTAAAAATTTCCATTTTTAAATTCTTAATCTCCTAAATTCTGAATCTCCCTCTAACTCAGAGGTTCTTACCCTAAGGTCTAACTTCTTATTTTTGTTTTTTTTTAAGTAAACGTATTTCAATGCAAATTGTTTCCCTTTGCAATCCTATGTGTTTTATTTTACACATTTAAAAACCTAACTCTGAGGAGGGATCCCCTAGGCTCCATCAAACTACCCAAGGGGTCCATGACACACAAAAAAAGTTAAGAAACTCTGCTCTAACTATATTAATGCCCTGCCTTTACAATCAATAATAAGGCTTATAAACATTTCACCTTTATCAAAAAAAAAAAATAATTTTATTTAAAGGATTACCAATTAAAGCAACATTATTTTTATTGAACTAAAAGTTGATCTGGAAGTTTAATGACTCCAAAATGATAATTAGCTTCAACTAAAGCATTTAAGTCTTGTGAGTAGCAAGTAATTAATACAGGATTGATGGATTAGACTAAACATTCAATTTTCACTAAAGACATACTATGGTCTAAACATCTGTATTTAAGTCTAAAGTCTAAAAATTCAACTTATTAAAAATCACAGAACATACATAGATTCCTAAAGTTATTTTTATATGTCTGAAAGAGTAAATAAATTGTTTTAATATGAAATTGTCCTTTGAAATAAAAGTTCTAAAATTAATTTTTGATATTAAGTTTCATGCTTTACATGAAGTTTAATAAGGTCTCCTTGTTTAAAGAAAAAATTTTAGTATGAGCTAAAGTTACAGGCCACATTTTATCTCAGAACACTGTATATCAATAGTATCCAAAGACTATATAGTATAACACTGAAAGCATTCGACTGATTAATTTTATTTGGAGAATTCCAACCTCATTCAAGAGATTTTGAAATATTATAAAATGCTCTTCTATCAAAGTACAGGATACCATTAAGGGTCAACCAATCGGCTAAAAAAAAAAAAAGTCAACTGAGAACTGAAAAAGGAGCGATTCCCTGGATATTTTTTCTAAAATTGCCTTGCTTTTGTATGAAATGCCTATACAGAATATCACCAGCATTCATAAAGAAAAAAAAATCTTCAGAGATATAAGAAGCTTTCTTAAGACTTTCAAAAGTTAGCTGTTGTTTCTTTGGCAAAAAAAGTACCACATGAGTAATAGGCCTTTCTGCAAAGGGTTACAAAGTAAACTCCAATTTTCATCTGTTACAATCGAAACAAAGTTAGGATGATCAAAAGAGCCAAAAAAGGATTAATCTATTTTCAGCTGGCCTAAAGCTTCATCTTTTTTTTTACATCACACTTAAATTTTGTGCAACTATTAGTCTTCTAAATAACCTAAATGTTTATTCCTCTTTACTCATTTGAATGGCATCAAGATATAGATATATAGATATAGAATGGCATTAATACACAGATATGTATGTACAATATAGACACAGATATACGTGTACAATAAACAGCGATGATTATTTCAAATTTTAAAAGTAACTGTTATCACTATAAAATGAGCTTTTAAAAAAATGTGACCATTACTCCTGCTGGCAATAGTAATTCCCTCAAAGGAACTCGAATTCTTGGGTTCTAAGAACTGCCTTCATATACTGAAAGGCTATGCTTTAATTTCAGCTAGCTGCTGAATTCCCCAAGGGTTAGTCTTTGCAGTAATCCGGCAACAGGAATGATTAAGAGTCACAGGTTACCTAGCTTCTTCAACCTAGGAGAGGAACTACTGAATCATTGTTGTTGCCAAACCAGTTGGGCAGCTTGCGTCCTGTCAAATGGCGATTTCTAAAGCCGGCTGAGAAGTGCCAGGTCTACTACTGTTTCCTTCAAGAATCTCCCAAAGCTCAAGCACCTGGCCCTTAGGATCCAATGACCCCAACTTCTGGGCCCAACATTCATTCCTCTGCCTTCCCCCCACCCCCAAATCATCAACTTCACAATCAGCATTCTTCCGTTCCTACACACGACGGCTCAGAGGTAACTACCTCCCAGAGGCTGCTCCTGGAGGTACCCACCCGAGCAGTGGGAGGCCACCCAGGGATGAGCAGGCTCCACCTACGCTCCCTCCTCCCCCAGGTCCCACACCCTCTTCCTTCAGCAATCTTTTTTCCTACAGCAGACTTTTTTATCTTCCAATTTCCACGAAAGCGGAGACCTTTAAACCTCTGCCTTTACTGACCCAGCGTTCTTACTGCCATCCTCTCCCTCCTCATCTCGGACTCCGGGCTCCCTTCAAGTTCTGCTAAAACCCCCCCTTTATTACGAGGAGCATGTCTCGACTCCCCCCCCCCCCTTTAAGCTAGTGCCCTCCCTCTGCTAATTACTCCAATTTACAGTCTCGATCTCGTCTATACACCGCGTTCTGCTAGTGCAAGGATGCTCGCACCGGCCCCGGCCCCCTCCCCATTAGACGGCGGGCAGCGTCTTTTGCACGGGAGCTGGACGGCACACAGTAGGCGCTTAATCCAAGTAGAGCTAGCATCCCTCCCCCACTCCCACAGGCCCAGAGAGGACGGCAACCCCGGGCATCAAGTAGCAGAGGGCGAGGATTAAAGGGCTGCGGGGGCCGGGCCGTGCAGGAGTGCTGGGGCCCCCACCCGCATTCAGCAGGCGCCTACTGAGTACTGGGCGCCGGGGCCTGGCGTGTGTCCGCCCCTCCCCCTCCCCCGGGGGGGGGGCGCTCACCGCGATGACATTGACGAAGGTGGTCTTGCCCGAGTACTGCAGCCCCACCAACGTCAGCTCCATCTCCTCCTTCCAGAAGAGCGAGCGGAACCAGTCCAGGAGCCGGGAGATGAGCGCCAGCATGATGGCGGGGGCGGGCAGCTTCCACGCGAGCGACACGGACCCCCCACGCCAACGGCTCGGCCGGCCCCGGGGAGCGACGCCGACGGGGACACACACAGCGAGACGCGCAGAGGCGGCGGCGGCGGCGGCCGGAGCCAGGAAGCCGAGAGAGCGGTCATATGACTCGGCCTCCCCTCCACGCCCCGCCGGCCTGCACGCACGGAGAGAGCGGCACGCCTGCGCCCGAGCGCCTGCCTCGGAGCCCACAGCGCCCCCTGCCGGACAGCCCCGTCCCGGGAGGCCCGAAAGCCGTTCTGCGGGTCCGTCCCGCCCCACGGAGAGAGTCCTAGCGCGAGCTCCTGTCAATCATCCCATCCTAACTCTCCCAGGGAGAGCGGTCGCTCGCTTGGTTCCTGCCCCGCTCCCTTTTGTTGTGTTTTTGTGTTTGTCCTTCGCTCTCGAAGAGGACCGTGACATCCAGATGATGACGTGACTTGCAGTTGACTTAAGCTGATGGAGGAGGAGAAGGCAGCGGAGGTCCAGACAGCAAAACCGCCCAGGACTGTTCCTGCGGCCAGCGTCCCAGGCCGGCCGCTTAAGTAACTTTGGAGACATTGTTGCAAATTGCATTCCTGCCTAGCGGCACCGGTGGGTGTGGCCAGGGTGACTAGGAATATTTGTTACAATGTTTTCTTTTTCGATTTTTTTCCTGGACGAGCTGGGGAATGGGGGGGGGGGGGGCGTGGAGAAGGGAAGACAAAGGAAAGAAAAAAATATGTATTTAACTGAAAAAAAATAAAGTGCCCCCAAGTAATTCCTTGTTCATAAAAGATATTATGGAGAAATGGAATTTTAAAAAGACCATCAAAGAAATGAAAAAACAACAATACGGTGCTTTTCCCCACAGCACTTTCTTAGTATTAAAAAAAAAGGCTAGTATTTATAGAGTTCATTAAGGTTCCCGAAGTTATGCTATTTGTTATTTGCAGTTGTAAATTGTATTATTAATCATTTGCAAAGTTATTTGATATACTATTTGTTTGCAAAGTTGTATCGTTTGTTATTTATGAAGTTATGTATTATATTTGTATATATTATATGTAATATATAGTATATTAATATTAAATAAAATAATAATATATTATTTATAAATTATATATTATTTGCATAATTATGTTATGTACTATTTCATTTAGTTCTCACAGCCATCCATTATGTGCCATTATGATCCACATCTTGCAGATGAGGAAACTGAGGTTGAAAGAGATTAAGTGATTTGCCCAAAGTCGCTCACACAGCTAATAAGTGTCTAAGTCAGGATTTAAATCGAGTCTTCTTGAGCCCAAGCTCTATCCACTATACCTCCTAGCTGCCACTAAAATGTACCGGACTGGATGTTACCCTGGTTTTAAATGATAGGGCTATATACCTCTCCCTCCTACCTACCAGCAAGGTAATTATGGGAGAATCATATAAATTCACAAAACTTCAGTTTCCTTGTAAAAATGGGGAATGATTGTGTTTGTACTGAGAATTAGCAAAGCATAGTGAGTAGAGGACAAGTCTTCATGTAAGGACCTGAGGTCCTGTCCTGCCTTTTGAAAAATCCTGACTACATGTAACCATTTCCTAGACAACTCTCTAAGATGCTTGATTACAAAAAAATTGCAGATTTGTACCAAGGGAAGGAGTTTCCACACCAGGAGTATGAAACTGATAAAATCACAGGTCTGGACTCCACACTTCAGCCTTTCTCCTCCCCACCCACTCAAAAAAAAACCAAAAAAACAATTCCAACCCCTCCAAAATAGCACTCTCAGCTTCATAGGGTTGTTATCTTGAAAATGCTTTGAAAACTTTAAAGAGCTATGGCAACAACATGTGATTGATCTTGTCAAGATATGTGGAGACACCCTGCTTCCCAAGGCCAAGGCCCAGTGAGCAGGCTGTGCCCTGAGCTTGGCATAACAACAATCTTTTATACTAGGGATGATCTCACCCTCTGTCAACTTTGACCAACACCAGGTGTTCACTGAGGGATTTATGATTTTCATGTAAATCAGTAACTGTTTAGATTTGTTGGAGCTTCCCCCTATTTCCTAGGGACCTGAGAGCCAGAAGCCAGTGACATGCTGCAATCTGAAGCCTTCCATCACATCTGCTAACATGCTCACAATCCTTATTTCTTGTAACTGCCAAGTGAACTGAAGCAGATACTGCATTCCTATTTCTGCCATGCTAACTCTGGTTTTGTACCCCACTGAATGACCTCAAGGCTCATCAAGCCTTGAGGCAATCAACTTGGGAACTCTTTCCAAAAGCCTGTTGGGAGAATTTTACTCAAGACCTAAGAATGATTGTGTTGTAGTCCAGACCCTTTGTGGTTTTCATGTATATAAGCCCTACCCCTGCCCCAGCAAGTTAAGCTTTCCTTCTTAGGAAGGTGGACTTATGCTTGCAAGCATTTTCCTCACTCTGAAATTAATTAAACTTCCATTTGATCCCTGACTCTCCTGTCCTTATCCTGCTTTGCTCAGCCCCAACCACTCACCGTTTAGAGATAGGCTCCAGTTTGGTTGAGATTAATTTGTGTCAGAAGTGGGACTGGATGGAATCAGGCCAAGAGGACTTTCTGGTACCAACGGGAGTTGACTAGGTGCCTCCAGAGATTTCTCCAGAGTTTGACTTCCTCCCCCCGCCCCCACCTCATCTGCCACCTTTGTTCCTGCTCCAATCCTCTGGGCTCAAGTTTTGATTGAATTCACCTTTCTTTGTGAGAAAAACTTCAAGGCCCCTCCTGTGTCCCCATTTGTTTCAGGTCTCTCTGGCCTCTCTGCATGCCTTTGTAAAATTAGGGCCTCTCTGTGTGTCTATAAAATTGCAACTTTGTGTCTAACTGCATGCAGTGGGGGAGGGGGGGAACTTGTATGCCTCTACTGAACCAGTTCTGTTTGTATCTGTCTTGTCATTTTGTCTGTGCCTGTGTCTCTGTGTTTGTAAAATGTTTGTGTTGGGAGCTAGATTCTGTTACCTTGAAAGATTTAAAATGCAGCCAGCCAGAAAAACTAATAAGGGCTGTAGCCAGGGAGTTTAGAACATTGGGAGAAATGAATGAATTTTCATATTTGAAGTAAAAATTCCAGTAAGCAGGACTAGCCTCCCACTTTAAGCTTTCTGAGGGAGATTAGGTTATAACAAAAGAGAAAGAGAAAAAAAAAACTGTCACTTTTTTTTCTGTTATTTCAACATTGGTCAAGTTGGAATCACAGAAATAAAGTCAGACAAAGTTGTGGAACTGCTAAAAAAAAAAAGATCTTGATAGATTCAGGAGTTTAGAAATTAATCATATTAAGATTGCAGGGGAGAACTCCTGAGACTTTGGGGTAATTCCAGGAACTCACTCCCTTCTGAAATATCTTAGTAAATTTTGAGGTACCACTCTATAGAATTTGTTTTAAGGAAAATGAGAATCAGTTTTACATATAGTTTGTCTTTCCTTCAGGAAAAGTACAAGGCACAAAGTACCAAGGCTTTGCCCTTGTTCCTAAAAGAAAGGAACAAGACAGAATGAAACAGTGTATGGAAAGACCATGCAAACTTTAAAGGGCTTTATAATTGTTGTAATTGTTGGTATTATTGCATGTACTCCAAAGGTAGTACATGGGAAGAGTTCTAGTTTCAGAGTCATGGGACTCCCAGAGCAGTTAGGTGGTGAAGTGGATACAGTACCAACTCTGAAGTCAGGAGGACCTGAGTTCAAATCCAACCTCAGATACTTGCTGGCTGTGTGACCCTGAGCAAATCATTTAACTCCACTTGCCTTCCCCCCCAAAGAAAATTTTGTTTTTAACTCCTGGCTTGATTTCTGTGAGACATTAGGAAAGTCACCCAACCTATCTAGGCCCAAGTTTCCACATGTGTAAGACAAAGGGATTGGAACTAAACAATTTATGAAGTACCTTTTCTAAATCTATCCTATCATTCATTCAATTCAACACCCCTATACTAACTACACAGATATAAGCAGGTGCTTCCCTCTAGGAATTTATATTCTACTAAGGGAAATGAATTCTTAATTAATGCTAGAATCCTGGTTCTTTTTTTTCTTAAAGGAGATGACTAATTATGAATTATTGATCAATCAGTAAAAGTTCATCAAAGTATCCACTGCTGAATTTATTAACTAAACATAGGTGTTAATGTTAGACGTTAGAATATACCTAGTTGAATCCCATCATTTTATAGATAAAAAGCTGAAGGCCAGAGTAGTAAATGAATTTGTCCAAAGTCACACAGGAAATGAGTATTAGAGCTGGAATTTGAAATTAAGGTCTCAGATTCCAGGGCTCTTTCCACTACCATCTGCTGCAATTTTAACATATATTGATTATATTATCAATATAGTATATATTGAGTATAATATCACAGAATTTCCTGTTGGAAGCAGAAGTGTGCTGGTAAATGTTTAACAACTGGCTCTCTTGGGAATAAAATACAACCAGGACACACTTTTAAGTTGAATCTGCTTTATCAACATTTTCTCCATCACTTTCTTAAGTCTGGACAACCAACAAAACAATAAATCAAGCCCTGATTTATAGTATTTGCCATTTCAGGGGTATAAATGCTCATATTGAATATTTAACAATGGGCTCATGAGAACTAGCTCCAGTACACTGCTGTGTGTAAAGGGTCTTGATGGCCCACGCAGCCCACAAAGCCCATACTGATAAAGAAATCTATTACAATATACAGGAAAGGCCTCCAGTAAGAGGAGCCTTATCAGCTCCCAAGGTGACCCATTCCACTTTGGGCCTTTATTTGTTGTTAGGAAGTTTTTCTTGACATCAAACCCTTTGCTGCATTCAGTCTTGCTCATCCACCCTTGCTCTTGGTCCTTGGTCCCCCAACCATATGAAATCTTCAGTGTGTTCAGCACTTCCCTAGGCACTAGGGAACTACCAAACATTCACCAGTAAATCTGTTTCCTTTTAGCCCTTCTTAAAAGAAATAAAAGGGGTGGGAGGAGAGGGGGGAGACTGCAACAATCCTGTATGTGTGGTTAATTATGTATGAGAGTGTTACATATTAATATGTATTAATAGGTTATAAATAAAAGTGCCTTGGTAAAAATCCTACTCAGATATTTTATTGAGATTGGGAGGTGCTCTGGGTTCTGTACTAGCCCAGGTTCTGGGCTCTAGCTTACTGGAAAGGCTGCTAACACCTACCTAACTAGATGATGAGGCTATGGTCCTGGCCTGACATAGTGGGAGATGTGGTGAGTTTGGGGCCAAAAGGACTTGGGCACAAATCTAGGGCTGGCAACTTATTATTATGTAATGGGGGGGGGAGTGGGTGTAGGTGCAAAGCTCCTGGGAGAGTGTCTGAGAAATGGCTGAGGTGCTTTCTCCAAGAGTCATGATGATGAGATGTAAAGTAAGTCCCTTGTAGAGCATGTGTAGAGATTCTATAACTGGTTGTGTTCAGCCAACCACTTGATGGAGAGGAAGCTCTTTGACTGGCTGCAGAGGCATTCAAAAAGGTCTAGTAGCTTCAGTTGTTGTCTCTTGGGCCTCCTTTGTTTTGGGGAGATCCCAGTGACTCCTTCACTTACCACATCCAAAAAGAAAGTCTGCCTTCAGGGGAGAAGTGTTTAGCCTAGGTCTTTAATAAATGTTGATTGATTGGAGACCTCGAGGGCCTTCTCCTTTCTGAGGCATGTGGCCCCAGAAACAGGCTTCAGAACTTTGGCCTTCCTGTTTGGTTTTTTCCATGCTAGGTGAAGGGAGTATAGGCTCTACTATCTATGAAAAGACTAGAAAAAAAAAAACTAGACTAAAAAGACAAATCTTTTTTTTAAGGGGATTTTTTTCTGTGAAGTTTGGGTTCAGTAAAAGGACCACATGTGGCCTCAAGGCCGCAGGTTCCCCACCCCTGGACTAGAAGATGCCTGGACTTCCTGGAGATCCAGGATTCCCAATGCTCGGTGGAACAAGGAGCAACCTTTAGGAGTGACCCCAGACAGAGATGCCCCCTTTAGGCATGACCTTGATGGGACCAATGCTATGTAGGAACTGAGCTAAGGTAAGCCTATTTCCCTAGAGACCAATGTGTACAGGGGAGAGTTTGCCCAAGGTCTTAGAAGGGGAATGTTTGTACTTTAGTTCTTTGAAGCAGAGGAGATGTAAGTCAATCACTGTAAAACCTCTACATATGACTGAGGCACAAGGCACCAACTCCTGATAATTCTAGGGTATGGTTTATAGGGGTTCAAGTTGGTAACAGTAGAGAATAGAGAACCCTTGACTCCTTGGGCTACCTTAGAGTCCTGAAGGGTGGGATGTAGCAGTCATGGCTCTGGAAGAGAGGCACCTACACCTATGTGCCTGTGTGACCTTGGAAAAGTCATCAAGCTTATATCAATCTCAGTTTACTAGTCTATAAAATGAAAAGATTGAACTTGCCCTTCAAGCTCTGAATTCTATAATCCTGTGTCTCTGGCAGTGAGTACAAAAAGGAACCAGCAGGAAGACAGTACAATTAAGTAATGATCAACCTGGTTAACTGTAAAGAGGTTCAGGAGATTCATTATTTTAGCCATGGAGATTCAGACTTATAGACTACTTAGACTTACTATCCATACTAGTGCCATACTTAGAATGTTCACATGTGCCCATCATGAATGCCTTCTTCAAAAACAGATTCAGGGGGTGATGGACCTGGTGGGATTCTAATGACATCATGAAAAATGAAATTGAAATTGACTATGTCTTAACAAACAGATTAAAGACACAGCCATCATTTCAAAATCATCTGTGCGATCAAATCTTTGGCTGGTATGTTTAGATATCAAAGTAAAAGAAAGAATCACAACAATAAGAAATTGTTGGCAATTGTGGGAGCTCCAACTTGATCTGTTTAAACAAGCCCTCTGTATTTGCAGTGGCAAAAAGCTGGAAATCAGCTATGTGTTCAACAACTGGGGAATGGTAGAATAAATCATGGTTTCTGAATGTAATAAAAATATTATTGTTACCCTAAGAAAAAATGAATATGAAAAAATTCCAAGAAATGGGAAAATTTGTATGAATCTATTCAGAGGGAAGGCAGCAGATCCAAAAAGACATCTAAACTGATTATTACATCAACAAAGAAATATTAAAGATAAAAATTAGAATAAATATTATATTACAAACAAATAGTAAATGACAAAAGAAAGGAACTCTATGTGCGGATTAGGGCCAGCATTGGAGTCAATATGACCTGCCTTCAGGTGCTCCTCTGACACACGTTAACTGTCATTGGGCCGTGAGCTAGTCCCCGAAATACTCGTTGCACCAGGTGGACTCTCTAAGATTGTAAATTACAAATGCATTGATGGAGAAAGTTTCCTATACAGGTGAAATAAGAGGTACAGACCACAAAAATGGCAAGAGTGTGTTGTTTTCTGTCCAGCGGTCACAAGGAGTCTGTGGACATTCAGGAAGACTAGTACCTCTGGGGTGAGAGCTGCCAAGCCCTTTTCAGGGACACTTTCCACCTTTGGTGTCCATCTGGTCACCCAGTTCTCATTTCCCAGCTCTCTCTAGGCTATCTCCAAATTTTGACTTGTTTTCCACACTACCTACTAGAGTTCCCTTCAATTGCCAGGAGTTGATCATTGTTCCATCCAAAACCAACTTTCTGTCCTCCACACTTTTACCTCTTATAACTCCTGTCATTTTTAGGCTTCTGGAATTCTGCCTGGATCCTGCTTACAGGTTAGCACTCATTAACTGTAGACTGAATGGAGAAACTACAGGGTATAGGGGCTAAGGCTCTAGTCTGGGAGTCAGTGCAACTTGGGTTCAAATTCCAATTTGGACACATTGGCCATGTAACTCTAGGCAAGTCATTTAAACTCTCTGGGCCTCAGTTGCTTCATCTGTAAATTATAACTTGACAGATTCTAAGGTCCCTTCTGACTCTATTATCTTATAAATTAAATTAAGTCACCACTCTCCAGCATATGGCATTTTTCACTTTCCCCCATGAGAACAGCTCTCTAGCAGCTGGTCTGTGTGGAATAATTACTTTGGAATATGCCTATAGTTCTCAAACACCCCCAGAGTGTTTCCATTCCATGCTTTTGTCAGTCAAGTCCCAAAGCACTTGCCCTCCAACTCTGAGAGTCTCTAAGGAGTCTGGGAAGGTTCTTCTTGAGCTGCTCAAATGAGTACCTATCTTCAAAGTGACGTAAATCAGTACCTTCTGCCTCCTCTGTCTCCTAGAACTTGGATGGTGTAGTGTATCCTTCCCTTGTAATCAGTAGCCTACTCCCTTAGGTCTCAGAGTTTAGGGGAACACCCTCAAGCTCTCTTCATTTCTCCCTCCATCCCTAGACATCCCTTGGGACAGCTGGGCTGAGTTATTAAAATTACTGCAGAGCTGCTTCTCTGTAAAGAGGAAGGGAGGGGCAGAGACAATTGTTTCCAAAAAGAGCTGTGTTTGGGAGAGAAAAATTGTGTATTCCTTGTTACAGAAGCAACCTGAAAAATGAAAAGATGAGTCAGTTATGTAACTGGAGATAATCAATGCACATTCTGCATGATCCATTGGTATTCACAATAATGTAAAAAGATT
Source organism: Notamacropus eugenii (assembly GCF_028372415.1). Taxonomy (NCBI): domain Eukaryota; kingdom Metazoa; phylum Chordata; class Mammalia; order Diprotodontia; family Macropodidae; genus Notamacropus; species Notamacropus eugenii. The sequence goes on from NC_092874.1 coordinate 440,889,119, forward strand.
TAGAAGAAGGCCCTGTCATCTGGGTGGATCCCTTGTGAAAGGTACATAGAAGTATCCATACTAGTGCCATTCAGGATGAAAATGCATGGATGGCTTCTGATTTGCATCCTTGGAGAAAACACTTCAATAAGATCACAGATCCATCAGGTTTTATATATATACATATGCAAATATGTACACATATGTGTATGTGTTTATACAGTATACATATATTTACCTAATGTATATACCAAGTATATATTGATTCCTACAAGAATCAGTAAATACATAAACATGCATTTGTTAAATAACTATCCCATGTTAGCGTTGTACTAAGCGCTAAGGATGCCAAAGCTAAACAGAATTATTCCTGCCTTCAAAGATCTTCCATTCTATTAGAGGAAACAATATATACACATATAAGTGTATTCGAGATGCATACAACATGAATATGAGGTAATTTCAGGGAGGAGGGAGGGGGGCACAAGGAGCTGGTAAGATCAAGGAAAGCATCATGCAGAAGGTGGTACCTGAGCTGAGATTTGAAATAAATAAGGGATTCTAAGAGAAGGGATGAAGGGTCTGCATGGGAGTAGGGGGAGGTGATGGGTGGGAGAGGGAGTGGACAAAGGTACATGCTGAATTCAAACATATATATGGAAGGTGTGTGTGCCTTAAATATAAGTATACCTTTTACAGGTTCTATAGATGAACAGTGAACCAGACCCAGAATTTAGTAGGGAGATGAGATTTGATTAGATTGTGTTTGAGAAGCTGGGCAGAGCAATCCACTCAGTGCTTGTAAATTACTTGCTATCATAAGAGTTCTTGTGCTTAACAGCAACATTTTCTTGATGATATTATGTGGCTCCAAATAGTGGACTGCTACAGTCTCACAAGAGTCAAGATCACCAGCAAATCAGTGGTGAGGGAGGGCATTTGTGGAGGGCATAAGTATACTGGAGCTGGCCACCAGGAGAGTTTCCCATCCAAGAAGAGCCTCGAAACATCAGCTATTCCTGTATCAACAACGAGACATTACAGCTGCCCAGCCAGACCAGTATTACATTAAGATCTTAAAAGAAACAGAGGAAGACCTCTAGCATGTTGTGTGTCGTCCATGGCAGATTTTTTGAAAAGTAACATGCTTTAGCAAAGTTTGGCTGACCATAAAGACGCTGGAAGCTACCATTCTTACCAGCTGGGGGAGAGAGGAAGTTAACTCGAGATGAGGACTGGGGAGGGGAGGGGGGAGGGGTGTCATGTACTAAGGGGACATTTGAGGGAAGAGAGGGGAGGGGAGGGGAGGGAGGGAAGGGGAGGGTGTTCCCTTCTTCAAAGCCATAAGACTCTAAGTAAACAAGAAGAGAAATGTGTGCCTTATTTTTAAAATCACAAACTGAATTGCTGAAAGAAAAATAGACAGAAGGAACAAGGAATTAGTTTCTTACTCCTCCCTGTCTTCTACTTAATTACATTACATTATTCTTCTAAAGAATGAATGTGATGGATTTAATATTATTTCTTAGAAACAACTGTGTTTGACTGTTGCTTGGTGTCCCTTGTTGGAGGCATGAGGGTGCAGTGGGACATGGGGGCCACACAGGAGAGGGTCACCGCTCAGTCCACTGTTAGAGAACTTTTGCTCTCTAAGTGTGGGGCATAAGAATGAGTCGCTTCCCTAACTAAGCAACCAAGGGCAGAATCAGTAGGAATACAAGTTGTTTTTAAAAAATAAATCTGCCCCATAGTATAGGAGCCTGATAGTAACCAAGGATTGTTGAAAGAATAAAAAGGCAGAGAAGAATAAAAAGGCAGAGAGAAGTCACAATCTATATTGCTGAAAGAAGTGTTCCCATAGTTGACATCATTCATTAATTTATCTAAATTCATTATTGTATCTAAATTAATGTATCAAGATCAAAGACCCAAATATCTTGGGAACAGGAGAGAGAAGAGGGAGGCAAGTTGGGAAGTATAGGCACCCATATTCCCCACAAACACCACAATAAAGTCTTCAGAATGTTCCACAACAGTGATAAAACAAACAAAAAAAGAATCCACTATCAATCCTTCCACTGTATCCAAAGCTGCACAAAAAATCTGTCAGAATCCTACAGAAGTCCAGAGCAGAGATGAAGCAGGGAAGAAGGAGGGCACAGTGCAAAGAAGCCTCATAGATAGGATGGTGACCCCAAAGTCCCCCAGAAGACAAACCCTGAGCAACACAGGGAATTCCCAAGGCTGCAGATGCAGCAGGAGATGGGCCCAGAACAGCATCTAGGCAGATAAACCTACCAAGTGTCCAGGAACAGGAGGGAGGTGGACCAAAGAAATATAATCCTTTGTGTTATCTCTGCATATGTCATAGATGTTTTCTTAAATTGCTGGCAAGGTTCTTGTTGAACTCTGAGCCAAACACCTGCAGAGACCAGGCACTTGATAATGCTTGGGGATTATGACAGTTGTGAGGTGGTGGGATGTGGGACAGAAGCCAGACACATAAGTGGCACTGGGCCCCCTACTTAAACCCTGGAGAAAGGACTGAGAGGTTACACTGTGCTTTGTTTAGGGAGCACCATAGTATATTAGAGCCTGAAGAGAATTTAGAGGTGCTGTTGGTATGTAATAGGTACTTTATAAATGCTTATTGGTTACATAATCTTGTCCGATTCCATGATTTTGCAGATGAGAAAACTGAAGCTGAGAAACTAAGGATCTAAGATGACTAACTCCTCCAGGTCATAGACTATTCCTATATATCCTAATCACCATGGTGCCCAACTTAAATGAGAACTTAATTAGTGCTATTTTTTATTGATTAGTGGGTTGATCGATTGAAACCTAGAAATCTTGGCTCTGGAGTCTCTGTTATATGAGCTCCCAGTTGGTTTGCCCTATCCAAGGTGATAATGGTTCTGGCTGAAGAACAAAGTATGTTTGACATATCCCATATGGTCTTACAGACATGATGTCATCCTAATGGCTTCTTAAAGGGCCAGCACATGTAGCTTTTTGCCATCATGACTCTGCAACTTGCTAAATGCTAAGGCGCCAAAATGTTTTATTATTCAGGTGGGTACTTTCTGAATTAGTGTCAACACCTAATTGACTATAGTTACTGTATCAACTAATCTTTCTGCAACCTAGACTCATGGCCCTTTGCCAGGAGTTGTTACACTTTTAAAAGAAAGTATGATATTTCAGAAAAATTAGGGGACAGCAAGAAACTTTGCAAGTGGCCAATACTTAAAAGGAGGGGGTGTTAAATGAATGAAATAATGATAGATTTAGAGGTTTATTTCTCTTATTTTCAATCTCTTCCTGTCTACTGACTCCTTCTCTAATGCCTACAAAAAGCCCATGTCTTCCTTGTCAAAATATTTTGGAGATACCCTGTTTCCTCAAGCTAAGCTATCAATGATCTCTTAGTTGCCAGACCCAGTGGCCTTTTCTCAATACTCATTCTTGACATCTCTGCAGCGTTGGACACTGTTGCTCTCTCTGTCCTCCTTGATGCTGTTTTCTCTCTAGGTTTTTCAGATACCACATTCTGCTTCTCCTATCTGATCATTTCCTCTCAGTTTCTTTTGTTAGATATTCATCCATATCACACCTTCTAATCATAGATGTCTCTCAGGCTTCTGTCCTGAGCCTTCTTCTCTTCTCCTTCTATATTGCTTCACTTGGGAATCTCATTAGCTCCCATGGGTTTAATTACCATCACTACGCTAATAATTCTCAAATCTACTTATGCTGATATAAACTGTCCGATGACTTCCAGTCTTACATCTCCAGCTACCTTTCAGACATCCCTACTGGATGTCCAGCAGACATGTTAAATGTAATATGTCAAAACCAGAACTAATAATTTTCCCCCTAAACCCTCCCCACCCAAACTTCCTTCTTATAGTCAAGGTCAGCCCTATCTTCCCAATCCCTCAGGTTCACAACCTAGAAGTCATTCTCAGTTCCTCATTCTCTCTCACTCCTCTCCCATTACCCAATCTATTAACAAGGCTTGTTGGTTTTAACTTTGTAACATCTCTCTCCTTCCATAGCCACACCCCTGGTGTAGGCCCTCATCATCGCATGTCTGGACTATTACAATAATCTGCTCATGGCTCTGCTTGCCTCAAGTCTCTCACTCCAAACCATCCTCCATTCAGTGGCCAGACTGCTTTCCTAAAGCAAAGGTCCAACCATGTCACCCCTGCCCCCTACTCAATAAACTCCAGTGGCTCCTTCTTATCTCCAAAATAAAAAATAAAAATCCTCTACTTGGTATATAACCTAGCTTCCTCTTACTTTCCAGTCTTTTTACACCTTACTCCACAACAGGTACTCTTCCATCCGTGACACTGGCCTCCTGTCTGTTCCATGAACAAAACACTTCATTTCTCAGCATTTTATTTGATCTGAAATCCTCTCCCTCTTCAGCTCTACCTACTGCCTTCCTTTAAGGCCTCAGTGAAATCCTATCTTCTACAGGAAGCCTTCCCCAACCCCTTCTAATGACTTCCTTCTGCTAATGATTTCCTATTTATCCTGTATGTAGCTTGTATATATTTGTTTGCAAGCTGTCTCCCCCATTAGCTTACGAGCTCTGAGAGGGGAGGGACTGTCTTTTGCATCTTTTTGTATCCTTAGGACTTAACCACAGGTCTGGCACATAGTATTGGGGCTTATTGTTTATTAAATGCCTGACAGACTAGAAGTGGAAGGGACCTTAGCTGTTCAGTCATTTCAGTCATGTCTGACTCTCTGTGACCCCATTTGGGGTTTTCTTGGCAAGAGATAGTGCAGTGGTTTGCCATTTCCTTCTCTAGCTCATTTTATAGATTAGGAAACTGAGGTCAACAGGTTAAGTGGTTTGCCCAAGGACACCCAGCTAATAAGTATCTGAGACCAGATAGGAACTCACAAAAATGAGTCTTCCTGGTTTCAGTCTTAGCACTGTATGCACTATGGAGCCACCTAGCTGCCCTAGAGGGCATCAAGGTCAAGTGCAGCTCTCTCATTTTACAGATAAGGAAAACAGGTCCCAGAGAGATGAACACACTCATCTACACTCACACAAGCAGGAAGTGGCAGGGCTAGGATTGGAATCCTGGTCCTCTGACTCCCTTTTCACTGCACTGTGCTTCCTCCTAATATAATTTCTGCAATATTGTTGTAGTCATATTGTCATCATTGTAACAAAGTATTGTAATAATATAATAATATTATGTCATTATAACAATAAGTGTAATAGGCTTCTAGAGATTGTGTGGGGTCCCAATTCTAAGGCTCATGAGACTTCATGTCAATCTTTTCAGTCACTCAGCAAGTATTTATTAAATGCCAAATACCCCACTAACATTTTCCACCATCCCATACAATGTCATCAGTCACATACAACTTGACGGTAAATGCAACAGAAGAATACTTTATTATAAATAATAAAAATAAAAGACAGATAACAACAACAACAACAAAACACAACAAAAATACCCTAAGGAGCAAATACTCTCCCATCAACCCATTTCCCCCACTCCCTTCTCTAGGTTGCTGTGTCATTACTTCCCCACTCCCCTTGTTTGTTTGTTTCCACCACTATAGGACAGGGACCCAATCAGTTTTGCCACTTTCTAATGAACCTTTGGATCTCCTAAGGACCCACCAGCTAGTACCTTGGGCCTAGAGTCAAGTAGACCTTTATTCAAAACTGACTTCAGATACTTCTTAGCTGAGTATCCCTGAGCAAGTCAATTAAACTCTGCCTGCCTCAGTTTCTTCAACTGTTAAATTGGGATGAAAATAGCACCTACCCTTCAGGGTTGGAGGATAGACTTGTATTACTGTGATGCTGAACAGTTTGCCTTGGATTCAAACAGATCTCATCCAGTCATTTTTGAAATTATACCCCAGTATTACTTTTCTTACCCTTTTATTAAATATATATGTGTGTATATATAAACTATAAGAGCTACTCCATTTTTTCTAAGAGATTCTTACCTACAGTTAGTGATCACCTGAATTAAATTCACCCATTCCTGTCCAGGCATGCCCAAGATGGCAACGTTTAATCTTTCTGTCTCCTGTTTGTCCATATCCACCTTACTTTGGTTCATACAGTTTCCATTCCCGTGTGCAATATTGGCATTTAGAGCACTGGACTTTTCTTTCATCACCAGATGCATGTACACCTGAGTGTCCTTTGGGCTTTAGTCCAGCTGTTTCATTAGTACCAAATTGCCAACATCTGCTGGATTATGGAGACAGCCGGGGAGTTCCAGAAAAACATCTAGAAAAACAGTGACTACATTAAAAAGCTTTTGACTGTGTAGGTGGCAACAAAATGTGACAAGTCCTCAAAGAGATGGGAGCACCACATCATTTTATTTGTTTCCTGAGGACCCTATATGTGAAGCAATAAGAAACAACAGTTAAGACTGAACATGGAATGACTGATTGGTTTAGGATTGGAAAAGGAGTACAACAAGGCTGTAATTTGTCATCTTATTTATTTAACTTCCATGCAGAGCACGTTATGGGAAATGCCAGGCTAGATGAATCAAAAGCTGGGGTTAAGATTGCCTGGAGAAATATCCACAATCTCAAATATACAGATAATACAACTGTGATGGCACAAAGTGAAGAATGAATAAGCCTCTTGATGAGGGTGAAAGAGAAGAATGTACAAAGCTGACTTGAAGCTTAATATCCAAACAAAGAAAACTAAGATGTTGACAACTGGTCCCATCACTTCCTGGCAAAGAGAGGGACAAAAAATGTAAGCAGTGTCAGATTTTCTATTCTTGGGCTCAAAGATCACTGCAGATGGTGGCTGCAGCCACGAAATTAAAAGATGCTTGCTCCTTGGAAGGAAAGGTATGGCAAATCTGGACAGCTTACTAAAAAGCAGAAATATCACCTTGCTGAGAGAGGTCCATGTAGTCAAAGCTATGGTTTTTCCAGTAGCAATGTGTGCTGTGAGAGTTGGACTACAAGAAAAGCTGTGTACCACAGAATCGATGCTTTTGAATTGTAGTACTAAAAATGACTTTTGAGAGTCCCTTGGACAGCAGAAAATCAAATCCATCAATAGTTAAAGAAATTAATTCAGGCTAGTCACTTTAGCCACATAATGAGAAGACAAGACTTGTTGGGAAAGACCCTGATGTTGGAGAAAAATTAAAGGCAAAAGAAGGAAAGGACAGAAGAGGAAGAGATGGACAGATAGTGTCATAGAAGCAATGAACATGAGCCTGGCTAGACTTTGAGAGATAATGGAGGATAGAAGGACCTGATATCCCATGGTCCATGGGGTCACCAAGAGTGGGATGTGACTTAACCACTGAGCAATAACAGATTTTCTGGGTTATTATGAAGATCAAATGAGATATTTGTAAAGCACTTAACACAGTGCCTGACACATAGTAGGTGCTTAATTAATGTTTGCTCCTTTCCTTTCTTCTCCAAAACAATAAAGGGAGAAAATATCTTTCTGAGCAAAGGTGTCTCAGTCACAGGAGAAGGGAACCATGCCATTGTTCTAGGGTTCACCAGGATTCTCGACACATACTGTAGATGGATCAGGGCAACCTTGACTGCTCTCCAGGCCTGGTTCCACCTGACTGTGTGGTTCCTCTTCTAGTTTCCAGTCACCTTGCTTTTATACCATTCCTGTCTCTAGGGCTGGAAATGTAATGGATTAGCTGTTGTTGCTGCTTCAAGTAAATCCTTTATTATCCAAAATCCCTGGAGACACAGTCCAAGGAAAAAGTCCCTGGCTCTAAGGCCATTTTTTCTTCTCCTTTTGTTTCTCAAAGCAGCTAGATGGAACAGGAGGTAAAGAACTAGACTAGGGGCCAGAAGCATCCTCAATTACTACGTGGCCTTTGGATAAATCACTTGTGCTTCTAGCTCCTGTCTCATTTAATTTAAATGAAAACTAGGAGTAACCATAGCAGCTGCCCCACAGTATTGTTGAGCATCAAAAGATAATATACATAAAGTGCTTTGCAAACTTCTGAGTTCTCTCTAGAGGTTCACCATTATTCAAGAGATCCTAGATTTAGAGCCAGAAGTAACCTAAAGGCCATCCAATTCACTTTCCAAGCAAATGAACTTGCTGTTGAATTGGAGTAGAATGGACAAAATTATTAAACAGACTTACACACACACACACACACACACACACACACACACACACACACACACACACACACACACGCCTGTGCATCTCATAGTTTAGTTTGAGCTGATGGATGAAGGGAAGCCTGCCAGGGCTTTGTCTGACAGGAAGTGAGTCAGAAATGCTATTATTAAGCTTAGCAGCGTTGTCTAGGGATCCTTGATAGGGTCTGTGTTCAGCTTCCAGGCAGAATTCAAAGCCAGATGGGAGCTTTCTGTGGGAAAGGATAAGAAATGCCCAGAAAACCATGGCTGATGCAAATTAGCAGACTGGTGACCTGCCCCATGGGGGGTGCTGGAAGATAACTGTTTGAGAAAGTGGTTATTAACAAAATCTAGTTCCCCAAGTGGAAGCCAGCCAATTGTAGGCTCTTTTCCAACAGTGCAATTCACAATTTAAAGAGCCCTCTGTGGTTTTTACAGTGACTTTGGCAGATTGTGCGGAATGGAGTCAGAGGTACAAAGGATTACATAATTTTTCAACCATCTGCAACCCTTCAAGAAATCTTTATTTTCAGATGGTTGCTCTCAGGAGCACAGTAGTAAACAAAAGAAACCAAAGACCACTCCCTACCCTCAAGAAACTTACAATCTTGAAAGCAAATTATTAAAAGTAATGTTTCTATGTTCTTCATTGCCTTTTGAGTGACCCCTCAGTTTTAATGCTCCAGATACTTTTGGTACTGGAAGAATGTTGCTACTACAAAAAAGGACCTTCCTTTCAAGCAAAAACTTGGGGTCATTAAGAGCACTGTGCAATGCGTTAAAGGAAATTCAACCACTTACCTCTTTCTTTTCAGTTCTAAACCTACCTTGTCCATTTGCAGGGTCAGGGCAAAATATATAGGACTGATGGACCACCTCCATGGGTTGTCCATTCAGTAGCAATATCATAGTCTAAACAACAACCTTCTTCATCTCGGTGGTTTTTCGTGTGTGGATAATTAGGTCAAACTCTTGTAACTGATTAGAAATCTAATTTACAAGACTATAGAAATCTAACTTACAAGACTACAATATTCTTGAGTTTGATAGTGGCAGCATTCAAATGTTAATAGGGATGATAATTGAGAAGTTAGGTGGTTCAATGGATAGAGCATTGGACCTGAAATCAGGAAGACCCAGGTTTAAATCCAGTCTTTGACACTTACTAGTTGTGTGACCCTAGGGAAGTCACTTAACCTCCCTTATCTATAAAATGAGGATAGTAATTACAGATACCAGTCAGAATTGCTATGAAGATAAAATAGAATGATATTTGCAAAATTCTTTGCAAACTTTAAAAAACTATTATTAATATTAGTTATTACTATTTTGTACCCCTAGTGTAGTGAATAATAATAATAAATAATAATAACTAACATTTCTATAATACTATGTGCCATGAAGTGTGCTAAGCACTTTAAAATTACAAAGGAAGCACCTAAATACTTGCTGATTGGTTGGTTGGTTAATGATGGGGTCATAGATTTGGAGCCAGAAGGGACAGCAGAGGCCAAATCCAACTGCTTCATTTTACAGATGAAGAAACTGATTGTGCAAGAAAAGCTATGAATAACAGATCATCAAAGAGGTATATTACTGGAAAAAAAGTGGACCGTGGTGAGAAGGAGGGATCATTCACGGACAGACTAGGTGCTCCATTGATATCCATGTAATGTAAAGAAAAGTTAAAGCAAGCCCCTACTCCTTTGGGTGGACTCCCTGTGGAAGAATTATGGATGTCTATGGCCATGAGTTGTACAGGATGAAAAGGGCATGGATTGTGTGTAACCTGTATCATTGAAGAGTGCCCACATCAGCAAAATCCCAAGTAAATCAAAAGTCTTATTTTATGCAAAAAAATAGCTAAGGTACATTAATTTTCTTGGGTTATTTAGTATATAACTGTTCCTACAAGTAATTGATTTATTTATATTTACATACATTGCATTTCAGAGCTGTAACATTTCAGAGATCAAATGGTCTATTGTTTGTTGTTCAGTCATGTTTGACTCCTTGTGACCCCAATATCTTAGCAGAGATATTGGAGTGATTTGTCATTTCCTTCTCCAGCCCCTTTTTCAAATAAGGAAACGGAGGCAAATACAGTAAAGTGACTTGCCTAGGATAACACAGCTTATAAGTGTTTGAAGCCAGATTTGAACTCGGGACTCCTGACTGGGCACACTGTCATCCACTGTGCCACCTAGCAGCCACATTTCCCATAGTAACTACTTAGTAAAGTCACAGATTGGTTTAAAAAAAGAAACTGTGTATTCCAATTCCTCCCAGAGATCTTAAATTACAGCTAGTTCCCACGGTTTTAAAGGACTGTGCATATTCTCTTGTGAATAAAAAAACTCTCTGGCATCCCCTTCTGTTTCCTCCCTGTCTCTGCAGAAAGAAAACAAGGACTTCAAAAGGATAAACTTCAGTGTTTTATTATTTCTCTGTCACTGTCTGTCTGTCTGTCTGTCTCTTTCAATCTCTGTCTCTATTTCTGTCTTTGTCTCTCTGTCTCTGTCTCTCTGTCTTTCTATCTCTCTTTCTCTGTCTCTTTGTCTCTTTCTCCCTGTCTGTCTCTGTCTCTGGGTCTCTCTGGGTCTCTGTGTTTGTCTGTCTGTCTCTGTCCAGCAGACTTGTGGGGGCCCAGTAATTTGACTTATTACGTATTAGCTCTCCTAAAGTACACAAATTTTGTTCTAATTCACTCTGTTCTAATTCTCTTGAGCTTAAATGGTGCAAGCCATTGAAAGCAGTGAAGTACCTTTCAGACTCCTGTACTCACAGCTAGGACTCCCCTTCCACTTGTCATGGAAACTTAGTGGGCCAGCAGGTGGTGGGGGATGGGGAACCACAGGAAGTGTTCTCTCAATTTGTTATTACCTTATGTCCTGTGGTCCTCACTCGTACTAGTATTCCCCTATAGAATTACATTGCTTGAGGGCAGAGATAGTGTTTCTTTTTTTTCCTTCATATCTCCTGTGCTTAGTAGGGTGTCTGGTCCATAGTCGGCACCTAATAAAATCCTATTAATTGATTGATCAGCTGTGTGGGGAGGTGGGGATGGAGATGCTTTACTAATGAATCCTACTTTATGTTGAGTTAAATTTTCACTGGCTCACAGTCTTCTTGCTATAGAGATTCCAGGACTCTTTCAGAATTTCTGCCAAATAGATTGCCTCACCCAATCACTACATTTCTTCTTTCCATCAGTCCCTAAATCTACAATCTTATGGTTCTACAATTCTGGCTTTTAGTCCATTTTCACATGTAATAGTAGAGAAATTAAAAGTATAATTCAGTAATCCAATTCAACCAGCACAGCTGGTCACTTTAGCTAAGCAGTGGAAGCTAAGCAGTAGGAGGCAAAAGTTAATAAAACATGGTCACCTCATGGCTCCCAGAAATAAGATAAGGACGGAAGTTGTGATTTCTAGTATAGGGAAGTTCCCTCTACCAGTGTAGGTCAGCACCTTCTCTATAACTCAGTCTAAGAGCACCTAAAAGTCAAGTGTCTTAGGATCACATAGTCAGTATCTATCAGAGGTAGGAGAGAACTTGAACGTGTGTCTTTCTGGCTTTGAGGCTAGATCTCTGTCCAAGATGCCAAAATATTGCATATGATATATATCTACACAATGATAATGCTAAATTATCACTAAATATATTTAATTATGCCTGATTATATATGATAATTTATTATATAAATATATTATATATCATTATCAATAGATATATTTAATTATATATTTGATATACTTATCATATAAAACACAGATAAAATTTATTGATAAATATATTTCTTAATAAATGCTATTTATATATTAATAAACATGGAGAGTGTATAAAAAATTTACAAATAAAGTACTTTAAATATTATTTTAAAGTTTCAAAAGGACTGAAAATAGTTACAATAACTAACATTTGTATAGAACTCTGAGGCATACAGAATGCTTTTGCATCAAATCCTGTGAAGTGAGTACAGTAAATCAATTAATTAACAAGTCTTTAATAAGCACCTACTGTATACCAAGGATACACAAACAAAGAATGAAACTGATGGGATGCAGACTTTGGGTGCCTCCTTGAATCTTCCCACTTAATCTGGCCTTTCTTACTCAAATCTAATCTTCCCATTTATTCCGGCAGTCTTAGGAAGCCCACGGGCTTTTGGGCTTTTCGTTTTCACTGTGCTCAGGTCTCTGTTGCCCCCCCCCCCCCCACCCTTGATCCCATCAAAACACCATTTCCCCAGGCTGCTGACCACTCCCATTAAGATCTGAATTCATTCCCATAATGCCCCTATCAAGACCTCTAGATTGCCCTGCCTGCTTCCCACCCAAGCCCTCCATTGTCTGATATCTCCTGATTATATCTCCTGATTGCCTCTAGTTGTTTCCAACCCTAGGCGAGTCACCCTAGTCCCACTGAGGTCCTCCTTGGACTTCTCCTCAAGACCCTCTCTAAACCCTTCCTCCCAATACCCTAGACTACCAGACCACTCCCAGATCCCTCCTATAGTCTTTCCTGTATTTAAGTTCCATCTGACCTCAATGAAGCTGCTTAGATTCATTCAGTCTAGCTCAGACTCCGTCTAGCTGGGATTTTATCTGGCCCACTTGTGAATACAAGCGTTACAAATGCTTAGGCTCCTTAAGAATCAACCCAATTTGGGGAATCTTTAATAAACTTTGTCTTTCTTTGGCTTTAAGAAGGCTTGAGTCGCATTCATTTGAGCAGGACCTGGCATGTCGGTATTTTGGGGTCCCCAGAACCCCTGAACCTCGTCAAGACCACCCCACTCACAAGGAGCATACTCAGTATTCTAAGGAGGAAGACAACAGGTATATAGTACAAGTATAAAATATATTCAGCCTAAATAAAAAGAAAACAAACAAAGTTGTTAAATAGAAGTAATTTGAGAGAAAGTGCACTAGCTGCTGGGGGACTAGAAAAGTTTTCATGAAGAAAGTATTTGAAGGCAGGAAAACCAATTAGGAGGCAGATGTAATAATCAATGCCAGAGGTGGCAAGGTCCACCACTAATGTAGTAGCTATCAGAGCAGAAATAAGGGGGAGAAGTAGAAACAGCAGGATGGGGCAATTGTTTGGAAATATGGGGTGGATGAGATGGAGAGTTGAGGGAGACACCAAGATTATAAATCTAAGAGACTCTAGAAGAGAAGGGGTGCCTTCAACAGAGAGAGGGAATTTTGAAGGGGTAGGGGAGAATGATGAGTTCTGTTTCCAACAGGTTGAATTTGCAATGTCTCCAGGACATCCAGTTTGAAACTTCCAATAGGCAGCGGGTGATGCTAGTCTGAAGTTCAAGCAAAAGACTGGAGTTGGTTATGGTGATCTGTGAATCATCTGCAGACATGCAAGCTAACCCTCAGATTATTGAGAGAAAGGGTAGAGGGAGAAGAGAAGTCTTAAGGCAGAACCTTGGGGGAATGCCTACAGAAGAATGATAGAGATGATGAGTCAGCAAGGAAGACTGAGAAGGAGTGGTCCCATAGGTAGGAGGAAATTCAGAAGACAGTAGTATCATGAAACCCTGGAAAGAGGGAATATGCAGGAAGAGAGGGGATTGTCAACAATGTCAAATGAAGCTTCTTTTCCTAATCTCTCTGCTGACCTCTAGTCACACATCTCCAGCTGTTGATGAGATTTCTCTAATTGGATAGCCAGTGAGCATCTTAAAACTCAACATGTCCAAAACAGAACTCATTATACTTCCCCCTAAACCTTCCTCCCTTCCAGACTGCGCTATTACTATCAAGGGTAATTCCATCCTCCTAGTCCCTCACACTGGCAACCCAGATGCCATCTTCAGCCCCTATGTCTCAGCCCCCCACATCAAATCTGTTACCAAAGCCTATAGATTTTACCTTTGCAGTATCTCCTGAATATATCCTCTTCTCTCCTCTGACACTGCCACTACTCTGGTGCAGGCCTGCATCACTTCATACCTAGACTATTGCAATAGCCAGCTGGTGGGTCAGCCTGCCTTAAGTCTCTCCCCACTACAATCCATCCTCTTCTCAGCCAACAAAGTGATTTTCCTAAAGTGAAGGTGTGACAGTGTCTCCCAGTCCTCCCATCCCACTCAATAAACCCCAGTGGCTCTCTATCACCTTCAAGATCAAATATAAAGTCCTTTTGACATTCAGAGTCTTTTATGCCCCGACCCATTATCACTTTCCCAGTCTCCTTACATTTTGCAGCCTCCTTCCCACCCCTACCCACACATACTTGTCTGTCCAATAGCATTAGCTTCCTTGCCATTCTTCAAACAGAACGCTCCATATCTCAGCTCCAGGCATTTCTTATACTTTCTCCTATACCTGGGGTAAATGCCCTCCTCATCTCTGCCTCCTAGCTCCCTTCAAGTCCCAGCTAAAATCCCATTTTCTTCAGAAAATGCCTTCCCTCTGTTAGTTACTTCTTTGTCCTGTACATAGCTTGCTTTACACATATTTGTTGGCATATTGTCTTGCCATTATACTGTGAGTTCCTCAAGGGCAGCTAGGTGGTACAATGGATAGAGCGCTAGGCCTGGAATCAGAGAAGACTTACCTTTCTGAGTTCCAATATGGCCTCAGACACTTACTAGGCTGTGTGACCCTGGGCAAATCACCATTTGCCTCATTCTCCTCATCTATAAAATTCTCTGCAGAAGGAAATGGCAAACCGTTCCAGTACCTTTGCCAAGAAATTCCTAAATAGGGTCACAAAGAGTTGGACACAACTCAAAAATGAATGAACAACAACAGTTCTGAAGGACATGGACAGTCTTTTGTGTTTCTTTATATCCTCAGCCTTAGCACAGCTCCTGACATAAAATAGACCATTGACTGACTGACTGACTTAGTGATGAGATAAGAAACTTGTTGGGATTGGAAGCTCAATTCCGTGTGGACGGGTCTCGGGCGGGTAAAAGTGGGACTTCTGAATCTTAGAGTCTTACGAGGCCCTCCATGAACAGCGGGGATTCGAGAAGGTCAGACTGAGCTAGCTCGGCTAGCTCGGGTATTTCCGCCTCTTCCCGTGAGAAACGTGATGGGAGAGAGATCTCCCCGCCCTCGAGATGGTCCCGGATCTGGGCACACTATTGTTATCTAACAGCACGGTATTGAGATGCAAACTGTGCGGCTGAAGGTTAAGTAGGATTGAGGAAGCCTGAAAGCTCTCTTAGCACGTGAGGAGCCAAGAGGACAGTAGGCTCCGTTCTCTTCTCTTCTCTCTCCCCTCCCCCTCTCTCCCCGCTTGTACTTCTACTTCCAATCCCTTAAGCTTAGCCTCCTTAGGAGAAACTAGATTGCTAAAGGTTGAAAAGTGAGTGAGAAGGGAAATGGAAGCAGTAAGTGTTGGCTGATTTTTCTGGAATTTGACTGAGAAAGGAAGGTGAGCTATAGAATTATTAACTTGATTACTTGAGGGGATGTTCAGATCTATTGAAGTCGAGTTTTCTTTTTGTTTGAAAGATAGGGAAGACTTGGGCTTGTTTAAAGGCAGGCGGGAAGGAACCAATAGTTAGAGAGAGGTTAAAGAATTGAAAGAAAGGGAGAATGATTGAAGTTGCATTTTGCTGGAGAAGGTAGAAGGAGATGGGATGAAATACATATGTAGGGAAACGAATCTTGGCAAGGAGAAGGGCCACCATCCTCCGAAACTGGGAAGAAGGGAAGGTGTGGTAGGTTGTCACGGAGTTTGGAGATAAATAGAATGGGAGAAGGAGTTCATGCCAAATGATCTTAATTTTCTCAGTAAAGTGGCAAGGTCTTTAGCAAAGAAAGGAGAGGACAGGGTGAAATCTAGGAGGGCTGAGGAAGGAAAAGGTTTAAGACAGTTTCTCTGGGGAGAAAGTACTGAATCTGGAATCAGGAAGACACAAGAACTTTGAACTTGGGAAGACCCAGACTCAGCCACTTACCAACTGTGTAACCTTGGGCAAGTCACTTAGCCTCAATTGTCTCATCAGTAAAATGGGGATAATCATAGCACTTGCCTCCCATGGTTGTTAGGATCAAATGAAATAATATTTGTAAAGTGCTTTGTAAATCTTAAAGTGTTCCAAAAATGCTAGTTATCTTCATCATCATCATCACCATCACTATTAGTATGGCAATACATTCACAAATAAGTAAATAAATTGTGGGCAAAGTCATTTCAGGGGAAAAAAGTGGCAACAAGTGCTACAAGTTCATCAAAAGCTCCAAATAGTCACTTAAGCTGTGTCTTAAAAGGAGCTAGGGATTCCTAAGGGCAAAGGTGAGGGGGAAAGCCCAGGCATAGGGGACAGACACCCTGTGCAAAGGATTTGGGAGCTGGAGTGACCTGTCTGCTGGTTGAGTTTATCCCCATTTTACTGACAAATGAGTGACAAACTGAGGCTGAGAGGGGTTTGTTAACTTGTCTGTGGTCACACTGTTAGCAATTGTCAATAGGCAATATTTGAACACAGATCTTCCTCATCCCAAGACCACCTCTGACCACTATTACATCATGCTGTGTCTCTTGGTATAGTGGAAGGAGAGGCAGACTTCAAATCAGAAGGCCTCAGTTCAAATGCCAGCTCTGCCACTTAACCAACTGTATAATCTGGGGCACGTCTCTCTGGACTTGGGTTTCCTTATCTAAGAAAATGACACCTGCATGAGTTACTTCACTGGACTGTTGGGAGTCAAACAGGAATAATGAGTGTCCAGGGCAAATTTTAAAACATTATACATGTTATTATTTTATAAGTCAACAACATAGCAATATCTAGAGGTCTGCATTTGGCTTTCTTTATATCCTGAATGACCAGAAGTGAAATTGACATTTTTGTATTATTTCACATTTTATTTTTTAAATAACTGTTAGCCTGCTGGGACTCTTTTTGCTGGTCTTTATATCCCTAGCACTTAACACGGTACCCAACACATAATAAACGCTTTTTAAGAATGCTTTTTGACTAACTGTAATGAAAACTCCCGAGGTATATAACTATCTCCCAAATATTCATATTAATAGTGTGTAGGGTAGGAGAGAGGGGAGGTCAGGGAATTGATCAAAAAGTTAATTTCAAATGCTGGAAAATTCAAAAGTAATTAGTTGGCTAATCGGCCAATTCAAAAACCATTTAAATAAATGTATCTTTGGTATGCCAGCTCCCACTCTCCCTGGTAGGTTGAATCCTCAGAAGATGGTTGACTACTCTTCCCTTCAGGGATCTAGGGGTAATCCTCAGGGTTTGTGACTTTGAATACTACTGCTCAGGAGCCTTCATCCATTGTAGTCTCCCCTCTCCCCCAATATCTAACAACCGGTTTTTATGAATAAACTTTTACAAAAAGATATTTGCTCCAAAAGTATAGCAAAGACAGAAGTTACAGAAACATGTTGCCTAAACCTGATGGGGGGGAGGAAGGATTCATTCTTCTCTCTGTATTCACTTGGTCCTTGTAGAGTGGTGATGCAAACTTAAAGCACAAAGGTAGAGAGGGAGTCAATGCTCTGATGAACATGTGTAGCCAACAGGCATTTGTAACTAACTCCACCTTTGGGAGTTCCTTTCTCCCTTTGAAGAAGTCCTGCTGTCCTTCTAGAGGTGATAGCAGTGTTCTTACTCAGCTAAGCTGACTTCTCTTGGGACTTACTATAGACGCTAACAATCTCTGCTACTTATTTTGGTTGCTGAGGGGACCCCTGATGACTCCTGTGACCTTTCAAGGTTATAATTTGGTTAGTTCCATCTTCAGATACTCATTCACCTAAATTCAGAAAAGAATAAACAGCAAAGAAACCACCATTATGCCTCAGAGCATATGGTGACTCAATGGCAGAGGACAGTGAGTAGTTATCTAACCTTTCTCCACTTGTCACTCATAATAATCCTCCTCTCTTGAAAGCTGCCACAGAAGAAAGGAAGACACAATCTATGACCTCAAACCTTTGGAATGTACAATCAGTTCTGGCTTAGCCCCTCCTGGATCAGCAGTCCTTCCAACTCCCCAACCTCTTTGTCAAAAATTTACAAAGGACTTTCCTTGCAACAACCCTATGAGTTAAGTAGTACACGAATTCTCATCCCCATTTTATAGATGATAAAACTGAGGCTCAGAGAGCTCCAGTTACCTATTCATTTTCACATCTACTAAGTTATAAGGGCCAGAATACAAAATCAGATTTTCTGACTCCAAGTCGAGCGTCTTTACCACCACACCACACTGCCTTTCAATGAATCTGTTAGTGAAGGTAACACTATGAAAATTGTGGCAGGTTCTACTAAGCAGGAAAAGCTATCAGGGTATGTCTGCAACCCAATGATTAGCTGAGCTAAGGACAGAAAGGGTCATTCTCAAAGTAACTGTCTCCACATAATAAACTCTTTGGCCATGGCAACCCATTGTTTTCCCAGCACAAACAAATAGAAATACATTTCCATCATCTAGCTAATGCTGACTGATTGGAGTGAGAAAGAAGATACAGCCTAGGAGCTTGTAGGTCCATAAAAATGAGCCCAAATAATCCATAGTAAAAATCAGATCATCAAAGTTGATGACATGCATGCAGATGACACGATTCTGATTTTTATGCCCAAGAAGAGATCAATTTCACATCAAAGAACAAAAACTCAAACCCAAAATATAATGACATGTGACCTTCAGAGCAGAGACTGTCTTTTTGCCTATACATTCCTTAGCAGAAAGCCTGGAACACCGTGGGTGCTGGAAACATTAATAAATTAATCAATAAGCATGTATTCATACAATTGGTACATATTTCTTGGCCACTTTTCTCACTCTGCTCCCCCCAAAAGGAGAGGGAACATTAATACATACTTCACAAGATCCATTGGATGGGTATGTAAAAGCACTTAGTGCCAGCCATGAAGAACTCTACAAATGTAAGCACATTTTAATTCCTCCTCTCTTATAATATATTAGAGAAAGAGGCAATGTCCTAGGAAATCCTTAATGAGATTACTCTCCAAGGAGCTAGGAGGAACTGCCTGTATTCTTGGAAGAGGTTATTGGGAAACAAATGAATAAGCAAAGGGATGTTGCATTTCATGAAATCACTGGATGTCAGGGCAAAAGGGATCATTGGGTTTTCAGTGGGGAAAAAACATCACTGGGTTTCACATCAGAAGACCAGGATTCAAATGCTGATTCTGCCATTGTGTGACCTATGTGTGTGACCTCTGAAACTGTTCAGCCCTGTGGGACCTTGAGCATGTTTCAAAACCTTTCTGGACTTCAGTTTTCTTATCTATAAAATGAGAGAGTTTAGATTAAATGACCACTAAGATCCCTTCTGACTCTAAATTTATAATTGATTATAGCACTATAGGGATCATCTAATCCAAACCCACCATTTTACAGATAAGGAAGCTGAGACCCAAGAAGGGGGAAATGACTTCTCCAAGGTCACATAGTAAGCAGCAGAACTGGAAGTCAAATGTAATTACAAATGTAATTACAATGTAATTACTGATTAAATTAAAATGTAATCACTAATCATTAACAGAAAGGAAGCAACTGAATATTTATCAACAATCTCACTATACCCTCATCTGCTCACAAACCAATTTCTTTAACAGGGGTTAAGGTTTTCTACCTACAGTTAGATATAATACAAATAATAATAAAACACAAATCCTACAGGGAGCAGTAACATTGATCTAAATTCTCAGGAATCTACAATGATAGTTCATTTCCCAGGAACAGGTTTTGACAGGATGTAAGGAAATCTCTATTTCTATTTAAAAACTTCTCTGTAAGTATGTGTGCATATATGTATATATTTTAACATATATAGTCTCTAAAAATGTGCGATCCTTTTAAAAAGCAGATTTTCTGACTTCCCAGCAGAGCCTACTAGAATGGCTAAAGAATAACCTTATACATTTTAGTGTGAATTTGCTTTATACTTGTTTGAACTTCAAAGGTTTGGAAAGGAAGTAGAGGATTTGAGTGGCTTAAGAAAATTGCCTAACTGGGAAAGGACAGTTAGAGGGACTATAAATATGGATGCTCATAAGAAGGTCATAATTTGTCTCTTTCCAGCTGAAGAAAAGGCCATTTGAGGGGAGAAAATTTTTGTGAAACAGGAAATACAGATCTTTCTCATGCAAAGATCAGGAGGGAAAGTAGAATAAAGTCACATGAAATCTTTTCTTGCGTAATGTCTCCTCTGGGCTACTCCCTCCAACTTGTACTTTCAAAGAGAGGTGGAGTCCCCACAGGATGGTCACTATTCTCAGATTCTAATGAGAGTGAATCTACAATACTAAAATTATAGATCACGCCCCCCCCCACGTACTTTACATTAATAACTCAAAACAAAGGCATTTAGTAAAACACTTCCCCCACAAAATGGAGGTTCACTCTCCCACAAATAGACACACCATCCTTCTGTGGGAAGACTGGGCAAAAAATTTGGTAGTGAAGCACATAGAGAACACACATGGTCAAGGCAGCTCATGCCTCCTGTATTGAGTCTCAATATTCTTTCTATCCTCGTGGAGGCCTCAAGTTTCATGTCCCAGTCCCACTTCACTCCACCAACACAGAATCTGTGCTGGGTAGATCACTCAACTGGGTTCCTAGGGCCTGTACTTCTCTGCTGCTTGAGTCCCAAGCTAGCCAGAGCGAACTCAATCATAAGCCTGTAAGCAAGTCTTATCTTTGCTGTCTAAGGTATCGGTCCTTAAAACTGCTACAATGTTGCTTCCTAGGTCTCTTTTTCAATAGCGTGTGTATATACATTCTAATGGATACATTGTCTCTAACTGGAGGAATAGCTCTACCATTAGACATCATGAAGGATGTGGGGAGGAAGAAAGAAAATCCCCTCTCTCCTCTCATATAGAAGTGGGGTGTTTTCCATACAGCTGCCTTTGATCTGCATTACTCTGCAAGGTTGGCCAGCATAACTCTTTAAGGATCCTCAAGGCTGTGCCCGTTGCATTAAAGAAAAGTGTTCTTACTCATTAAAAGGATAAAAAAAGTGTTAGCATTTTTTTGTTGTTCAGTCATTTCAGTTGTGTCTGACTCTTTATGATCTAATTTGAATTTTTCTTGGCAAAGATACTAGAGTGGTTTGCCTTTTCCTTCTCCAGGTTATTTCAGGTGAGGAAACAGATGCAAACAGGGTTAAATGACTTGCCCAGGGTCATACAATTAGTCGTGTGTGAGGCCAAATTTGAATTCAGATCTTCCTGACTCCAGGCCCATCACTCTATCCACTGTGTCACCTAGTTGCCCCAATAGTATATTATTAACATTTTAATGCCTGATCAATCAATTCAAGCTGGTTGAAGGAAATCATGTAGTGTGGTAACTAATTCCCCCTCTTGTACTAGAATTAGTAAAAAAAATAATAATAATAATCATAGATAAGTTATTTTCCTAGGGCAGCTGATATTCATTGAATATAATGCTTTACTATAAAAGCTTTAAGTCTCTGTCAGGAGCCAATGGTACTTACAACATCAAATGAACTATGGTTACTGATTCTCTTTAACAACTGCATTTTTCTCATTTCCTTTCAGAGGCAATGAATAAAGCACAGACTTTTCAAACCAATTGTTCTGGAAAAAGTTCTAGATTTGGAGTCATATTTTCTCTCTGAGTCAGTGACAGTCTTCATGGGACTTTCTTTCCATTATACATATATACAGGATACAGTCTACTTCCGTAGGAGATATGGTCTAGAGAGGATGGAGAATTTCATGAAAACTGTGAAAGACCCAGTTATTAAAAGAGATTTATTACTAGTGCAGAGTTTCTTGGACAGATGAGTATATTTCTCTTGAACATTCTCCTCCTTTCAATTCTTTTTTTAATTCAGTGAACCCAGGATGAAAGCCTCCATTAGCTACTCTCACTTCAACACCTCATAACTGATTATCTCCAACCAAAGAAGATTTCTCATCAACCTTTCAGAAAGGAAGACATATCTTGGCTCCAGGTATCTGCCAACAACAGGAAGAGGAAAAATATTGGAGGATTCATGTTAGATCTGAGAGGAGATTGTTGAACCCATGATTTGTTGGCAGTGAGTTGTGGATATTTGAAACCCCAAATCCTCAATCCTCATGTCTGCCCAGTTTCTTTCCTTTGTGAACACTCTTCCTATCTATTACATGTCCCTAATTTTGCCTTCTATCCCTAATATTGCCCCTTTAGCTTCTTCCTTCTTCAGCTGTCAAATAGATATTGAATATGGGATGAGAATGTGACTCAAGGGCTATCTCACATAGCAAGTGTCTTGCCTTGGTGAATTTAGAACTAATATTACAGTAATCCAAGTCATTTAATATCCTTGAAAAATAAACAGAACTGACCAAAGCACTAAGGAAATTGATTTTTTGGTACTTGAGAATGACTGGAATATCACTGGGGGAACTTGAGCTCTCTTGAACTGTCCTAGACCCATGCAAGTAGCACAGACTTTTCATTACACCCAGGGGACTGGGAATTGTCTATAGAGCCAGTCTCTATGAGGCGTGCAATGCTTGGTGACTCACTTTAGACTTGTCCCCAGTTAGCAGATGGTGATAATGCCATGACTTAATGATGTAGCTTGGTTAATCAACACGGCATGTTTCCCCACTTCTCAGATGCTTATTTCTAAACATTATGTAAAAACCATGTTTTGACTATTTCTTTCTTGGTTGAGTCATAAGGAACTAGCTAGCATCCCGCCTGTGTGTTGGATCTCACCCTCATGTTGGGAAAATGAATTAAAAACGTGCTGATCTGAAAGGCAGAAAGGTTCATCAGCCTTCATTTCTTCATGGGTTTAGAAATGTCAAACTACTAAATGAATACAAAACTAGATATTTACTGTTGAAGTGATTTTCACAAGATTGTCACCTTTAATTGTATGTTTATCTATCTATATACATATATTCATGTGTGTATACAAATATATGGACCTATGTGTGTACATATATGTATGTGTATATATACACATACCAGGGCTGCACAACATTTGGCCCTCAGGCCACTTATGGCTGAAGCTGCTTTCCAAAAATGTAGAGGATCTAACTACAGTTAAGGTCCTCCTCAGACCCTAAGGCTGTTCTCAGAGTTAATAGGGCTCACTGGCCCTTTAAAAAGAAGCTATTAAAAGGCCTAATACCTGGACAGACCTGTACAACATACAGCCCTCGACTATACATATAATCATGGAACTGGTGACCTGGCAAATAGTTGACATTTTAAGATTTGCAGTATGTTAAAGACAGATTATTTTATTTGAGTCTTTCAGCAACCAGGGGTAGGGATAGGGTGTAGATATTAGGATATTGTTATACCTATTTTATTGATGAAGAAACTGAGACTCAGAGAGGTTTAAATCATGGGCACCCAGAAGCAGGTTCAAACCCTGGGTCAGTGTTATTTCCCCCAATCATGCTGACTTTTCACAGGGCTCCTTTCTTGGAACAATTCTGTGTGACAGAAAGGTCATATACCCCCCAAATGTTCATTTTTATAACTTTTCTTTCCTTTTTTATTTTATTGCACAGTATGTAAGTCTTAGCCATACAATGATTTAAAAACACAAATGGTGTCCACTTTAAATCCATTATTTTCTTCAATAGTTATTCCTAATTAATTCCAAAGTAAAGTGGTATCAATAGTAGTTTTATCCAATCAAGGTAGTACATTGAAATACTTTTTTTAGTAGGAGGATGAAGCAGTATATTTTTACCTTTCCTCTTTGGCAGTGTGGTTTAGTCCTTGAGTTTTAATTAAGAGTGACACAATAACAGCAAATTATTTGGGTTACCAGAATAAATATACATGAAAAGTAATCTGTCCTATCCCCATTGAACAAACTTTTAAAATAAGATAAAAATAAAGCCTTAAATTCGTAGCTACCTAGTTTATAGCAAAACAAATTCCCACATTGACTATGTCTGAAAATGTATATCTCTGTCTTCATTTTAAGTTCATCTTTTCTCTCTCAAGAGGTAAGTGCCATGTCTCATCTTCATTCTTTTGGATTCATAGTTTGCCATTGTGTTTATTACTTATACATTTCTTTTGTAGCCTGGTTATCATTGTATAAATTGTTTTTCCCAATTCTACTCACTTTGCTCTGCATCAATTCATAGAGGTCATCCCAATTTCCTGTGAAACTGTCCATTTCATCATTTCTTATGGTACAAAAAATATTGTATTATATTCATTTCCTCCAGTCTGTTTAACCATTCCCCAATAGAAAGACATCTCGTTAGTTTCCAGTTTTTGGCTACCAGTAAAAACATTGCTCTAAATATTTTTGTGCATATAGTTCCTTTTCCTTTTTCTTTGATCTCTTTGGGCTATAGTGGTATGGCTGGGTATATAGCTACTTTGGTAACTGTAGGGGCATAGTTCCAAATTCAATGTAGCATTTTGGGGGAAAGTAGCAAAACCTGGCAACAAAGTCAATAACCAATGATTGATCAAGAAATGACTAGATAAAATATTATATATAAAATATAGATCAATGAAGAATATGAAGATCTCAAAGAAATATGGGAAAATTTATGTAGACTAATATAGAGTTGAGAAAGTAAAAACCAGAAAAAATGGAAAGAATAGTAAAATGAAACTGAACATTGGGGAATTATTAGGACCAAGCTTGGACCTGAAAAAAAAATTGAGAAAATTCCCCTCCCTTCCTTTATTGCAAATGTGGACTATGGTTGCGGAATATTGCATATACTGTCAGACACAGTCAATGTGATGTTTGGTTTTACTGAGATACTTCTTTCTTTTTCCTTTTTCATCTTTATTACATTGGAATACTTTCTAGGTAAGAGTAAAGAAGAAATATTTGGAAATTAATGTGATGTAAAAACAAAAGACACCAATCACAAAGAAATTTTAATAGAAAACATTTTGTTTGGTATGCAGCCAAGATGTAGTGTTTTGTTTTGTTGGGTAATTTTTTCCCTGAAATGGGTGACCAGATGGACTGATGGTGAGAAATGAACATTTCAGACAATGAATAATTAAAAGCAGATTTTCTCTCCTTCCCCTCTTCTTCCACGTGAATATTTTAACCCCACCCACCCTCCCTTCATTTTGCCTCTCTGTAATGTCTCTTTCTCTTTGGCTGCTTTTCCCCCCTCATCAACAGTTTTAGTTAATATTGATGATAATAGGTTGAACAAAATGGACTGGGGGGTGGTAGGAATGAGGAGGAAATTATGAGATACTAGATAAAGAATTTCCTGACCTATTGTGCCCACTTCCCAATTTGGTGAAGTATCAGCCCATGTTCAAAGGATCACAGAGACATCAATTTACAGCTGGGAAGTGATCATTTTGAATATAATCATCCTTTTGGCCATGCTCACAGTGGTTAAGAGACTTGGGAGGGGGGACTCGCTGCTGCTGGCAGAGTAAACTTAACTTCCCTTTGCAAAAGGGGATTGTGGGTAAGAAAAAAAGTCCATCAAGCAGAATGAAGAGACATGAGTGCGGAAGCATGGAGAGTGGGTAGTTTCTGAAAAATTAGGCAGGAAGATCTGTCAAAAAATCTGAACTGTTCCTGTGCTAAGATAACAACATAGTGAGAGGTCCAGGAACAGCCATCTCTACCTTGAGTGGTGAGAGTTGACTGAGGAGTAGGGATGATCCTGAAACCCCTTCCACCTCCTAGAAAATCTGCTTATCCTTTTTTCACTTAGTTGGAAAAATGCAAGCTTGTTAGTTACTTATCTGTACTTTTCATCCAAATTTTGTTCACCTACCACAAAACTCTATTGGACCGCAGAAATGCTAACCCAAGTACCTGGAGCTAATTTAGAGCAGCTGGACAAAGAGGAGAGAACAGGCAAAGAATTCATAATTCAGACGCCCCTAAAAATAAAATTACAAACTGGTAATAATGAGAGTCTGCAAAAGAGTAAAGTCAAGTAATTTCCTTCCTTTCCATTGCTTTCTTATTAGCCATGCCAAGCTTTGAAAAAAAATCCATTCCCTGAGAGGTGAGGGAGAGTGAATTGCCTGGAAGGGGAAAGACATTCCCCTGAAACAGAATGTGCCTCTAGGGAAGCAAGCTGTACCTGCAATGCTCAAGAGTTCCACTGGCTTAATGAATGACTGACGGAGAGTTCAGCCTGCCTAGTTTGCTTGTATCACTTGCAGCTTCATATAGATGAGGAAACTGAAGGCCACAAATGTTAAGCTATTGCCCTTTGCTGGGATTTGAACCCAGGTCCACTGACAGAAGCACCCTTTCTAATGCGCCATATTGCTTCCAGTGTCTGTCCCAGTCAGTTTGCTCCTGCCGCGGTTACAGTAGCTTCTGGAGACGTAGAGATTTCCACAGAAGAAGGAAACTAGACAATGTTGCTAAAATCAATAAACATTTGATGAAGCACGTTAGAATTCACAAAGGAAAAAAGCAACTGAAATGAGACTCTTTGTGACAACAGGAGACAATGAAGGGCCTGGAGAGGATACATTAGGATCATAGCTATCTCTCTGAAAAACATGAAACTAAACCTCCAGAGAGACAGGCTTCATCCCCTACTTAGCCATAAGGGGGAGCCCAAGACTTGGATGAGATTATCTCGAAGCTTTGGCAGCAAAATGGATTCAACAATCATGAAAGGGGCATCCTCTAGAGACCATGGGTGGGGAACCTGCAGCCTTGAGGACACATGTGGCCCTCTGGGTCCTCAAGTGTGGCCTTTTGTAGTTTTATAGAACAAATCCTTTTATTAGGGGAATTTTTTCTGTGATGTTTGGATTCAGTCAAAAGGCCTCACTTGAGAACCTAGAGGGTCACATATGACCTGAGGCTGCAGATTCTCCACCCCTGCTAGACCCAGCCTTCCTGATTCTGTCATACGCTCAGAGAACCTCCTCTCACAAAACTTGATTGTCCCACAAAATAAGGAGTTTAAGCAAAGGAACAGATATTTAAGGAAGGGTAAGGTCTCTTTTAGTTTCATACCTACTGTGGCGCAGGCAGATAGGCACCAATTAGCAAAGAATTGTGGGGCAGCTAGGTAGCACAATGAATAGAGAGCACTGGGCCTGGAATCAGGAAGACTCTTTTCCTTGAGTTCAAATCTGGCTTCAGACACTTACTGGCTGTGTGACTCCGGGCAAGTCACTTAGCTCTATTTGCCTCAATTCCTCATCCATAAATGAGCTGTAGAAGGAAATGGCAAACCACTCCAGTATCTATGCCAGGACCCAAATGGGGCCATGAAGAGTTCAAATGACCAACAAAAACAAGAAAGCTATTCATTTCCAGTAAGATATAGAAATGTCAAGGGTGAGGGTAGTAGACAGGAATGAAGGGGTAGGGGAGAGACATATTTAGAAATAGACACAGTCTGTGGAAAGAAAACAGATTGTTTCCCCATCACCCCCACCACAATGTCTGATCTATTTTATTTCTTATCATTTTATCCCAGGACTTAATACGTGCATGAGATTCAGTCTCCCAGTGCATCCTGGGTCATCTCCAGTCATCCTGATGAATATCTGGTCACTGGATTCAGATGGCTCTGGAGGAGAAGTGAGGCTGATGACCTGCACAGCCCTCCCTCACTCAAAACAAAGTCAAGTGTAAGTCATGCCATCATTTCTCTGATGGCATGGTCTTCTTCGGCAACGGACAAGCACAATCATCTAACCATTGATCTGTCCGACTCCAATCTCTGTGCAACCATCAACACAAAGAAGAT
The DNA here is from genome assembly GCF_028372415.1 of Notamacropus eugenii. Lineage (NCBI taxonomy): Eukaryota > Metazoa > Chordata > Mammalia > Diprotodontia > Macropodidae > Notamacropus > Notamacropus eugenii. The sequence continues at coordinate 440,916,960 of NC_092874.1, forward strand.
AACTTGTCTACCTTCCTCTGTTTCCAAGACTTACAGTTATGTTTGAATGACAGTTGGGAAATTCATTCATTCATTCATCAGGATACTCACTCAACAAACATTTATTGAAGGATAACATGTTCAAAACAGAGTACTACGTAAAATTGAAAATTGATTTTAATTCTCTTTTTAAGGCTTAACCAAGCTAGATTTAATATTCTACTTTGTTATAAGTTTCAGTCAGGTAACCTCACTCAGATCGCTTGTCTCACAATTCTTATCCTATTTCTCCACTCTTGCAATCTCACCAATCACCCACATCCCCCATGAAACTTGTACAAAGATCAAACTTTTGCCTTGTAATTTTGTCCTTCAGTCATGTTTATCTCTTCTGACCCCATTTGGGATTTTCCTGGCAAAGATCCTGGAGTGGTTTGTTATTTCCCTCTTCAGCTCATTTTACAGATGAAGAAACTGAGGCAAACAGGGTTAAATGACTTGACCAGGGTTAAATCACATAGCAAATGTCTGAGGTCAGATTTGAACTCAGGCAGACTCCAAGCCCAGAGCTCTAGCCATTGTTCCACTTAGCTGCCCTTCCACCTTTGTTAAACACCCACTTTCCAGAGAAACTTGATTAAACTAAAAATTAAAAATTAAACTAGAATCTCATCCACTTAAATTACTACAGAAACTCCCATCCCCTGAAGACTACTCCCATAGCCTGAGAACCTTGATCTTGTGTTTTTAATTACATGACTTGGCTCTGGTTAAGGAAGATTTCAAAAGGGGAGGTCCGATTGATATAATCTCAATTCTGACTGTCATGGTCAATCAGAAGAAGACACCTATTTTGTTCGAGATTTCATTCTCTCATCTTGTTAATTGTTATAAAAGACCCTGTCAGCCTTCATTCAATGTTTTCGGCATAGTTGAGGTATCCATTGACCCACTTAATTAATTAATCCATGCTTTATTAATAAACTTACAGTGCTCAAAATTTTGTATCTCAGTTTGCCTTCATTTCAACCTTCTCACTAGGTAATAATAAGGCACACCCAAAGATATAAAATCCACAGCACTTGATATCTAGGAACTTACCTATACCACACCAAAGCACAGGTTATGTACATCTGCATCCATCAGAAAGATTTGAGATGTTAATCCTCAGGGCAGGAATACCCATGATTTAGCCTGGTTACAGGGATTTTTAAATTGCCTCTAGGTCTCTCCGGTAAAAAGAGGATCTAAATAATAAACATCACAAAATTCAAAATGTTTCGCACCACTGGTGGTAGAGTAAGAATGGGAGAACATTTTTTTTTTCCCATTTCTGAAATAACCTGCTTTGAGGGAACAGAGCAAAAGTAAATCATTCGAACCTCAAATGAAAATCAGGTAACAGCTTTAATCCAATCTCCCCTTCATTACGCACTAGTATTTTGAAAAGTCTGTTATCTTTTCAATGGGGGTAATTCCTTCAGTCCATGAAGATGACATCAACCCATTTTTCCCTGTCCACCTATGAGACTCTTTTCTATATCTTCTGCCACTCTTTAATTGGGCTTGCATCCAATGTGCTAGAGGACTCCCTTGAATTTGTTCTCTTGGCATTGTATGGATATCAATAGTTCCCCAAGGCCATCCATCAATAATCTCTTACTCTCGCCACATGACCATTTCCCCTTCTTTTCTGGTCATACATGTCTCTAATGATGTCATTACTTTGTATACACCTTTGTGTGTACATATTGTTTTTATCCCCCATATCTTTTATCCCCCACTTATCTTTTCTCCCCAGTACCTAGCACAGTGCCCAGCCTGTAGTAAACATTTAATAAGTGCTTTGGATGGATTGATAATTTGCACAACTTCTTGTAGAGCTCTTTGTTGAAACTGAAAACAAAGAAATGGAGGTTGGTGATTAAGTGAAAATGTACATAACTTTTTCACTGGGAACATGTTTTGTCTGTCTAACAAAACTATAAACTCAGTGAGGATAGCACCTTTCTTGGGTATCTCCACAGTGCTAGGCACATAGTAGGCATAAATAGAATCTTGTAGAACTGAATTAAATGGAATTACTTTGACTGGATTAAAAATATTACTAGAGTTAGAAAACACGAGTGGCCAGCAGGTGGTGTGTGTGCCCTATGCTATGTCTCATACAAGCTTCACATAAGTAAGCAGTTATTTGGGACTTGGGGAGAGGTGGGACGATGGCTTTACTAAATCTTACTACAAGAATTAACTTACCAATAACTCATGAAATTAAATTATTTTCTCTTCTCAAGTTCATTTTCTTAATTCTGGGAGAGACATTATATAGTCACAAGATGAGTTATGGCTTGGTCCTGGACTAAGGGTCAGGAAACCTATTTTAGTCAGGCTGTGCTACTAATTAGGTATGTTAATTTGGGCAAGTTGTGTAAATTCTCTAGGACTCAGTTTCCTTATCTGTAAGACAAGAATATTGGACTAGATGACCTCAAAGTTGTCTTCCACTTCTGAATGCTATGATTCTATAATTTTACCTCTCTAGGCCTCAGTTTCCCTAACAGTAATATGGGGATATTGGATGAAGTAAGTTTTCTCCTAGGTTTTCTTCCAGTTCTAATATTTTGTGACTCTAGGTGAAACCTCATGACCAATTTAACTTCTTCATCTATAAAATTAGGAGTTAGGCTAAAGTTTCTTCCAAGATATAACATCCTATGGATATATGATTCTTAGTTGGACATTACATTCAACTCCTCTAAACCAACATCCTTGCCAGTGTTCCAAGTACGCACTTGCCTTTAGAGTATGAGTCAAAAGATTCTGCACAGAGTCTTTCCCAAATTATCTTCCCACTTCTTGTTACAATGCCTGAAATACCACTACTAGAAAGTCCTGTTCCTTTGGGTCTGGAATGCTTTACAATCTTCAAAAGTGTACATTAAAACTCAGAAAGCCTGATGATCTCACAGGTTCATAGACTGTTTAAAACTGGAAGGAATCTTAGAAATCATCTCATTCAATCCTTTCATTTTATGGAGAAACTAAGGCTCAGAGAAGGGTGATGATTTCTTCATTGTTATATCATAAATAACTGATACTTAGCATTTTCCTTAAACTCCAATTTCCCCTTGTTTTTTTCTGACAATTTATTTTTAAATTTACAGTCTTAGAGAGTTGCCTAGGACATTAAGAGGTATATATGTCAGATGTAGGACTGGAACCCAGGTCTTTCTGATTCTAAGGCTGACCCTCCTCTCCATCACACTGCCTCTCTATAATTACATAAAGATGGAGATATGGAGATTATAATGAATGATGATGATGAGATAGAGATGGATAGATAGATAGATAGATGGATAGATGGATGGATGGATGGATGGATGGATGGATGGATGGATGGATAGATAGATAGATCCCATTCCTAAAAGTTAGAAGAGGGGGCAGAGAGTTTATTCTCAGTGTAACAAATACCTGCTCCCCTTACCCCAGCCTGGATTCCTCTAGATTTAGTAAAGGGTTAAATTTTAACACAAAAAATTTTCATATGATATCTCATAAATAGATCACAGATTAAGCCCATACTGTGAATTTATGCTCCAAGGACATCTACAAATATAACCAGTGCCTCATTTCCTCATTAAGATCTTCATCTTCATCTCAAGTGAAAACATCAAGTAAATCAAAAGGAAAATACATGCAAATTACAGATTAGGGACATTTATTGCAAGAAAGTGAACCATAATAAAACATAGCATTGAGGCTCCCAAATGTTGCTCACTGCTCTAATCTGCAAGTCTAACAGGTTAAATGGCTGAGTTTACAAATTAATTCCCCCTTGACAAAATAGTGCTCCTTAATTTGTTCCACACAGTATTACAGGCATAGATAGAGGAGGATGATAAAGGAGGATGTTCTCACTGGGCTATTCTCTTGGTAGCCCTGCTCAAACCCTTGTGAATTCATCTGACAATTGATTGCTTACTAAAGGCCAGGGGACTCAGAGCCCTTGGAGCCCTCTAGGATCCCAGAACCTATTGCTGCAGGCACATTAGCCCTGCTTCTTCTCTGATATGACTCACATAAGTCTCACCCTCTTCCCAGCTTCAGACAGCCTACTGCTGACTCCCCTAATAACATGATTCTGAATATGTACTTATGGTTAATGCAAAGAGGGAGAACAACATACAGGAAGTTACTAAGCCTATAGAAATGTACTTTATGTTTGGTCTTCATTCTTGAAGAGGACCATGACATCAGGAAGGTGATCCCATGACTTGTAAGTGAATTGGAGTGAAAGTGAGGGAGGGCTGTGAAAGGTTATCAGCCTCACTTTCTCCTCAGGAACCATCTAGGTTCAGTGGCCAGGCATAGATCAAGATGACTAGAGATGGCTCCCCAAAATGTACTAAAACAGGAGGGAAGGGGACTTCATTGGAAGATCTGACATCTTTTTGCAAATGATAATGTGAAATCCTCCATTGTACAGAACACTCTCAGTCCACTTCCTCAACTTATACAGACAGATTTACATCCACTAAAGGATGGTTGCTATTCCAGAATTCTAGGGTAGGTTTTCTTTGGACACTGGCATGCTTTCTTTCAACAATCAATCAAGTAAATTCAAATAAGTTTTAGAAAAGGCTTTTGCTCAAATGGCATAGCAAGAATGGTAATTACAAAATATAATTCCCATAAACCTGGAGAACTCTGCCCAAAATATAGTCTATAGAGAGTGGACATAAACTCAAAGCATTAAGTGTAGTGAGGCACACACGTGTTCACATATGGTCAAGGTAACCCAAAACTCCAGACCTGTAGTGCCTCAATATCCTTTCTCTTTCCATAGGGTGCTCCCAAAGTATGGCATTTATTCTAGACAGATTGCTCAGGTGAGCTCACTTCTTGCAGAGAATGTTATTTCTTTTGTATGAGTTAGGGTATCGATACCATCCTTCAAAAAGAAAGATCCTGAAAACTTGTCACTTCCTAACCTGGGGTAGGAAAGCAGAAACTTAGCATTTTCTTTCAACAAATGTCCCTTCCACATCTAAAAAATGTGAACCTATTTAATTCTTCCTAGTTCAGGACTGGGTCCCCTTAGACAGAGACCTCACCCTAACTTATGGAGGCCATCTGATATATTTCCCAATTCTGCATTTCTGCAATCTAGGTCACAATCAGGCAGTGGCCATATGCCCAATAATCCCTCAAATAGCTCCGGGGTTCAGAAGGGTTCTCTAGATTTTTTTTAACGTTAAAAATTCTCTATGAAAAAGAATAGCTAGAGAAAATTTAGCCTTTTCATAAGCAAATAAGCCACTCAAACCTTCATATCCTTTACAAGGTTTAGAATGATCCATTCAGATCTGAAAAGTGGTTTACCTTCCTTCCACAAGTTCAGATGGGTAGACGATCATTATATCTCATTATCTCTGTAATTTGACCTTTTATGACCTGAAAATTCATTGATGTCTGAAAAAAGCACAACCTTACACTGGGAATTATCTTCAGAGCCAGTTAACGAACCATACGAGAAAATCAATCTTATTTCCTTATAGTTACATGTTGTTTTACTTGCCTTTTTTGTTTACCTTAAATGATATTATTGAATTTAATTTCCAACTTTCTTCACCAGACTTGCCTCCAGATAATTTTAATGGTTTTCTCCAAAGCAATCTACCCTTGAATTGAAGGATGAAGAGTCACCATCACTGGTGATAGTCAAAACAATCTGCCGCAGGCAAAATACTCACTGCTAAATATTCAGATTCTCTTGTCGGTCATACAAGTACTGATTGCTATGTGACTTTGGGCAAGTCGCAACCTCTCTGAGCCTTTGTTTACTTGTCTGTAAAATGAGAATAAGCTATTTACTTTATAGGGCTATTGGGAGAATCAAATTGAATGGTTTAAAACAGTGGTTTAGACCACACTGCTTCTCTCATCTCTATGTGATCCTACAATCCATCAACTGAAAGCTGCTGTTTTGACACTGCAAGTGAATAAATCTGATTTTTTTCGCCACATTTTTCCTGGCCTGGAAGGTGTTGGACCCAGAACTCAGTGGCTTTTTCTCCTAATTCAGTATCTAAATTCACTAGGGACAGAATGTTTACCTGGAGAAGCAAAAAAAAAAAAGACCAACAATAAAGGCCTCCTCCAGCAATCTACTGCCTCCGTCCAAAAGGCAAAAATCTCCTCTGGTGCACAGCTATAATTTCCTTGCTTTCAGATTAAAAAAAAAAACAATATCAATACCTAGAAATTTCCTTCTCAATTACTCTTCCTTTTTCTTTCCATGTGTTAAATATTCTATGCCATTTCTCCACCAGGTCCTAGTGTTCTGGAAACCAAGTCTCTTTGACCACCATCCAAATGCCAAAAAAAGGCAGGATGGGTTTCTCAATATTTTGTTGGCGCACCCTTGACCTAGAAACACCATTGCTAAAGAGGAAAGTCCATTGATCCCCAAATCCATTCATTTTTTGGCCTTTCCACCCCATCCAATGAACCAGATCTTGACCTTTGTGAGAATACCTGTCTGCTGGAATGGATAGAGCCCAACTATTTTTTTTCCTCTGTAGGCCATAGGTCAAGTGGCAGATGATCCAAAAAAAAAATTCTGAGCTAGACTGCAATCATTGACCTGGAGGTGACAAGCCTCAGCTCTTCTTACAAGTTCCTGGAACCAGGCTATTTCCCAGGGTAAAGTTCTTTTATGATCCACACAATGTGAGAGCTGAATGTCAGGCCAGATCTTTTCTTTTCTTTTCTTTTTTTTAAAGAAAAACCTGAAAAAACCTCATTCGAATGGTAGAGACATTTTCAAAAACACAAGCACCACTGGAAATGACCTGGAGCAACTTTTCAAAGGGAAAAAATTATCAAAAAGCATTTTTATAATTAAAGATATCAAATTGTTTTTATTACTAGCACAGCACCTGAACATAGCAGGTATTTAATAAATATTTGTTGATTGATTAGATGAACCTTTGCAGGCAATTCTCTATTAGAGAGAAGCTGGTTATCTGACCTCTGGCAGCTTGTAAGATACCGTGAATTCATTCTTCTTAATATTGCCAGAATGTGGGGTAGTAAGTGTCTTCATTTTTATCTCTCTAATCTCAGCACCTAGGACAGCAGCAAGTACATAAAAGGCGTTTGATAAATGCTTATTGCATTCTGTGATGCTCACATATATGTTGGAGTTTACAATTTACAAAGCATTGTCATTACAGTTGATGCTTCTGAAGTGCAGACAGTGCAAATAATATTATTCATTCCATTGCCCAAAGAGGAAAACTGAAGCCTAGGGAGGTCAAGTGCTTTGTCAATGGTCCTGGGTTAAAACTTGAATCCACAACTTCTGGCTTATCTAAGTCTAGTGCTTTTCTCATGATGATCTGATGGAATCATGGGAAGAGCAGAACTTAGATTCTAATACTGCCTGAGACTTACCAGGTAGTTGTGTGGCCCTGGGCAAGTCTCTTACCCTCTCTGAGTCTCACTTTCATCACCTATAAAACGGGGATAATAAAAGCATCTCCTTCACATGGCTGTTGAAAGGAGCAAATGAAGTAATTTATGAAAAGTGCTTACTTGGCAAACCCTAAATTTTTAATTTTTAAATGATACTATTCTCTTTCTTATCCTATATTTTGGTAGTAGGCCAAGCTTGTCCATGTTCATTCATTCATTCATCACACATGTTTTGAGCACCTACTAAAAGACTCCTGTGGTCCCTTCCTCTGCTTGTTTGAAAAGTGAAACCTCCATTTTAAGGGAAGTATCCTGACCTGCCAAGTCTGAATTCCTCTCCAGACTCCATTCCTAACTCTCTGTACTTTCTCATCCCTTCTTGGCTACTTTCTCTTTCCCCCTCCCCATCCCTTTCAGGTCCCATTTATGTATTATCTTCCTCCACTAAAATATAAACTCCTTGGGTGCCAGGTTTGTCTTTCTTTTCACTTGTGTCTCTACTCAGAGCCCTTAGCACAGTACCTAGTGCCCAGTAATTCTTAATAAATACTTGTTGACTTGGGTACTTTTCACCAGACTAGGTCCTGATTTATATCAAGCTTAAGCATGTACACATACATACACATGCACACACACACACAAACACACACACACACACACTAACATAAAACCAGACTTCCTGGTACACTTCCTTCTCACTCTTGTTTCAGATACTTTGAAACTTACCCTGTTCATTAGCACTCCTAATAAAAAGAAACCAGGGGGAGGGTGGGTAGATAAATCTCAAATCAATTCCATTTTATTGGGAAAGTAGTTTCATGTGAAGTTAGATTATTTGGCCCCAGAAGGATGTGCATTACAGCATGACTGATTTCAGTTTGCCCCATATTCTTTCTTAAAGTGACTGAGTACCAGAAGTCTAAGGTTAAGACTTCCTGTTCTACTAACTCTAGCAAGTGCATAGTGTCTCTATTTATAAAGGAAAATTGAATTTCTGAATGGAGGGGTGAGTTATTTTTCAAAGAGGAGATCAGTGATGATCCATTTCCCTTAGTTCTCTCAGGAAGGATAATAATTTATTAGTTACAGCCATGCTGTTTGCATTCAATTTCTTGCAGCAAATAGTTGTTAAGTTTAAGTATATAAGATATCTATATATCTATCTATATCTATATATAAAGAAAAGATGTGGGGAGGGGGAAAGACTAGGCCCTCCCTGCAAGGAGTTTACAATCTAGTAGTTGAAGACAATCATCCTATAAAAAATATTGACCAAAGGAAGATTCTTTGAAGGAGACTGCACACCAGCAGAATTCCCATTTATTGTTTATTAAAGTCAAAGACTTTCTTATTCTGCAACGGAAGGAGGAAGGAAAGAGAAAGAAAGAAAGAAAGAAAGCATTGACTATGTACCAGACACTCTGCTAAACTCTTTACAAAGCTCTCATTTGACCCTTACAATTACCCTGGAAATAGGTGCTATTATTATCATCCCCACTTTACAGTCGAGGAAACTGAAGCAAACAGAAGCTAAGCGACTTGCCACGATCTCACAACCAGTAAGCATCTAAGGTGAAATCTCAACTCAGGTCCTTCTGGCTCCAGGCCCAGCACTCTATCCATGGTAGTGCCACTACCATGCCAATTGTGACTGAGGAAGCCTATATTTAAAGGAGGGATTTTAATTCACCCTTGGAGATCACTCATCACATGTAGAGGATTCAGAAGTAAAGTCAGAGTCACCAAGACCTGGGTTCAAACCCCACTTCAGATACTTTCTAATCACTGGCCTCTGGGCAAATCACTTAATCTCTTTGTGCCTCACTTTCATAAAAATGTAAAGTTAACCCTAATTTAACAAGATACCCAAAGTGTTAGTGGCAGGATTAAAACCCAGGTTCTCTAATTTTAAAACCAATGCTCTTTTTCTTAGATTAGGTACAGGCAAACTAGAATCTTGAATGGAAGCTTGGAATCGTAAGAGTGAAAGAGCCGGCAGAAATGTCAGTGGTCATTCCAACCCCTTCATTTTATAGCTGAAGAAGCTGAATCCAGAAAGATTTAGTGCCTTGTTCAACATCACACAAGTAAAGTAGCTGAGTCTTTTCACTTGGGTCTCTACTTAGAGCCCTTAGCACAGTACCTGGTACCTAGTAATTCTTAATAAATACTTGCTGGCTTGGGTACTGGCATTTAGGTCTCCTGATTCCCATGCCACTGGTCTGTGAGCTCTACCATGCTCCTAACTCAGTTATTGGTGGCACTCTTTTGACTGTACCCTGCCATATCTACCCCCCTTTTCTCTGTCTTTTCCTCTCTCTACTCCTTTTTCTTTGTGTCTTTTTAGCTGTGTTTCTCAGAAGCCCAGAATCTCAACACTGGAAAGAACCTCAGAGACTATGTAGTCTAATTCATATCTGAACAAGAATTCCCTCCTCCCATATTTCTTACAAGTGGTCAACTAGCCTTTGCTTGAAAATCTCCTTAGAAGGACCTCATTACTTCCCAGAATGGCCCATTATACTTTGGGCTAACCATTCCTAATAGGTAGGAAATTTTTTCCTGACATCACTCTTAAATTCTACCTCTTTGCGGTTTCTACCATTGTTCCTATTTATCTCTTCTGAGGACAAAAAGAACCAGTCTAACTTCTTTGCCATGGGATGGCCTTTTAAAACCTTGAGACCTGTTATCATGTCAACTCTCCTTTCTTCAATCTAAATGTCTCTGGTTCCTTCAGTATTAAGGATGAGATGTATTTGTACTTAGCCAAGTGGGAGATACAAAAATGAATCAAATAATCCCTGCCCTCATGGAGTCTGTAGCTGGAGAGATGACACATCTCCAGTAACTACAATCCAAGGTAGAATATGAAAGGGCCCTAGGAGGAAAGCAACGTGCTATAGGATCATGGGTTCCGAACTGGAAGTTTCCTCCCTTCTTTTACAGGTGAGGAAATCAATGCTTGCAGGAGTAGAGAACCTGTGGCTTTGAGGCCACATGTGGCCCTCTAGATCCTCAAGTGTGGCTCTTTGACTGAATCCAAACTTCACAGAACAAATCCCCTTAATGAAAGGGTTTGTTTTGTAAAACTTGGACTCAGTCAAAAAGTCACACCCAAGGACCTAGAAAGTCACATATGGCTTTGAGGCTGCAGATTCTCTGGTTGGAGAAATGAAACAATTTTCCCAAAGATACAGAGGTAGAAAGTGACCATGCTGGGATATGAACCCAGGTCATCTGTCCCCAAACTAGCCCTCTTTCTACTACACCACCTCATTAGCCTCTCTATAAATATGGACATATCATTAGTCTCAAATTGGAAGGATCTGGAAGATTTCATAGAAGAGGCAGCATTTGAACTGGGTCAAAGAACTGACTTCTTTCCATCTCTATTTTCCTCTTCCTCTTCTTTCCTGATGTTGCTAGGCCCGATGGAGAGTGGCAGCTTTATTGATCCTGACCTATCATCTTAAAGGTGGCAATAGGTTATGCTTCTGTGGCCCACTTCTCCAAGTGAGTTCAAAGTACATTCTCTGTCAGAATGAGAGTGCCTAGATGTTTACACCTGTGATGCTTTGTGTTCACTGCTGATTGATCTTTAATTGGCAAGGACTCCTGAACATTTAAGGTTCTACCAGCTCTGTCTCTCTAAGGGATTTATAATAATAAACAAAATCTCAAATGTATTTTGGGAAGCTGGTATTTAAAGGAACCATCCAGCACATCTTCTTCCAAATTAAAAAAAAATGTAATATGAAGCATCACCTCCTAATTTGCCTGAATTTTAATAGACTGACTTTCTTAAACCTGGCCAATCACTTTGAAAGAGAGATAGAGATGAAAAGCAGAGAGAAAACTAACTGTAGTCATGTCATTTGCATCCTATGAGGATATAAAGAAATGCACAGAGTAGGGAGGCATGGATGGGTTTCAATTTTTATCACTGGAGAGAGTAACTGCATCTGTGAGATCACAGGTCCATTGTGATATTGGGACATACCCCAAAATTCAAGTTATAGAAGAAAGGAAAGCTAGAGTGAGTGGATCACTGGAGTGAGATCTTTACTGAGTATCTAGTATCAGTACTGATAAAACAAACAAACAAAAAACCCAAGACAGAATCTTTACCATAGAATATTAGAATTAGAAGGAACCTTAGACACCTCGAGGCCAACTCACCATTTTATCCATGATGTGGAGATATTAAATAACTTGACCACAATCACATAGTTGGTGGTAGAAGTGAGACCAGAGCCTAAATATGCTGAGTCCCAACTAATGTTTTTCCCCCTCTGCTCTACTCTACCCTCAAGAAGCTTCCAACATAAAGAACACAGACCTAGAACCCTTCAAAACTCAGATCAGATTCACTTTTCTCTCTACTACAACTTTCTTACAGCCAACACTCTGTCCTTTAGATTCCAATAACTTTTCACCAGGCATTATCCCTTCCCTCCTCATGGTTAGATTAGAGCTATCAATCCAGATGTGGCAGCTGTGGTATACTTGGAAAAAAGCAGAATAATTCAAATCCAAAGACCTGGGTTTGAAGTTTGATTCTGCCGTTTACCACCTGTGTGACCATAGACAAATCACTTCACATCCTTTGCTGGGTTCCATTTTTAACATCTTAAAAATGAGGGGTTGAATTACCTCTTAGGTGCTTTCCATCCAATGAATTCTAATGATCACTCATATCTTCCACTTTCAAGCAGAAAGTCAGTTTATTTCTCCAGGCTTCAGTTTTGACTATAAAGTGAGGGTTAATGATACTTCCTACCCTATCAGATTGTTGTAAGGCTCAAGTAAGATAATATAGGTAAATTGCCTTGTAAACTCTAACTATCTATATAAAGACCAGTGATATTAGCTTAGAAATCTCAGCAGCTTGCATAGAAACTATTACTTGTCACCCTGCTCATTGACAGCAAACTCCTAATAATCAACCAGATTTAAGAGTGGGAGACTTCAACATATGTCTGAACTTGAAAGAGTAACCAAATTACAGTTCCTTTCTTCAGTGTGATTTTTTTCCCCCAGGCAGGGTTGTCATGACTGTGATCTTCTCCTCTTCATTTCTAAAGTCCACAAAACCATATGGTCATGGCTGGTCTTTTTTTTTTTTTTATAAGCTCCAAATAAAATGCTATCTCTCACCACAGTTTAACCAGATAGCAGAATTTCGAACTGAACGGAACCTTAGAGAACCTCTAAACTATCTCCCTCATTTTTCAGAGGAGGAAACTGAGGCTTAGAGATGCTGGGTGACTTATTCAAGGTCATGCAGAGAAACTGATCCCAAGTCCTCTGATTCCAGAACTTTTTCTACTATACTGCTTCTCAACTAATTCATGCTCTCTTCCACTGAGGCAAACTCTATCATTGTACTACTTGATGGCACCATGGATAGAGTATTAGATCTTCCTCAGATATTTACTAGCTGCATGACAAGTCATGCAAAAAAAAATGCAAGTCATTTTTATTTGTCTCTGCCTCAACTTCTTCTCTAAAATGAGGATTATATCAGCCCCTGTCTCCCAGGATTGTTGTGAGGATCAAATGAGAGAATATTCATGAAGTGCTTAACAGAGTGACTGGCACATAGTAGGTGCTTAATAAATGCTTGTTTCCTTTCTTTTCTCTCAGATGCTCATCTTTGAAGAGAGTTAGAAACATAGGACAGACATTTGCTCTGGATGGGATCTTACAGCTTGTCTTACCCAGGATCTCATCATAGAAGTCAAGTAACTTGCCCTCTGTCACACAGTTAGTTAATGGCTTAGCCAGGGTTAGAACTGATTCATATTCCAGGGTTTTCTTCACACTGTCTTTTTATGGTTTTTCCAGAATACAGCTGCACATATACCTTCTATCTTTGAGAAGCTGGAGCATGCAGAATCCAACTTACCCTATGCAATAGAATCTAAGTCCCTCAGAGCAGCGACTTGCCTTTTTGTTTATTTGTGTTTGTATCCCCTAGTTCATCAATGCTCCTTAGAACGGATGTATTGGATTGATGGGAACTGTCTACACTTAATTCCCAAAGCTCTTTTGGGAAAGATCAAGCTTCTTGTGTGGGCTGATGCAAAGAAAGAATTTCTAATGGCTGAGGAACTTTTGTCTAAGCACACCTGGATGAATTTGCTGAGTCTCCAGGAAGCTTTCACATGAAATCTGCATGTAGAAGCAAGTTTCAAGTTGATGTATAAGGCTCCATTAGAAACTACTCCTAGTTTTAAGAAATCATACCACCAGGAACTTCACCTGGATCATATCCCAATCCCATTGTCTGCACTTCACTTCATTCACTTTGTGATGCAGGTGAGGGTCATATACTATATAGGCACTCAGTGAAGATTTGTAGACTGATGAATCTGCCTCATTAACCTTTGATTTATGACTCTTTCGGTGTCCTTCTCCATGAAGTCTTCCCAGAATAATCTGTCTACACAATGATTTCCTCCTTCTTGGTATTTCATAAGATCATAGGATTATAGAGGTGGAAGAGACTTCAAAAATCATGCAATCCAGCTGCCTGGCAGCATCCCTCTAGCTCTGTCAGTCCTCTCTTCCCCACTCCCATTGGGCTGAGAAGTGAAGCTTAGGCCAATGAGCAAGAAAGGCAGTTGATACAGGAAATGGTAACACAACAGAGGGGGTCAAGGTCAGAGGGACAGGCCAAGGTGGAATGAAGGCAGGTAATGGTTTTTGTTATTTCTCTGTATCCCCAGCACCTATTACAGTGCCTCAAACTTAATATATGTTTGGTAGATTGGATGGATTGGCTCCATCCACTGCTGCTTGCTGGGGCCAGCCCCTGAAGTCCATTCACACAGCTCTGTGATAGCCTCTCTAAAGAGAGAAGATAGGAGCCCCTGCCAGAGATGGGATGCTTGAGACTGAGAAATGAATTAATCCCCAAAGTTTCTGTTTCCTCCCATGTCCATGTTCCCATGCCCTACAAAGAACCTAGAACCTCAGAACCTTCACTGAAAGCTGAGCATCATCTGGGAACTCTCCGCATACCACAGGGAAGCAGTCAAGAGGAACTAAATAAATGATACATTTCTTAGAACTCCTGGGCTTGAAATGGCTGCACATTATTTGGAAATATGGGTTCTGGGAAAAGCTCAGGGCTCACACAATAAAAGAGAGGGATGTCTCCCTGCATGTTGGTCGTTGTTTTTGTTGTTCCTATGTGAAGAGTAAACACTGTATGCAGTATCCTAGAACACCTGTCTATTTCTGTGAGAAGCCAAGCTTTCATGGCGGGGGCTTGGTGACATATGTTAAGGTCAAGAAGAAGGCCAGTAAATGGAGACTCAGAGCTGCCGTCATTAGGTAATTCCACAATAATCCTCTCCACTCCACTCTCCTTCACCCCACCCTGGGGAATGAGTCAGGCTGCCAGGAGATGATAGTGGAGCTAGGGAGAAAAGGTTATCCATATTCTGAGCACCATAAAGAGTTTAGCACTTACTTAACCCTTCCTCATGGTGCAGTATGTGTAAAATATTGTGAAGGTAAACAAGGTAGCAGTGAGATCTAGAGCCTCCTGTTGAATAGGAAAGTAGCTAGCAGAGCCACCTGATAGGAAAAAAAACATTTTACAGATGAGGAAACTGAGGCCCAAAGAACTGAAGTGCCTTGTCTAAGGTCACACAGCTATAGTTAGTGACAAAGCCAAGAGAAGAACATAGGTCTCTTAAGTTCAGTGGTCTTATCACCATATCATACTAGCTCTTTTTATCTATCTATCTATCTATCTATCTATCTATCTATCTATCTATCTATCTATCTATCTTATCTATCTTTCTATTTACTTATTCATTCACTCATTCATTCATTCATTTGTTTGTTTGTTTGTTCATTTATTGTTAGTTTCCAACGTTCATTTCCACAAGATGTTGAGTTAAAAGTTTTCTCTCCATCTGTCCCCTCCCCCACCCCAAGATGACATGCATTGATTACCCCTTCACCCAGTCCGCCCACACTTTTATCATCCTCCCTCTTATTCCCTTCCCCTTTATTTTCTTGAAGGGTAAGATAGATTTCTATAACCCATTGCTAGTATATCTTATTTCCCAGTTGCATGTAAAAAAGGTTTTTTTTAACATTTATTTTAAAACTTTGAGTTTCAAATTATCTCCCTTCTTCCCTCCCTATCACCCTCATTGAGAACGCAAGCAATTCAATATAAGTTATGCACGCGTAGTTATGCAAAACACTTCCATAATAGTCATGTTGTGAAAGACTGACTGTATTTCCTTCCATCCTATCCCCCCCACTTATTCTATTTTCTCCTTTGACCTTGCCCCTTTTCAAAAGTGTTTGCTTCTAACTACCCCCTCCCCCAATCTGCCCTCCCCTCTATCATCCCACCCACACACTCTTTCTCTCTACTTTCTTGTACCTAATAATCCTGTATCTAATAATATTTCCTGCCAGACCTTGCTCTTCTCTTTCACCAACCAGGTCCTACAGAGTTTTCCCACTGACCTTTTTGGCATTTGTGGGTTGAGAAGTCTGAAAACTGCCACAGGTGGCAATGATTCAGTGCCCTGAGGCCTGCTCAACCTATCTGTGCCCACTTAGGACTGCACTCTGCTCCCTGCCAAGTGCAATGGACACTTCCTGTCAACTTTCCAGGTTGTCATGGGATGGGGATTTGTTTCACTCTGTCATTTTGTAGGCTCCGTAGATCTAGAATTTGTTTAGAGTCATTTTTACAGGTATTTGGAGGGCTTTGGGGGAGAACGCAGGGAAGTCCCTGTTTTTAGTCCACCATCTTGTCCATGCCCCATTCTAGTTCTTTTTTAAGTATTTTTTATTTCATTAAATATTTCCCAATTACATGGAAAAAAATTTATTACTTATTTTTTAAGTTTTGTGTTCTACTTTTCTCTAAGAAGGCAAACATTTTATATTGATTATACATGTGAAGTCATACAAAACATTTCCATATTTAACCATGTTGCGAAAGAAAACACAAATGAAATAAAACAATAAAAAGAAAGTGAACAAAGGTATGCTTCACTTTGCATTCAGAATTCATCAGTTCTCTCTCTGGAGATGAAGAGCATCTTTCATCATTAGTCATTTGGGATTGTCTTGAATCATTGTCTTAATCAGAGTAGCTAAGTCTTTCACAGTTGATCATCCTTACAATATTGCTGTTACTGTGTACAATGTCCTGGTTCTGCTCACTTCATTTTGCATGAGTTCATATAAATTTTCCCAGATTTTTGTGAATCTATCTTACTCATCATTTCTTATAGCATATACCACAACTTGTTTAGCCGTTCTCCAATTGAAGGGCACTGCTTCAATTTCCAATTTTTGCCACCACAAAAAGAGCTGCTATAAATTTTTTGTACAAATACGTCCTTTTCCCTTTTCTTTGATCTCTTTGGGATACAGACCTAGTAGTGGTATTGCTGAGTCAAAGGGTATGCAATTTTATACCCCTTTAGGCATAGTTCCAAACTGTTCTCCAAAATAGTTGGATAAGTTTACAACTCCACCAACAGTGAATTAGTGTCCTAATTTTCCCACATCCTCTCCAGCATTTGTCATTTTCCCTTAGTGTCATGTTCTCTAATCTGATAGGTATGAGGTGGTATCTCGGAGTTGCTTTAATTTGCATTTCTCTATTGATTTAGAGAGTTTTTTTATGTGAATATTGATAGCTTTAATTTGATTTCTGAAAACATGAAAACCTGTTCATATGCTTTGATCATTTATTAACTGGGCAATGGATCTTTTTGTTTGTTTGTTTATAAATTTGACTCTATACAGCCTTTATTAGAGAAGCTTGCTGTAAAATATTTCCCCCACTTTCCTGTTTTCCTTCTAATTTTGGTTGCATCAATTTTGTTTGTGCAAAAGCTTTTTAATTTCATATAATTTGGGGTGTCAGTGAACTTAAATGGGTGGGTATATTAGTAACCACACTAGCATACAGGGTGGGCTATTAGCACAGGTTCTTTGATCTGCTTTTCTAAAGGAAAGACAGCTTCAAAGGGGTCAATACTCTTACTTTAATTAAACAATGGAGACACTTAAGTACAAAGAAGTGACTATCCAAGAAAGAATTCAATACATAGGGTGCTAACTGTCTAAACAAAATAATACAGTCACCTACACAGATCATTAGACCAGGAGAGCACCAACATCTGAGTTGTTGGGGATGGGGGGTGGGTCTTAACAAATGGCTACCCAGACTCTGGTCCAGGGAATCAAAAGGTCCTTCTCAAGAGCAAGCCCCCAAAGTAAAACCCTACCTCCTAGAATATATAACAAAGACTTGACCCCTGATTGGCTTAGAGCTAGATGGCATGAAACTTACATAAGTGGCAGAGCTGTGAATTATCAGGGTTCAAAGGAGATTAATCCTTCAGATGTTTACAATTTATCCTGAGCCTAGGAAACTGAAACAACAAAAATCCCACCTTGGTTGCACTTACAGTGGGAATGGGTGACTTTAATTCAGGTGATTATTACATATGCTACTATGGGCAAGAATCCCTTAGAAGAAATGGAGTAGCTCTCATAGTCAATAGAAGGGTGAGAAAAACAGTAGGGAAGGTATATTTTTCTAAAAAGATCAGAATGATATCTGTTCAAATGCAAGGCAAACCATTTAACATCACAGTAATACACAGTATTAATATTAGACACAGTTGAAGTCTATCCTCCAACCACTAATGCCAAAGAAGTCAATGATGATCAATTCTAATGAAGAGCTAACATCTAGAAATGACACCAAAACATATCATATTGATCATAGGGGATTGCAATACTAAAGCAAGAGATCAAAAGATAATTGCAATAGCAGAAAATGAAAACTTTGGCCTTAGAGTACAAAATGAAGTAGGCCAGAGACTAATAGAGTTTTGTCAAGATAATTCACGGGTCATAGCAAGCACTCTTTTTTTAAACAACCCAAAAGGTAACTGTATACATGGACCTCACCAGATGGTCTATATCAAAATCAGATTGATCATATACTTTGCAGTCAAAGGTGGAAAAGTTCAATACAGTCAGTTATAACAAGACCTGGAGCTAACTGTGGCTAAAGTTATGACCTTCTTATTGCAAAACTCAAACTTAAATTGAAGAAAGTAGAGAAAATTATCAGACCATACATGTATGACCTAAATGACATCCCTCAAGAACAGATATAGAGGTGAGGAATAGATTTAATGGATTAGATTTGGTAGCCAGAGTACTTGAAGAACTGTGGATAGAAGTTTGCAATATTGAACAGGAGGCAGCAACAACAACAAAAAAATACAAAGAAAAAGAAGAGCAAAAAAACAAAATGGTTGCCTGATAAGGCTTTACAAATAGTTGAGGAGAGAAGGAAAGGGAAAGGGAAAGTAGACTCAATTGGCAGAATCCCAGAGAACAGCAAGGATAAGAAGGTTTACTTAAATGAGCAACGCAAAGAAATAAAAGAAAATAATAGAATGGAAAAGATAGGAGATCTCTACAAGAGAATTAGAGACATCAAGAGACTCTTGCATGCAAAAATGGACATGAAGAAAGACAAAAATGGTAGGAATTTAACAGAAGTAGAAAAGGTTAAGAAGAGGTGGTAAGAATACACAAAAGAATTATGTGAGAAAGATCTTAAAATTACCAATAATCAGGATAGTGTGGTTACTAATCTAGAGCCAGATATCCTAGAGAATGAAATCAAAGGGGCCTTAGGAAGCATTGCTAACAATAAGGAAAGTGGAGTTGATAGAATTCCTGCTGAGCTATTTAACATCTTAAAAGGTACTGCTGTTAAAGTGCTGTATTCAATATGCCAGAAAATTTGGAAAACCCAACAGTGGCCACTAGATTGGAACAAATCAGTTTATATCCCAATACTAAAGAGGGACAAGGCCAAGGAATGTTCAGATTACTGAACAATTGCACTAATTTCACATTCCAGAAAAATTATGCTTCAGATACTGCTAAGATAAGATTTATTAGAAGAGCAGGCTGGTTTTTGAAGAGGCAGAGGAACTAGAGACCAAATGGCAAACGTTTGCTGAATTCTGGGAAAAGCCAGGGCATTTCAGAAAAACATCTACTTCTCATTCGTTGACTACATAGTCTTTGACTATGTGAACCACAACAAAATATGGCAAGTTCTCAAAGAGATGGAAGAACCAGATCATCTTATTTGTCTCCTGAGGGACCTGTATATGGGCCGAGGTGCAACAGTTTAAACCAAACATAGAACAGCTGATTGATTTAAGCTTGGGAAAAGAGTACAAGTCTATATGCAGAGTACATTATGGAAAATGCCAGGCTGGATGAATCAAAAGCTGGAATTAAGGTTGCCTGGTGAAATATCAACAATTCTCAGATATGTAATACCACTCTGATGGCAAAAAATGAAAAAGAATTAAGAAACCTCTTGAAAGAGGGCAGTATAAAAGCTAACCTGAAGCTTAACATAAAAAAAAAAAAAACCTAAGATCTTGGTAATTGGTCCTATCACTGCTGGCAAATAGAGGGAGAATAATTGAAATAAGTGTCAGATTTTATATTTTGGGCTCAAAGATCACTGCGGATGGTGGCTGCAGCCATGAAATTAAAAGACACTTCTCAGAAGGAAAGCTATGGCAAATCTGTACAAGCACACTAAGAAGCAAAGATATCACCTTGATGACAAAGATCTTATAGTCAAAGCTATAGTTTTACCAGTAGCAATGTGTATCTGTAAGAAACAGACTAAAAGGGGAGCTGAGTGCCACAGAATCAATGCTTTCAAATTGTGTTGGTGGAGAAGACTTTTGAGAGTCCCTTAGACAACAAGATCAAATCAGTCAATACTTAAAGAAATTAATTCAAGCTATTCACTGGAAGGTCAAATACTCAAGCCAAAGCTTAAATATTATTGCCACATAACGAGAAGCCAAGACTCATTGGAAAAGTTTCTGATGTTCAGAAAAGATTGAAGGCAAAAGGAAAAGGGGACAACAGAGGATTAAATGGATAGATAATGTCATGGAAGCAACAAGCATTAGCTTGGACAGACTTTGGGAAATAGTGGAAGACAGAAGGGCCTGGCGTGCTATGATCCATGTGGTCACAAAGAGTCAGACACAACTGGATGACTGAACAACAAGAACAACAACCAAAATTATCTATTAAAAAACTATCTACTTCCCATAGTTCTCTTTACCTTTTGTTTAGTCATAAACTCTTCCCTTATCCATAGATCTGACAGATACTTTTTTCTATGCTTCCTTAATTTTCTTATGATATCACTGTTTATGTCAAAATAATTTATCTATTTTGACCTTATCTTGGTGTGCAGTGTGAGATATTGGTCTCTGCCTAGTTTCTGCCAAACTGCTTTCCAGTTTTCCCATCAAGTTTTGGCAAGTGGTGAGTTCTTACTCCAAAATCTTGATTTTCAGATTTATCAGACATTAGATTACTGTGGTTATTTACTATTGTGCATTGTTTACTGTTCTGTTCCACTGATCTACCACTCCATTTCTTCTTAGCCAGTACGAGATTGCTTTGATGATTAACACTTTATAATACAGTCTGACATTTGCAATTTCTAGGTGACCTTCCTTAACATTTTTTTCATTGATTCCCTTTCTTTTCTTGACCTTTTGTTCTTCCAGATGAATTTTTTTACTGTTTTTTCTAGCTGTATAAAATAATTCTTTAATAGTTTGATTGCTATGGCAGTGAATAAATTAACTTGGGTAGAATTATCATTTTTGTTATGTTGGTTCAGCCTACTGATGAACAACTAATATTTTCCAGTTGTTTAGATCTGTCTTTATTTATGTGAAAAGTCCTTTGTAAGTGAGTTCATATAATGCCTGGGTTTGTCTTGGCAGGTAAGACCACCAAGTATTTTATACTGTCTGAAATTATTTTAAATGGAATTTCTTTTTTTGAGTGGAATTCCCTCTTGCTGTTGAGTTTTGTTGGTAGTATATAAAAATACTGATAATTTATGTGGGTTTATTTTATATCTTGCAACTTTGTCAAAGTTGTTGTTTCAACTACCTTTTTAGGTTGATTCTATGTGGTTTTCTAAGTATACCATCATATTGTATCATTTGCAAAGAGTGATAGTTTTGTTTCCTTGTTGCCTATTTTTCTTTCAATTCCTTTTTTGTTGTCATTATTATCGCTGTAGCTAGCAATTTGAGGACAATGTTGAATAATACTAGTGATAAGGGACATCTTTGACTGACTCCTGATCTTATGCAGAAGACTTCAAGTTTATCCTTATTACAGATAATGCTTACTTTTGGTTTTAGATAGACACTACTTATCATTTTAAGAAAGGTTCCATTTATTCCTATGCTTATCAATGTTTTTTTAATAGGAATACCAGTGTTTTCTGCATCTATTGACATAATCATATGATTTTTGTTGTTTTTGTTAGTGATGTGGTCAATGATGCCAATGGTTTTCCTAATATTGAACAAGTTCTGCATTCCTGTTATAAATCCCACATGGTCATAGTGTATGAGCTTTGTGATATATTTCTGTAATCTCCTTGCTAGTATTTACTTAAAATTTTTGCATCAATCAATATTCATTAAGGAAATCGGTCTATAATGTTCTTTCTCTGTTTTTGCTTTCCTTGGTTGAGGTATTAAAGCCATAAAAGGATTCTGTGTCCAAAAAAGCAATTAGGATTCCTTTTTTATATAGTTTTGAAAACAATTTGCATAGTATTAAGATTAATTGTTCCTTGTAAATCCATCCGGTCCTGGGGATTTTTTTTAGGAAGTTCATTGATGGTTTATTAAACTTCTTTGCCGAAGAGAGGGCTATTTAAATGTTTGATTTCTTTTTCTGTTAATTTGGGCAATTTCTATTTTTGTAAATATTCATCAATTTCGCTTAGATTGTCAGTTTTGTTGACATATAGATAGGCAAAATGAGTCCTGATTATTGCTTTAATTTCATCTTCGTTGGTGGTGCAGTAACCCATTTCATTTTTGATAGTAGTAATTTGGTTTTCTTCTTTTATTTTTTAATCAAATTAACTAATGGTTTATCTATTTTATTGATATTTTCCCACAAAATCAGCTCCTAATTTTATTTATTAGTTCAATGGTTTTCTTACTTTAATCTCTGATTTTCCAGTTTGGCATTTAGTTGGGGGATTTTAATTTTTTCTTTTTCTAGTTTTTCTTTTTTTAGTTGTATGCTTAATTCATTGATCTATACTTTCTCTCTCTTATTGATATATACACTAAGAGATATAAATTTTCCCATAAGTGCTTCTTTGGCTGAATCCCACAAATTTTGTAATATTATCTCTTTGTTGTCATTCTCTTTGATTAAATAGTTGAATGTTCTTATGATTTGCTTTTTGACCCACTCATTCTTTAGGATTAGATAATTTAGTTTCCAATTAATTTTTAATCTATGTTTCCACGGTCCTTTATTGAATGTAATTTTGATTGCATTATGTTCTAAGAAGGATGCATTTAATATTTCTGCTTTTCTGCATTTGGTTGTGAGATTTTTATGCCCCAATACATAGTCAGTTTTTGTGAAGGTGCCATGTACATCTGAGAAAAATGTATACTCTTGTCTATTTCTTTCTGTAATTTATTCAACTTTTCCTTTAAGAACTTGGATGCTATGCCATTTGGTGCTTATATGTTTAGTATTGATATTACTTATCTATGGTTGTTTATGGTTCCTTTCAGTAAGATGTAATTTCCTTACTTATTTTTAAATTAGGTCTATTTTTGCTTTTTGCTTTTACTGAGATCACGATTGCTGTCCCTACCTTTTTCACTTTAGCTGAAGCATAATAGATTCTGCTCTAGCCCCTTATTTTAACTCTGTGTGTATCTCTCTGCTTCAAGTGTGTTTCTTGTAAACAAGAAATTGCTGGATTCTGGTTTCTAATTCATTCTGCTAGATGTTTTTGTTTTATGGATGAGTTCATCCCATTCCTATTAACATTTTTAATAACTAATGGTGCACTTCCCTCCATCTGTTTTTCTTCTGTTTATACTGCTTATACTCTTCTGTTTATATTCCTCTCCTTTCTTTAAAGTTCTGCCTTCTTTTATCTTTTATCTGCTCTCCCTTTTTATCATCTCCCCTTCTCTTATCCCCTTTCCTAACTACTTACCTGTTGGGTAAGATAGATTTCTATAACCAATTGAGTGTGTGCATGTGTGTGTGTGTGTGTGTGCATGTATTTTCCCTCTTTGAGTCAATTTAGATGTGTGTGAGGTTAAAGAGTTGCCTTCACCACCATTTTCTCCTCCACTGTTAAAGTTCTTTCACATCTCTTTTATGTGAGATAATTTCCATCATTCTTCTTCTCCCTTCCCCTTCTCCTAAGGAATTCCTCTCTCTCATCTATCCACTTTTTTGACATTATTCTAACATTATTGACTCACTCCCACATCTTCTTTCTATGTAGAATCTTTCTAACTACCCTAATAATGATAAAGTTCTTAGAAGATACATGTATTATCTTCCCATTTAGAATGGTAAACAGTTTAACCTTATTGAGTCCCTTATGATTTCTTCCATGTTTACCTTTTTATTGTTGTCTTGAATTTTGTATATGAAAGTCAGATTTTCTATTCAGCCCTGGTCTTTTCATCAGGAATACTTGGAAAATCCTCTATTTCTTTGAATATCCATTTTTTTCCCTTGAAGAATTATACTCAGTTTTGCTGGGTAATTTATTCTTGGTTGTATTCCCAGCTCTTTTGCCTTCTAGAATATCATATTCCCAGCCCTACACCCCTTTAATGTTTTAACTGCTAAATCTTCTGTGATCCTGACTATGGCTCCACAATATTTGCCTAAAGTATATTCTCTTTAAATCTGGGAGTTTTGGAATTTGGCTATAGCATTCCTGGGAGTTTTCATTTTGGAATCTCTTTTAGGTGGTGATTGGTGGATTTTTTCAATTTCTATTTTGCTCTCTTGTTTGAGGATAGCTGGGGGTGGAGCCAAGAAAACAGAGAGAAGCCAGAAAGTTGCCTGAGCTCTCCCCAGTTTCCCTTGGAAACAACATTAAAAATCAAGCCTCTAAATGGATTCTGGAGTGACAGAACCCACAAAAAGATAGAGCAAAACAATTTTCAAGCTTGCAATAACTTAGAAGGATTTCAGGAAATGTCTGTCTCACTTGGATAAAAGGGGAATGCAGCCCAGTGCAAAAAGGATCTAGGCAAGCCCACAGGAGGCTCTTAGACACAGCACAGATTGGCAACTAAGGCCCCTCAATGCTAGCTCAGCAGGCTAATGGCACAGTAACCCAGCTGTGAGGCCTCCAGCCCCAGCACAGAAGGCAAATCACAAGTCCCAGAACACTGGCACAACAGGAACAACTAAACTGGAGCACCCCAGCACAATTTGCAAGGTGCAAACTCCTGAAATCTAAGCTGGAAAGCCAATAATTGAGCCCCAGGCCCCAAGCATAAGAAGCTTGGGACAGTGCCCACAGAGCATCTTTCAAGAAATTGCCGAGAAATACTGCCCTGATATCCTAGAACCAGAGGGTAAAATAGTCATTGAAAGAATCTACTGATCACCTCCTGAAAGTCATCCCAAGGAATATTTTAGCCAAATTCCAGAATTACTATGTAAAAGAGAAGATTCTGCATGCAGCCAGAAAGAAATAATTCAAATATCAAGGAGCCACAGTCAGCACCACACAGGGCCTGGCAATTTCTACATTTAAAGATTGAAGAGCTTAGAATATAATATTGCAGAAGGCAAAAGAACTTGCATTACAACCAAGAATCAACTACCCAACAAAACTGAGCATAACTTTTCAGGGAAAAAGATGGATATTCAATGGATTAGTGAACTTTCAAACTTTCCCCATGAAAAGACCAGAGCTGAACAGAAAATTTGATCTTCAAATACAACACTCAAGAGAAGCATAAAAAGGTAAATGGGAAAGAAAAAAAAAACCATTATTCAATAAGATTAAACTCTTTACATCCCTACACAGGAAAATGATACCTGTAACTCTTGAGAACTATATCTCTATTAGGGTAGTTAGAAGGAATATGTATATATACAGAGGATGTGGGTATAAGATAACTTTGATGTGATGATATAAAAAAAGGAATGGAAAAAAAGGATTGTATTGGAGAAGAGGAAAGGGGAGGCAGAATAGGGTAAATTACATCATATGAAGAGGTGCAAAAGGTCTATACATTAGAGGGAATGAAAGGAGAAGGTAAACATTGTTTGAATCTTACTCTCATTGGATTTGGCTCAAAGAGGGAATAACATATACACTCAGTTGGATAAAGAAATTTATCTTACCCTACAGGGAAGTAGGAGGGGAAAGAAAAAGGAGGAAGGTTGATAGAAGAGAGGGCAGGTTGACAGAGGTGGTGATCAGAAATAAAACACTGGTGAGGAGGACCAAGGTGAAGGACAGAAAAAAGTATAAATGGGGGGAGGGGGGAAAGGATGAAGGGAAATACACAGTTAGTAATCATAGCTGTGAATGTGAATGGGATGAACTTTTCCATAAAATGGAAGTGGATTAAAAACCAGAATACTACAATATGTTGTTCATAAGAAACACATCTGAAGCAGAAAGATACACACAGAGTAAAGGTAAAAGACTGGAGCAGATTATGCTTCAGCTGAAGTAACAGAAAAAGCAGAAGTAACAATCCTGATCTCAGACAAAGCAAAAGCAAAAATAGATCTAATTAAAAGGGATAAGGAAGAAAACTGCATCTTACTAAAAGGTACCATAGAAGTGAAGTAATATCAATACTAAATATATATATCAAGTCGTATAGCATTCAAATTCTTAGTGGTTTGAGAATAACTGGGCAGTTTTCCTTGACAATTTCTTGAAATATGATGTCTAGGTTCTTTGATCATTGTTTTCCAGTAATCCAATAATTTTTAAATTATCTCTCTTTGATCTTTTTTCCAGTTCAATTGTTTTTCCTCTAAGATATTTCACATTTTTTTTCTTTTCATGCTTTTGATTTTGATTATTTCTTGATGTCTCATGGAGTCATTACTTTCCACTTGCCCAATTCTAGTTTTTAAGACATCATTTTCTTCAGCAAGCTTTTATACTTCTTTTTCCTATCTGGCCAAGTCTTCCCTTAACAGTTCTTTTTGTCAGCTTATTTTTGTACCTCTTTTTCCATTTGGCCAATTCTGGTTTTTAAGGTGTTATTTTCTCCCATATTTTTGTGCCACTTAATTTACCAAACTGTTAATTGTCTTTCCATCATTTTCTTCCTTTGCTTTCATTTCTTTGCCTAATTTTATTTTATCATTCTTATTTAATTTTGAAATCATTTTTAGTTATTCCAGGAACTCTTGTTGGGATTTTGTCCCATTCACTTTTTTCTTTGAGACTTTACCTTAGCTGTTTTGACTTAATGGTCTTCTTCTGAGTCTGGGTCTTGATCTTCCCTGTCACCATAGTAACTTTTCATGGTCAGGTTTCTTTTTGCTGCTTTTTTTTTCTTGATTTGGAACTTTATGTTAACGTTGGACTCTGGTTTTGGGCGGGGGGGGGGTGAGGAGGGAGTGGGCATTGTCTCAAGACTTTTTCCTACTATTTTCAGAGTTAGTTCTAAGAATCTGGAAGGTTTTGGAGTTTCCAAGGTGGTGAGAGCCTAGGAGAGGTTTGATCATTGTTCTCCTGGTCAATGCTCTAGTCCTTATTGAAGAAGAACCCCTGATCCCTTGGATTTGTGATCAATAATGCTTCTCAGGGCTTCTACTCCCCTTGACCAAAAGTGCTGCTCCTTGCCCTTGAACCCAGAAGTAGGTATAGACAAAGGAGATGCTAAATAGTTGTCTCTCAGGACTTCCACTCCCTCTTAACTGAAAGTATTCCTGCCTGTCCTTAAACTATGAGACAGAAGTAAGTAAAGGCATTGGAGTTATGCTAGCAAAGGAGTCACCTGTGGTCTCTTTCTGACCAGTTGCCAGGTTCCCTTACTGTGTCTGCCTTGGGAACTGCTGAAGCTGCTGCTGCTAGTTCTGTCACTGGTGTTTCATCCATGTGGGCTCCAGGCTAGCCTCCACCCCTGTGACTCACATCTTTCTTTCCAAATACCTAAATTGTCTTGGACTGAAAGAATGTCTCACTGATACTCTGTCACTCCAGAATTCAATTTGAGGTATTATTTTAAAGTTGTTTGGAGGATGATGTTGGGAGGGGTTAGTTCAGTGCTTTCTCTACTCCTTCACTTTGGCTCCACCCCTGGACTATACTAGGTCTTCTAATACCCTACAGACTCCTGAAATGCTGAGAAAAGTAACTTGGGGAGAGAAAGATTTGGGGACTCCAGTTTTGCTTTGTGAGTGTCTAGTAGGTCAAATCTTGCACTAAAGTGATAGCTGAAGGAGTTTTGCTAGAAAGGGTATAGAATGGATAGAATTAAAAGTATTTGGTGACTTGACTCATGGGTCTTGCTATCTACCTTTCTAATGAATCCTAGGGATTCCTGGGCCTTTCTATCTATCCTGCAGTTGAACTTTCTTTTATATTATGCTTTCTTCCCTAATCAGAATGTGAGCTCCTAAAAAGCTGTTTTGACTTTTCTATTTGCATTCTTAGCCCTTAGCACAGTGCTGGTCACTTAGTAAACAATTTATTCATTAATGCATTCATTCATTCATTCATTCATTGACAAGAAGAAGAAAAGGGAAGAATTAAAGACAAGTCCTGGGCCCTCTCCCCTTCTCCCTCTACATTCCTTCACTTGGTGATCCCCTCAGGATTTAATTTATTAATCTATGCTGGTGATCCTCAAATCTACCTATTCTTCCTGAATCTCTCTGCTGGCATTCATTCTCATCTCTCTAACTGATTTTCAAACTGGATGTCCAGTAGGTATCTTAAACTAAATTGGAACTCATCATCTTTCTCCCTAAACCCTCTCCCCTCCTACCTTCCCTATTACTGTAGAAGGCAACACCATCCTCCCAGTCTTTCAGACTTAAAACCCAGGAGTCATCCTCAACTCCTCACTACCTCTTACCCCACCATATACAATCTGTGGCCAATACACCCCCTTCTTTCCTCTGACCCTTCCACCACTCTGGTGCAGGCCCTCATGATCTCACAACTGGACTGTTGAAATAGCATCTTTGTGGGACTGTCTGCTCAAATCTCTCCCCTACTCCAATCTATCCTCCTTTCAGCTACTGAAGTAATTTCCCTAAAGTAAAGGTCTGATCATGTCATTCCCCACTCCATAAACTCCAGTAGCTCCCTATTGCCTCCAAAATTAAATATAAAATGCTCTATTTTGCATTCAATTCCTTATAAGGTAGTCCCCTCCTACCTTTCCAATCTACTTGCACCTCACTGTTCATCACATTCCCTTAGATCCAGTGACACTGGCCTCCCAGTCACTCGGAGAACAAGATACTCATCTCTTGGCTCTGGGCATTTTCTCTGGCTATACCCTATGCCTGGAATATTCTCCCTCCTCTGTTCTAACTATTGAACTCCCTGGCTTCCTTTAAGTTTTAGCCAAAATCCCATCTTTTATTAAAGGCCTTCTCAAAACCCTCTTAATTCCCTCTGAAAATTAATTCCTATTTATCCTGTATATAGCAACCTTTGTATATTTTTGCTTACATGTTGTCTTCCTGATTAAATCATAAGCTCCTTGAAGGTAAAGACTGTGTTTTGTCTGTGGAAAGAATGCTTTCTTATATTGTTCAGAAAAATTATCATACTGTTCAAAGACAACTTTGCTTGCACCCAGAATGTCACCTGACCTCAGTATGTGTCTAGGAATTCTGAAGACGGTTCCAAGGTATTTTGGGTTCCCTAGGTCTCAGATCCACCTAAAAGTTTCTTTTCTTGGGTTCCCACACCCAAGTCTTAATTTGGGTCCACCCAAGCTTATATTTTGGGTTACCTCCATATGATTCATGTGTGACTTGTGTGCAATACCTTGGTCAAAATCCTATATAACATAATCCTTCCAGGACCTGGGGAGGGGAAGCCACCCCTTTTTTCAGCTCTCTCCTTTACCAAATAACATGATCAATTTCTTTCAAAAGTTGTTTTAGGTTTTTGGAGTTTATTCTCCAAACAAAACACTTCTTTTTGTATTTCCAGGATTAGTACAGTGGCTGGAATATAGCAGGTGCCTAATAAAGATTGATTGATTGAACTACATTGCCTATTCTTTCCTATATAAACTTAAAGAAGTCACTTTGCTTCTTCTTCATTTATGAAGTGAAGGGATTGGGCTCATGGAATTTGTAAGGTCCATCTAAAAATCCTGGGTCAGATTCCTTTGAGCCCATAATGAAAGCCTCTTTCAGCTTAAAAAATTATATATCTGGGTTGAGATATGAATTTGAGGTTCATGTCTCTGGTTTGCCCAGCAGATGGAGATGGAGACCCATCATGACACCTCCCTTGACGGGTGAACCCTCATTCCCTCCTCCTGCTGCTCTGTTCCCTTATGATCCTGGGGCGGTTTCCTTGGTGGTAGCTGGCAGAGTGTTTCAGCTAACCTCACCCTTCCCCAGGAGTGCATTTCACATGTAGTTGGTACTGAAGGCAAAGGTAAAAGGCAAGGAGAGAAGCCAGAGAGAGACCCACAGGACACAGAAAGGGGAAAGAGACGAGGAAATGTTTTTGTGCATATCTCTTCATTTATTAGCTTGTATCTTGAAGCGAAGCTAAAGTTTTATTTTTATTTATTTAAAATTCAGCACTGTGTTCCTCTATGGGGAGCCATCCAGGAACTAACTGTCAGTCTTTTATAAAGAAAAATCTGGCTGGGAGCTGGGAGGGAACAGATAGTGCTGCAGAAGGAACAGAAGGACAGAGAGATGTTCAGGCTGTCTCAGCTGTCTCGTGCTGTCTGGTTTGCAGAAGGTCCAGGCCTCTGGGTGCATCTGAATGTCTGGGATGAGCCAGAGCAGGGGAGAGATTGACACCAGAGAAAGTCATCTGCTTTCCCAGAAGAAATCCACTTCCTGTGTAGGAAGGTCCCACGAGTTAGGCGGGGCTGGCCCAGAGCAGCAGCAGTGTGTGGAGGTGGGGAATTTTGGTTCTGAAAGATGACGCTCTTCTGTGTCTCCTTATTTAACACTCAGTTGTCATAGAAATAGAAAGTAACATCCTTTCCTCAGTCCTGTTTTTAACTCTGTCCCAAAGGACTGACCTTGTCTAAAGCCCACAGTTGCTTAAGAAACCACCAAATCTGTAACCCTGGCTTAAGGAGACTGAAGATTCTGTGGATTCTCTCTGAAGAGCAGGTTATCTTAATACCTTATACTTTGGGTAATGCTTTTATATTTTTCCAATTTGCTTCCAAAGACATTTTCCCTTTGTTCCCAAAACAGTCCTGTGAATCAAAAAAGAACTGAAACCCAAGGAGTTTAAAGTGATTTAAGCTAGGCAGTTACTGGAGTTAAGAAGACCTGAATTCAAATGGGTAAGTCACTTAACTTGTCTGCCTCAGTTTCCTCAACTGTAAAATGGGGACAGTAATAATACCTACCTCCCAGGGCTATTATGAAGATCAAATAAGATAATATTTGTAAGGATAAATTATTATTATTAAAGATAATATTTGAACACTTTAACAAGCTCTATAAATACTATTGTTAGTCTACAGTCAGTCCCACAACTAGTTTTCTTCCAATACCCACCACCTCCTTTTCTCAGAATCACAAAGTCAAAATCAAAAAGAACCTCAGTGACCAACTAATCAAACCTGAAAGGAATTCCCCATCCAAACATAGCTAACAAGTGGTCATCAGCCTCTGCTTCAAGACTCCAATGAGGAAAAGCCCACTACCAGCCATGTCAGCCTCTTGGACAGTTCTTATGGTTATAAGTTATTAAATCTAAATTTTCCTCTTTGCAACTGTTACCCACCACTCCTGGCTTTGTCCTCTAGGGCCAAATAGCTCTGTGTGATAGATAATCCAAAAACCCAAAGAAAGTTATTGTGTGGTTCTACTTTACCCCCAACCCCTCTTAGTCTTCTGTTTTTCAGGCTAAATATCCCCAGTTCCTCCAGCTGACCCTCATCTGCCATGAACTCAAGACCCTTCGACATCCTAATTGCCCTCCTCTTTATTCTTTCCAGCTTATGAATGTTTTTTCTAAACCATGTAATGGAGACCTGAACATGATGATACTTCGGATGTGATCTGACCAGGGGACCAAATACAGAGGCACTATCACTTCCTCATTCTTGGAAGCTATGCTTCTGTTAATGAACCCAAAAATCTTTTTTTTTATTTCCATATCATATTTCTAAGACTCATACTGAGCTTTCTGCCCACTAAAACTCCCAGATCTTTTTCAGACAAATTGCTAAACTAGCTTCCCTTGTCAGTACTTATAGAGTTGCTTTTCAGTCAAATGTAAGAATTTATATTTAACTCTAAATTAAATTTTGTCTTATAAGATGTGGCCCTCTATTCAGGATTTACTAATCTAACTGGCATACTGGTGAATATTTAAGAGGTTCAACCTTAAACTGACCTCATCTGTTTTCTCCAATTGAGGAAGCATGGAACAATGGAAAAAAAAAACAATGACTTTCAAGGCAGAGATCTGGGTCTAAATCTCGCTTTGGATAATACATTGTATGACCCAATGCAATCTAGGCCTTAGTTTCCTCATCAGAAAGATAAAGTGATTGGACTAGATAGTCTCTGCACTCCATTCTGGCTCAAAAATCTATGAATTTTCTTTTTGAACACAGTTTTGGTGTAACCATTAAAAAAAAGTTTGATGGACTTGGTGATCTCCATATTTAGTATCATTGTAAATAATGAGAAGGGAGAAATATGAATAATCTAAAACAGTGGATAGTCAAAATCCCATGCTTGTTATTCCTTCTCTACTTCTGAGGAGATAGAAAAAGAAGAAATATACATATACTCAGTAAAATCTCATTAATTTGGGCCCCACTTGTTTGGAATTCATTAATATTTGGACATGAGATTGATATTTCGGTTTTTGCACTATCTATAAAAACAGATTTGCTGAACAAAATTAATGATGTGAACAAGATTGTTGGATGTTAATCCATTTAAGAGGTCAAATTGTTTCCAACCACTTAAAAAAAACCATTTTGGCACCAACCAGTCATACTCAGTTAATATTCCGATTATGATTGCCTCCTATATCTGTTCAAGGAGATCCAGTCAGACCTCTTCTTAATAGTACTTTGTTATCCATCAGTTTGGGTTACTGCATGTACTTGCAAGTAATAAAACTTAATGTTTTCACTAAATGAGACAAGAATTCCCTTGGGGCATTTCAAATGAGTGAGGTTTGGGCTGTATGGGAAAATGAACTGGAGGTGATTCACTGGATTAGGAGGGAGAGTTGTCAAGCCTAGACCACATAGCCATTGTTTCAGTTATACCTATGTCCCAACTCTTAACTGGGGATAGGCTGCCAATCTGCTTAGCTGGAAGTATAATTTCTCAGGGGGATGTGGTCTGTGGCTCAATAGAAGACATTCCTCTTTCTGACTCAATATACCAATGGATGGGATCATTAAGGGACCCAAATCCCAAAGCTAACTCAAAGGTCAAGAACCTATATGACTACATCATCTTTTGGAGAAGAGAGGAAGGAAATAGCATCAAAGAATCAAGTATGGGAAGGAAGGAGGGGGAGGAATCTTGGAAGTCATCTAGTCCACCTCCTTCATTTTATAGGTGAGGAAACTGAGGCCCAGAAAGATCAAATGCTTTTCCCAAAGTCACACAGGTGGCTCACAGAAGTAGCCTTGGCCTAACTTACCATCCAGGGATGGGAAAGGAATGGTTAGGGCAGGGGCAGGGGAAGAGCTTGGTTATTTCATTATTTTCAATATTCTATTTAGATCAGTATTAAAGAGGCCATAAGGTCACATGCATAGAGGGAGAGAGGGAGTGAAGACAGGTAGCAAGGGAGGAAGGAAGGAAGGAAGGAAGAAAGGAGGGAAGGAAGGAAGGAAGGAAGGAAGGAAGGAAGGAAGGAAGGAAGGAAGGGATCAAAGTTTAAAAGTCTTAGTTTGGGTTTTTTTTTCCACAGAAATATGGAAGTATTAATGTAAAAAGTGAATTTTTGAAGACTATCTACATTCTTGGAGAGGCAGAGAATACATATAGAAATAAGTCATCAATCAATTTGATGAGTCCTGCACCAACCTGGGGCAGCAAGGAGGCACAGTAAATAGAGTGCTAGACCTGGAGTCTTATCTTAGAAGACTTATTTTCCTGAGTTCAAATCTGGTCTCAGATACTTACTAATTATGTGACCCTGGGCAAGTCACTTTCCCCTGTTTTCCTCAGTTTCCTCATCTGTAAAATGGGCGAAAGAAGAAAAATGCTCTTATGCTTATACATTTGAATCAGTTCCTTATGTATCTTGGACATGGAACTTTAACTTCCTACAAAGTTTGTTTTCCCCATTAACTGGTTACCTTCTAAATTTAACTGTGTGAGTTTTGTCTGCGTAAAAGCATTTTAACTGTATGTAATTGAAATTTTCCATTTTGTTTTCTGTGTTTCTCTCTATCCCCCTTTTCAGTCATGAACTCTTCCTCTCTCTGTATATCAGATAGGCAATTTCTTCCTGGTTCCTTTAATTTATGATATGATCTTTTATATCTAAGTCATATATCTATCTGGAGCTTATCTTGGTTTATGGTATAAGATGTTGGTCTCTATCTAATTTCTGACACACTGTTTTCCAATTTTTTCAGTTGTTTTTGTCGAATACTGAGTGCTTTCTCTAGCAGTTCAGTCTTTGAGTTTGTCCAACACTACACTCTTATGTCTGTTTTATTCTGTATATTATTTGTAACTAACCAGTTCCACTGATTGAGCTTTCTATTTTTTAACTAGTATCAAATATCTTTGATGATTATTGCTTTGGAGTGTTTAGAAACTTAACAATACTAGGACCCTTTCTTTCTTTCCCCAATCATTTTCCTTGATACTCTTGACTCCCCCCTCCCCTTACAATGTATGTTTTTATTGCTTTTTTCTAGCTCTATAAAGTAATTCTTTTTAAGATTGCTTGTATGGCACTGAATAAGTAAACTAATTTAGATAGCATTGTCATTTTTATTATTCTGAAATGGCCTACCAGTTAACATTTCTCCAGTTATTTCAGTCTATCTTTATTTCTATAGACAAAAAAACGTATAGTAGTTGTATTCATAGCCCATTTATAGTACCTATGTGTGTCTTGACAGAGTCCCCAATGTTTTGTACATTACGTAGTTATTCTGAATAGGATTTTACTTTCTTTTTTTTCCTTCTTTGGGATACATCAAATAGACTGATGATTTATGTGGATTTATTTTCCATTTTACAACTTTGCTGAAATTATTGTTTTAATTAATTTTAGTTTACTCTTTTCTCCTTTACTTATGCTTGTTCTCTTGAATTTTTTCCTCATCATGATTACAGCTAATATTTCTAGTTCTATGTTTTTTTAAAAAAATAGTGTTGACAATGACATTCTTGCTTTACCCCGATCTTATTTTAAAAGGGCTATAATCATTCACCAACAACAATATTGGCTCTTGGTTTCAGATAGATATCATTTACCATATTTTTTAAAAATTCATGCATTCCTCTGCTTTCAAGTATTTTTTAAACTAGAAATAGGTATTGGATTTTGTTCAAAGCTTTTGAAGCATCTATTTACATAATTGGGAGGGAGTTTTTTGGTTATTCTGATAATTAATATGGTCTGTGATGTTTATAGTTTTCTTTATGTTGAATCAGCCTCACATTTCTCATATAAATTCAACCTAGTCATATTTTAGGATATTTTAATTTGGGGATATGTTATTGAATTTAGCGTATTTTAATATGTTATAATCTTTTTGACAATGTTATTGAATATTTCTGTTAAATTTAAACATTTTATGAAGATTACCCCATAATTTTCCTGTTTAGACTTTCCTGGGTTTAGGTATCAAGATCATCTTTTAATCATATAAAGAGTTTAGAAGGATAAAAATTTTCCTACATGGTTCATAATAATGGCTTTAATTATTCTTCAAAGACTTGGTAGAATTCATTTTAGGACCATCTGATCCTGGAATTTTTGTTTGTTTGCTTGGAATTTTACTTGTAGCTTGTTCACTTTTTTTTATGATAGTTACTTAATAATCTATTTCTTATTCTGTAAATTGGAAGATTTTATATTTTTGTAGATAATGATCCAGTTAATTTATTGTCAGCTCTGTTAGTATATGATTGGGCAAAAGAGTTTCTTTTATCTTGTCTTCATTTGTTATGATATCTCCTTTTTTGATGTAAGCAATTTAGTTATTCTTTCTCTTTTTCTCTCTTTGTAATCAGACTAGCTGTTTATCTATTTTATTAGGTTTTTTTCAGAAATCAGTTCAATTATAGTTTTATTTGTCAAACTGAGTCTTATTAATTTGAGGTTGTTTTTTTTGGCTTTCAACTTTGTTACTCTCTTCTTTGATTTTTATAATTTTACTTTGATGCCCAGTTTGATTAATTCTTTTTTTTTTTATTGCATGGTCCACTGATTGATTTGTTTTTAGTCTTTTTGTTGAAAGATTTTTGAAATAGGTATTTTTTCTAAAAAAATGTTCTAGCTGAATTCCATAAGCTTTCATTGTTGCCATTTCTTTGACAAAATCTTCTGTTGTCATTTTTTTCTCTTTAACCAATTCTGTAGGATCTGATTATTTAGTCTCAAATTAATTTTTAATCATTTCTTCCCAGTCTCTTTTTACAAATGATTTTACTGCATTTCAGTCAATAAAGGATGTATATAACATGCCTCAATACATGGTCAGTTTTTGTAGTGGTGCTATTCACAGCTGAGAAATATGCAAACTCCTTTTCCCAGTCAGTAGACCCCAGAGATCTATCATCTCCAACTTTTCTAAAATTCTATTCACATCCTTAGCGTCTTCTTTGTTTTCTTTTCATTATATTTGTCTATGTCTGAAGGGGGCATATTGGCATCTCTTAAAATTATATTTTCAGTATCTATTTCTCCCTACAATTTTATTAGCTTTTCCTTTAAGTATTTAGATGCTATTGTGCTTGGTGCTCATATAATAAATTTGTATATTGATTCATGTTTATGGTGTTTTAAGGATAATGCTATTTCCCTACTTATCTTTTTATTATTTGTATCTCTTCTTATCATTTCTTTGTCTAAAAAAATATATATATAATTTGATGATTGTTTTCCTAATGTTTGAACTATTCTTGTATACCTGGTATAAATCCACCCTGGTCATGTTTAATGATTTCTTGGGTGAATCACTGTAGTCTGATAGGGTTTTATTTAAAAAAATTTTAATCAGTATTCATTAAAAAATTTCTTTGAGGAAACAATTGATACTCTAACTTTTTTGGGTTCACCTAATTCCTCATTTCAACTCTATGTAAATCTTTATGTTTTAAGTGTGTTTCTTGTAAGTATTGTTGAAGTTTGATTTCTAATGCATTCTACTATCAGTTTAGGGAAGCTAGGTGGTGCAATAGATAGAGTGCTGGGCATGGAGTCAGGAAAACCTGAGTTCAAATCCAGCCTCAAACTCTAGGAAAGTCACTTAACCCTGCTTGCCTCAGGTTCTTCATCTGTAAAATGAGCTGGAGAAGGAAAGGACAAACAGTATCTTTGCCAGGAAAACCTCAAGTAGGGACACAGACAGTTGGACACAACTGAACCACAACAAAATCTTCCATTTTACAGGTGAGTTTATATCATTCATGTTCATGATTATTGTTGCTAATCGTGGATTTCCCTCTATTCTTTCTTTTTGTACTTTTTTATCTCTGCCTCTGACTCTCCTCTTTACAAAAAAAGTCATAAAAAAGGAATTTGTTTAGTACTACCGTTCTATAATTAATCTGTTTTCATTCTATTGCCCCTCTTTTCTTCCCTTTACTCTGCCCCCCTCACAGGTTTCTTACTATGTCTTTATTTCCTTTAAATGCCTCCTCCAATCTCACCCACCCATGTCAGAATTTATTTTACTTATGATTATTCTCTCATTTATCCTGCACTCCCTCTTAAAACCTCCTCTCCTCTCCCTATCGATATTGAGATTAATATATTTTTATGCCAAACATAGTGTGTGTGTGTGTTTGTAATGTGTGTGTTCAACCTTTCTTTGTCTGATCAGATGAAAGTGAGGTTCATTGGATGCCTACTATCCCTTGTCCTTTCCTCTGTGTTTCTGTCTTCTTCATCTCATACAACTTTATTATGTGAGACACTAAATTCCCTCTCCTTCCTTCTCATTTCTTCCTCAGTGATTGAGGAATTTTTCTATCTTATTTCCTTCTTGTACTGAGACCAGAAAAGTGGGGAGGGGAGGACACTTTCATGCCCTTTGTCTGTTTTATTTAACTTTCTCTATGACCCTTGAAAATGCTAGGGTTTTCAGAGGACACTTGTTTCTTCTTTCCCCTAGTAGAATGTAAACATTTCATCATCATATGGTACTTTCTAATCAATCAAATGTACTTACCTTTCTGTGTTTTTCTTGACTCCTGAATTTGCTTTTCAATGGTTGTTCTCTATTCTGGCCATTGCAAATTCTTAGAAGTCCTCTATTTCATTAAAGATCCATTTTCCCCTTAGAGATTACATTCAGTTTCCCCAGATATGTTATTCTTGATTGTAAACTTTTGTGTTTTATTTTAGGGAATATTTTGCTGCAAACTTTCCTCTCGCTTGGAGTAGCAGTTACCTGGTCACTGTAATCCTGCATGGGTTGGAGACCCAGTACTAAGCTTCCATTCCAGTGACTGTGCTAAGTGTTAAGTGCTAAGTTCAAAATATTAAAATATAAAATCTAGAGTCTGAACATAGCTTGTGAGTCACATATAATGGATGGTCAGCTCTCTCCTGGTTGTATAGTCCCTGCTTTTATAGATTCAGAGACTTAGCATTTTGTGATCACGTATACTATTGTGCATAGCAGAAAGTAAAAGAAACCTAGCACTGAAATTATCTGCCTCCAACCATCTCCTAAACCTCCCACATGCTGCCCTCTTTGATATCCAGGTGTGACCAGGGGAATTCCCATCACACAAAACAAACAGTTCTTTATCATTATTATTCTTATTATTTTATTTAACAGTATTTCTTTCTATTACAATTTCTTTCAATTAGTTTTCAACATTAATTTCTATAAGATTTTGAGTTCCAAATTTTTCTCTCTTCCTCTCCCTCCCCAAGGCAGAAAGTAATCTGATATAGGTAACACATGTACAATCATATTAATCATATTTCCAAGTTAGTCATGTCGTGAAAAAAGAATCAGAACAAAAGGGGAAAACCACGAGAAAGAAAAAACAAGCAAAAGTGAAAACAGTATGCTTCAATCTGTATTCAAACTCCATAGTTCTTTCTTTGGATGTGGATAACATTCTCCATCATGCATCTTTTGGAATTGTCTTATCATGGCATTGCTGAGAAGAGCTAAGTCCATCATAGTCAATCATTGCACAATGTTGCTATTACTATGTACAATGTTCTCCTGGTTCTGCTCATTTCACTCAACCTCAATTCATGCAAGTCTTTCCAGGATTTTCTGAAAGACACCTACTCATCATTTCTTATAGCACAATAGTATACCATTACGTTCATATACCACAACTTGCTCAGTCATTCCCCAAATGATGGGCATTCCTTCAATTTCCAATTGTTTGCCACCACAAAAAGAGCTGCTATAAATATTTTTGTACATGTGGGTCCTTTTCTCTTTTTTATGATCTCTTTGGGCTACCGACCTAGTAGTGGTATTGCTGGATCAAAAGGTATTCACAGTTTTATAGCCCTGTGTGCATAGTTCCAAATTGCTCTCCAGAAAGGCTGGATCAGTTCACAACTCCACCAACAATGCATTAGTGTTTCAATTTTCCTACATCTTCTCCAACATTTATCATTTTCCTTTTCTGTCATATTAGCCAATCTGATAGGTGTGAGGTGGTACTTCAGAGCTATTTTAATTTAATTTGCATTTCTCTAATCAATAGCGATTTAGAGCATTTTTCATGTAACTATAGATAGCTTTCATTTCTTCCTATGAAAACTGCCTGTTCATATCCTTTGATCATTTATCAATTAGGGAATGACTTGTATTCTTATAAATTTGACTCAGTTCTCTATATATTTGAGAAATGAAGCTTTTATCAGAAATACTGGCTGGGAAAATTGTTTTCCAGCTTTCTGCTTTCCTTCTAATCTTGGTTGCATTGGCTTTACAACAAACAGTTCTTGGAAAGGAAGGAAGATATTCACACCCCATCCTAGATTACAGACTAGAAACAAGGGAAAAGAGGCAAAATGTCAAAAAAAAAACCCCAAACTCCTGGTTTCTCCTCTCCCTCCCCTCCCCTCCCCTCCCAGCTCTAGCTCACCAAACCAACAAGATTCACAATAGCTGAAAATCTGCTATTGTTCAAGGTTTCCCCCCATCATGATTTGCAGTCCCACTGCTCCAGGATTAGAATCTCTCCCATTTCACTGGTTTTTAGTCATCTAACTCTTCAGGCAATGTGACTTCAGGACAGCACTGGCTGTGGTCTCTGCTTCCCCAAGGTGTTCTCAATCACTGGCAATTCACCCCTTACATCCTCATGGCAATCCAAGAAATCTGACTACAAGTTAAGAAGGCTATGGAAGGAAGACAGGAAGCTATCCATGGATGCCATAGCAAACAGGTCCCCCTTAATCCTATCTCTCAGCTTCCTGCCTAAGAGCAAATTTGGTGCAAGGCAATATTTACTTTCATTTCTTTATTACAGAATCAGGGCAGCCTCACTTCTGCTGACATATCTCATAAATTCCATATGTTTCCCTCTGTGAAAACTTCCTTGGCCCTCAGGTATCCCTGAGATGAAAAGACATTACAGAATCACCAGCCACAGAGAGAAAATTGAAAAGGTAGGGCAGCACCAGATTGTAGAAACCCTTGAATGTCTGACAAAAGACATTTGAAATTTACGTGGTAGGAGAAAGAGAACTAAGGAAGTAGAAAGTATTTTGTATGTATCTATATATGAACACATTGTTTCCCTCTGCTAGCCTATAAGCTTTTTTGGGAGAGGGCCTCTTTCTTTTCCTTTGTCTTTTTTTTTTTTAAGGACAAAACTCAGAGCAAAGGCTACAAAGAAGCAAATAGAGGGTCAATGTCAAGGACAACGCAATGCGATCCAAAAACATGAAATGGGCTACTTTAGAAGGTCATGGGAGGGAAAGGAAAGGTTGGGTGACCGCTGATGGAATGTGTTGTAGAAAGGATTCTTGGCTAGGTTAGGGTTAAGAGGCTCTCTGAAGTTCCTTCCCACAATTCTATAAGAAGAGCTGTGAGGAGAGTAAGGAGATGGTTTTAACAACAGAGGGGAAAGGAACATTAAAATAGCAGAACATGGGGTAGATCTAGAAGTATGTAGCGAGAAGCAGCTGGGGACCATAGAAGGTAGAAGAAGGAAGAGTCAAATCACTTTGAGGGCATGGTGTTTGTTGAAAGAACTGAGAGCCTAGAGATGGATGGAGGGACTGTCAACCAAGAAACAGAAAAGAGTTAAATTTAGTGTTGGTGACACTACAGCCTCCCAATGAGCCTCCCTGCCTTGGGTCTCTTTCTCTTCTGATCCATCCTGGCATACAGTAATTGTTTAATAATAGTTGTTGATTGATCGATTTTGGACACAACTATCAAAATGATATTCCTAGGCCCCAGCTCTGACCATGTCCGTTCCCTGCTCAATAAAGTCCAATGGTTCCATATTACTTATGAATTAAACACAAATTCCTATCATGTAAGGGAAGAAAGGAAAGAAACAAGCATTTATTAAGCACTAGTTAAGTGCCAGGCATTGGGCTAAGAGTTTTACAAATATCTCATTTGATCCTCACAGGTGCCCCAGGAGGTAGGTGCTATTATTGTTTCCATTTTACAGTGAAGAAACTGAGGCAGAGGTCAAATGATTTGCCCAGAGTCACTCAACTAGTAAGTTGTCTGAGGCCGTATTTGAACTCAGGTCATCTGGACTCTGGACCCAAAGCACTAACTAGCCCTCCAGGCATCTTAATAAATACTTGTTGACCAACCTAATACAGAATCCATACAAAGTAATAACCAGATAATCGCAATGTACTAACTTCTGCCTAACTAACCATGGCAGGATGGATTAAAGAAGAGAAAGTCTTGAGGCAGAGAGGCCCATTAGGAGACTGAGCTCACACCAAATCCACTCTGT